>NC_136497.1:138514642-138760377 GCF_053919585.1 Euprymna scolopes
TTTTGCATGACGTGGTTTATAAAAGAAACAGTAGGTTCTCTAGAGTGCAACGTAGAATAACATAAATAAACTTCGTGGCTTAATGGGGGATGCCCTTTTCTCTTCCCTGCAACCTCTCTCCCACAGAAGAGACGTTGCAAGCCTATCTTTGTTTTATCGTTATTTCCATGGCAGGTGCTCGTCTGAACTCCAATCTCTGCCCCCCCCTCGCCAATCTTTTACGAAAAACACCCGTCTAGCTGAATCCACTGTCAAAAACTTTCCCCACTCTTTATCTATGCCTAAATCAAAACGTAGATTCCATGAACAAAGCTTCTTTCTTAGAACTGCACGCCTGTGGAACTCTGTTTCGTCTGCCTGCTTCCCTCCTGACTACAACTTGGATGTCTTCAAGTCCAACGTAAACAAATTCCTGATGAACCGTCCCCTTAAGTAAACACTTTAAATATCCACACTAACGTACTGTACTTACAATAACCCTGAGTGGCTTCCGGGCCTTGATAAGTGGTGACCACCTTGTAAAAAAAAAAAAAAAAAAAATTTTGAACTAAGTTACTGCATGGAGGCATGTGAAGTTTCCTCCCGGGCGATTTCACAGATTTTGATGATAATAAAAATATAGGAGTGTGAAATATTCATTGATCATCATTCAGTCCCGGGCAACGTCGGGTCTCCCTGGTAGTTAAAATATATTTAAGCGTATTTTATGACTGGGTCATGCCGGGGGTGGGCACTACTATATCTATTGGGTATAATATGATAATCAGTAGATTATTAATAATAATCTAAAATTTATATATTAATATGCTTATACTTAATTTTAACTATTACTAAACAGAAAAAAAGAGATAATGCATGGGAGAAAATTACTTGGCTTTTTGACTAAGATCAAAGTGTAGTATATGTTCTCAGCATTCTAGCGAATTCATCTCCCCCCCCCGCCTCAAAACAGTTTTGGTAATTTCTGTTATGAATGCAGTACGGTGACAACATCCTACACTTATTTTTTCTTCAACAAAATCCCACCAATTGCACTCCTTATTGATTTCATTCCATTTTCTTAACACTATCAAAAAATTACAAAAGTTGACATGTAACATGTATTATTGTATTGTATTTCTATTGTATTTCATTTTATTGATTTTTTGTGATGGATTTTTGTGATGAATTTTAATTTTTGTGATGAATTTTTGATAATTTGATTCTTGATTTGTATTGTATTTTTATCGTATTTTATTCTATTGACTTTTTGTAGCATGTTGACGTTACATTTTTTGTAGCATGTTGACGTTACATTTTTTGTAGCATGTTGACGTTACATTAAAAGTTGACATGTAACATGTTTCTATCTAATCTTACATGTCAAATTTTCAGATTATCAAAAAAATATAGTGACATAGTTGTTACTAACTGATTTACAAGTTACTTTGATTAAATTAAAATCTCTAGAAAAAAAATGATGTCTCACTTTAGATCTATTTCTTGTATTAGTTCACCATATTTGGCTACAAAATTATTTATTTTCTACGTTAGGGTTTGTGTTCCTTAATAGAAGCGCTGGTTGAGTTTGAATAAAATAAATACGTATTAAATACGTTTAAAGCCAAAACTACGCATTATTACAAAATAGACGGATATTTATTTTGTTTGAAATTTACATTGAAATTCATAATATAAATATAAATTTCAAACAAAATAAATATCTGTTTATTTTTAATAATGTGTTGTTCTGGCTTCAAACGTATTTCAATACGTATTTTATTTTATTTATTTTTTAATTCACTGATCGGTACTAATATTGCACTGATTATTCTATTGAAGGACATTCTATTGTTTGCTTATGTGATGATGTTTTTCAACCACCGTGGAATTTCCACGCGTTCTGCTAGTAAAACATAATTACAAAATCTGCACGAATTAAAATATCATATTTAAGCGTATTTTACGACTGAGCCACGCCGGAGGAGGGGGATCTATTATATATTGGGTACAATATAATAATCAATAGAGAACTGGCTCAATACTAATAATAAATACGAACTATGCATAAATTAAAATATCATATTTGAGCGTGTTTTACGATCGGGCAATATCGGGTGGGCTGCTAGTAAAAAAAAATTTAAAAAATAAATAAAATTAAATAAGAACAAACGAATGAGCAAACCTTCACTCATCTCACGTCCCTCTCCCTCGCACCCCGCTCCGAACCTCGTGACAGTAAATGACATTCTTTAAAATGTCATGTTCTGCTATGATTTACATTTTGTTTGATGAAAAAAAAAAAAATGTTCATGTGTTATTTTTTATTTGCGGGGTGTGGGTGTGGGTGGTGGTCTTTGATGTGAAGAAAAAAAAGTTTGTGTGCCGTCGTGTTAAAATAATGATTATTTTAGGTACAGACAAAATCTCTTTCAAAATACAGCCTATCATTGACCCCATGACCTTCCATCAACAAAAAAAAAAAAAAAAAAAAAAAAAAAGACCAGATTAAAGTGTTGATGTGCTGTCGCATCCACCGTAGTGTTGTTCCATTTGACTACAATCTATTACCACCACCACCACCACCACCATCATCATCATCATCATCATCATCATCATCATCATCATCATCATCATCATCATCATCATCGTCCGGGCGGTAACGGTGGCTCAGTGGTTAATGATGTGACCTGACAACAAAAGCAACCCACACACAAAGAGGCTCCTTTACACATATATAGAACGTAATCCTCAAATTAAGCCATCGATTTCCCAAACATCCTTGTATATATGCATAATGATTGCACCAGGAATCACTTTCTGGGGAGTACAGATAAATAAGTGCGTTTTGACCTCCACTTATTTCATAAAAATTTTGTTGAGAATCTTAGTGATGCGAGTGATAAGCATGGCGAGGAATTCCGTTAATTCATAAACAATAAAATATGATTCATAGTACATGGAAACGGTGCCTAATATGGAGAAATAAAGGTCAGACTTAGGATCAGGATTTTTTTTTTACACCGAAACAAGTCTTTTGTGGCATGTAGCAAAAACTTAAAAAAGCAACTCATAGTTAAAGAAATGTTCAGTTTAAGATTAGAATTGTTTTCATCTTTTTCCCCTCAGCAAAACAGCTGAAAAGGAGGTGACAATGGTCACATCGTTAATGACATGGACTAAAATCCTGGATGTATCATGTTCGAATCCAAATTATTCCACAGAAACACTTTCACTTAATAACGTTGGCAACCTTCACATGGTTCTTCCTGTAAGAACCAGATGTCTTTCTAGAAAGAATTCTTAATAGAAAGATATTGGGGAAACGAATGCCAACAAAAACCATCATCGTGAATGATGCTTAACAAACTATGGTCGTTTGGACCTGCATTGACTAAGGGGAGATAACTTAGCCTTTCCTTGTTATAATTTGAATTGTCTCAATTCTTCTAGTAAGATATTGACTAACACGCTTATTGGTTGTGAATCGATTACTCAAGGCAATTCTATAATCGAAGTAGAGAGATTTTCTTTGTTGAATAAACTCGTTGGAGTTTTAACTGCAGTTTTCAGATTCATATTAAAAAAATTATTCTTAAAGTTATAAAGTGTTGATTACAACTCTTGTCTTAAGGTGAGATTGTGTTTGCTTAAATTAATACAGAGTCTGTTTCTTTCTCAGGAAAAGGGTTATTTGTTAAAGATCAACAGTAGTGAGCACCAATTTGTTTTTAGACGAAGAAGGTTTAATCCACTTGCATTGCCCGAATTGATAAATCTACTTATTTTTCTGATAACATTCTTCAACCTGTTCTGCTTCTCAAGTCTTTTCATCTTATTAATTTAATAATTATGGACTGTCATGGCAAGTATAAACACCTGGGAATTGCTGCTACTCTTGGCAAACTCCGAATTTGGGGATTGTGGCATCACTTTTGTTTTTAATAAAATATACAAATACGGTGCCAGAAAAGTCGTCCGTGAATGAGATGGCGTATTTGTTCCCATTTAAACTTAGATGAGATGGCGTTCCCGTTTGTTCCCGTTTAAACTTAAATGAGATGGCGTATTTATTCCCGTTTAAACTTAGCCGGCCCATAGAACCAGCGGATGCTGGTTCTATGGGGCCGGCTAAATCTGAATGTACTAAATACAGAATATTTGTCGGTCTTTTGTCGGGAGATTTATTTCTTTTCTAGGGAAATTTTCTTTGGATGCAGGCGTTGCAGTTTTTGTTGTTTTCCGTCTTATTTTTTTTTTTCATCCCTTAGACCACATCGGATAGTTTCGTTGTGTCGTCGTAATTGCAATGGCCGAGTATTTTATGCCACCACGTGTGGATATCGTGGCATTGATGACAACTGTCTTCTGCATTTCCTTCCTACGTCGAAACCATGGAGTTCTGTTTTAAATTCCAGGAATGTTATTTCTTTGTTGCTGTGTGTCACATAAATCGAAAAAGGATCGTAGCAGCTTGGTAGTCCTTTTAATATCATGTCGATAATTAGGGCATCGTCAACTGTTTGATCGGCATTTCTCAGAGCTGTTAAAATTGTCTCAGTTCTTATCACGTATTCTATGACGCTTTCGTCTCCTTTCTTTGTGAGAAACGTGATTTGGGTGTACAAGGAGATTACACTTGGTTTTCCTTTGCTTGCATAGTGTTCGCGTAATATTTTGAGAGCTTTTCTCCCATTATCTGTAGTTTCTCTCATTATTAAGGATAAACTTTTGTCATCCAGAAACTGTATAAGTTCGGCGTAAGCATCTTCATTTCTCTCAGTGTCGCTTCCGTCTCTATTAGGGTGTATACCTAAAATGGCATCTTTTAGGCTGATCGTGCATAAACGACAAAAATTTTGTCTCATAAATTCCGTATTTGGTTTCATCTCCGTCAAATAAAAGTCTGTTCCATCGGCTTCCATTATCTTTTCTGGGCCCATAACCTGTTGCGAGTTGCATTTCAGTGAAAAGAGAAAAGGAACTGGAACAAATATTTAAAGGAGGACACGAACACGCATGTGACAGGTATAAAGAGAAGTATATTTTATTTAGGACAGGAAGAGGAATCGGGGAGTAAAGAAAGGGATTATGGGATTACAACGTAAAAGGGAGGTAGTCATAAAAGGGTCCATGATAAGAATTATTGTACTTACTTTCAACAATACCCCAAACTAGCCAAGCTATCAAAACGCTGATATCAAACACAACTGTCTTTCCTTTAACTGTCCTAAAGTTACCAATTTTCTAAAAAATCGTGTTAATCTCGTCAAATCTTTTATGCATAATGTGATTGGATTTACTGACACATCCAAGAGTTATTGCGAAATATAGACAAACAAAATTAGGTACTTGTACAGTTTAATCAAGACATTAAAAAATGAAAATATCGAAAAAAGGTTATGCTGTACGTATTTGTTTTGGACTGAAGATCTCCGAAAAAAAAAAATTCATTTAATTTGATTGAGTAGTTTTTTTTTTTACAGCGGAAAAACGCGTTCTTATGAGAGCGCGTTGAAGTCAGCCATTGTGAAATTTGCTGAACACGCCATGGGGAGATAACTCCATGTAAAGCGCCGATACTCCCTTCCCATCTTTAATTCTAGCTTTTCTATTGTTTTTTTCGCTGTAAAACAAAAAGTACTTGATGAAATTAAGTGAAAATTTTATTTTTTGGAGAACTTCGCTCCATAACGGATACGTGCAATATAATCTTTTTTCGATATTTTTTAATGTCTTGACTAAACTGTACAAGTGCCAATAAAAATTATGCAACATGCTGTTAGAAACCCAATATATGCTACAGTGTGTGGGTTTCTAATAGTATTTTGTATAATGTTTTATTTTTAACGCATTTCCCAAACTTCATGTATTTAGGTGTCAGCTCGCCGCCATTTTTCTTGCTGGCACCTATTGCTAAACACTGTATGTTTTTCGAACCGATTAAATATTGCAAAGTGAGTGACTAAAAATACTTTTCTAGATAGGTAGATGAGTAACTCAGCTTGCATTTGATAACATTTATTTGTTACATTTTTTAATTATTTGACCACTTTTTCACATCTCTGTAGAATGGAAAACAAACGCGATGTTTTGAATCACTCGTCGATATTGAATTTATGCAGATAATGATGACGTCATTGATTTTGCGCAAATAGTTTGCGGTTTTACGCCAATTTGGAAGTGCCTTTCGTATATTCATTTTTTTATCCTCTTTTTTGTTTGTTTGGCTATTGTAAAAAAAATGCCTCGAACTAGAAACATGACACGGTATTCTTTCAGATTGTCGGCACTTCTTCGTTATAATAGCGAAATTCGAAATATTGAATTTCAAATAAAACCAATGGCGTCTACTTAATTGCCATGTCGTAGTAATGAACATATCCCAAAATTACAAAAAACGATAAGGTAGAAAATTAATCATTAATAAAAATAGTTTTTGAATGAAATTAACGCTAATTGAATTTTACTAAGAAAAAAAAAAAAAATAAATAAATAAACCGGAGAGTTCGAATTTTCTGAATACTTTGAAAATTTTAGGCCAACTTAGCAAAACTCAATTTTCGCTAATTGTCTTCGAAAACTGTTTTAATTAGTAATTAATTTTCTGTCTTATTGTAAGATAGAGTCGACAGATCGATTTTTAAGTATATATCGTTTTGAGCAACAATATTACGTACTTAATTGTCATGCCGAAAATAGTAATATATCCAAAAATTATGAAAATTAATCGAGTTATTTATAGTTAAAAGTATTTTTTATAAAAAATTGGGTAAAATTGCATTTTTCTTAGATGTTACACATAGAGAACATAACCCGGAACGAATATTTTAGATTACTTGTTCATAGCTGCAATATTTGTTGTCTATAGTGGAAACTTTTTTTTTTTTTTTTTTTTGTTACTAAAAACACAATAGTAGTTGTTCTACTCTATGAATTTTCGTAATTTTTGGATATATTACTATTTTCGACATCACAATTAAGTAAATAATATTTGTTTTGCTTAAAACGACATATTTAAAAAAATCGGTTTGTTTACTCTATCTTAACAAGTAACACGGCTAGTGTTTTTTAATCCTGGGCCTCCAACATCAACAGAAATTAGAGCATTCATTCCTGTAATGATCCGGTCCCTGTTGATTTTGCGGTGGTAGTAAAAGTTCTGTGCAGTTCTAGGAGGTCCACCCTCCCAGGGTTTACCTTCTCTCTTTGAGAAGGGGGTTAGTTTATTGCTAATCGCCTGAGGCACCCTCACTGGGGAATGCTGATGGGGATGTCCCAGGCACTTTTTGCGGGTCAGAGTGCCCGTCCTCTCAGGCGCTGACTTCTCAGTTCCATTTACCGACCCTGGTGTCTGTGTTCTTGCAGTGGAAGAGAGCTAAATACGCTTAACAAGTATCGTTTATCGTTTATTGTAACTTTTGGATATGTTCGTTACTGCGACGTTACTGCAAGTAACTATTAGTTTACTTGAAATTCAATATTTCGATTTTTTAACTTCGCTGTGATAAAAATACTAGCCTGGGGGCCCGGCTTTGCCCAGGTGTTTGCAGGTGTGTGTTGAGCAACAAAAAACAAAGTTGTGGTAGGCAGGTAGGCCTGAACCCATGACACGAAGGCAGAAAAGAAAGTGGAGGTGTGTGTAAGTATGTTGATTGAGCAAAAGAAAAAAAAAAGGAAAATTGGGAGTTCAAAAAAAAAAAAAAAATGGTAGTAGGCAGGCAGGCTTGAACCCGTACTGCGAAGGAGGGGTGAAAACACGTTAGCTGTTCCACCCATTGCCAAACCGGAAGTGACGTAGGTTTAAATTAAGGCTAGACAATCAAAAAGAGCCAATGACTTTCGAAAATATAGGCGAAGAAAACGACCCCTCCCTGTAGAAAAGTATCAAGTTGAGGGTGAAGGAATTAATGTTTTCAGCCAATTTTTCGATATTTGTCATCCGAAGAGTCGAGCTTCAAAATGTACTGATCTTGCGAAAATCCGTCGCCTCTGTGAAAAGTTTTTGCGAAACATACATACATAATGATTGCTGCATCTTTCCAGATGATCGCCGTCAAATTGAGTTCTCCCAATCTTGTCCATGACATCTCAGATGACTCTGCACTCCCGCTGCAGATTTGCACATCTTGAAGCAGATGTGACATACAGATTGAGCAATTTCCATCGAGTTGACTTCTTCTGGAGGTTGAAGGGTATTCCTATGAACAATCACATGTCTCCTCAAACCAGCAGTAGACTTGCAAACTTTGCTGCATGTTAAACAGATCGTTTGGTTCGGACTAATAGGTACAAAGTTGACCTGAACAGGAGTTTTGTGCGACTTAAGGTAGTTGACGTAGCCAGCTTTTAACAAAAGCACTCGTTCACAAGTGCTGCATTTATAGCTCTGTGTGTCATGGTTAAGACCATCAATTAAACCTTTGTGAAGCTCTCACTTCAGGTTGCTGTGGGCCAGCTTTCTTTTCTCTAGAGCATCACAACTTTCACGAAAAAGCTTTCGCCACTTCTGTCTTTGCAGAGTAAGTTCTTCCTATGTGTCGATGTCGATTTGTAAGACTTTCAAATTATTCTTTGTAAAGTCCCTGAACCTCTTCCTAGGCTTGTGTTGAGGGCGCTTGCTATTTTCCAGCTCCCCATAAAATATTTGTTTTGGCAGCCTACAATCTTTCATTTGAACCAAGTGGCTCACCCAATGCATGTGAGATCTGATTACAAGGGTCTCAACACTAGAGCAACATGCTCTCACAAGGACTTCAGTATCGGGTACTTGTGCTTGCTACTTGATGTTTAAGATACGTCTCAAGCATTTTTGCTGAAATCGTTCAAGCCATTTAATGTACCTTTGATGCAATGTCCATGTCTCCGATGAATACAACAGTGTGGTTAGCACACAGGTCTTGTAAACGCAGATCTTAGTCCTATCTGTGATGCCACGATCAGACAACAACACTCTCTTCTCCAACCTTCCAAAAGCTACAGATGGCTTCTGAATTCACCTGTGGATTTCAGTGTCGAGACAGCCATCCCTCGACAGAGAACTACCAAGGTACACACATGAATCAATTACTCCCAGTCTAGTACCACAGACCATGATGTTCGGCTCCACATATGACTGGCCCGGTACAGGAGTGAACATCACCTTTGTTTTAGACTGACTGATCCTCAGACCAAAGGCAGTGTAGGAGTCAGCAAAGCTATCCATTATATGCTGCATATCGGTCTCAGTGTGCGACAAAAAACAAAAAAAAAAAACAAAAAAAAAACAGCATCGTCTGCATACAGTAACTCCTTGACCAAGACATGATGCAGCTTTGTTCTGGCATTAAATCTTCTAAGATAAAAAAAAAAGATTAAAGTAATACATACATACATACATACATACATACATACATACATACATACATACATACATACATTTAAACAGGCAGATGAGATTTATATTATAGAAGATGGTGCCTCTATATTATAAAAACGAAAAATATTTTATAATTGTCTTTTTTTTTTAATGAATAATCATTTTTTTATCTTATCGTTTCCCGTAATTGTTGGATATGTTACTATTTAAGACATGACAATTACGTAGGTATCATTTGTTTTAATTCAATATTTTTTTGTTGTTATTATATAGAAGCACCAATAATATTATAAGACACACTAAATAGTTAGGTTTCCCAAACTGTATATGATGCCCACCCCCGATCCCATATACATCCATATGATGCCCTCCCCTCTACACACATCATATGGACATCCATATGGCCACGTTTTAGGGCACCTGCGCTGAGGTAGGTGTGTCAGAAACTTTGTGAAAAATATTGAATAATTCGACCCCCTGTCTTTCCAAGCTTGTAACTACTCGAAAAATGTAATTCAAACCCTAATTTTTTTTTCAATGAAAGGAGCAAGGACCAAGGTTTCATTAAAAAAAAAAAAATACAAACAACGTGTTTTTTTTAAAAAAGGTTTTGAACTTCGGACTTTACAGGTAAATTTCCAAAAAGCTGTTCTTTTTTTTTGTTTTAAATTAGAATATATTATTTAGTGATCTTTTATCTTCAATTTGTGATACATAAATCTTTGGCACATAAATTAATTAGTTACTTTTTAATAGACATTTCAAAATGGGGGGGGGGCGTGAATTAATTCGACCCCCTGTCTTTCCAAGCTTATAACTACTCGAAAAATGTAATTCAAACCCTAATTTTTTTTCAATTAAAGAGGCAAGGACCAAGGTTTCATTAAAAAAAAAAAAAATAAATACAAACAACGTGGTAAAAAAAAAAAGAAGGTATATATTATTTATTGATATTTTATCTTCAATTTGTGATATATAAACCTTTGGCACATAAATTAATTATTTACTTTTTAATAAACATTTCAAAATGGGGGGGGGACGTGAATTAAAAAAGAAAAAAACGTTTGTCTAAAATATTATATTCGGTTTATTGGAAAGAGCATAAAATTTCCCATTGACTCTGAAAATATCGTAAAAATAGAATCAATAGGAAAATGTTGAAGATTTTTAAATTTTAAAAATTGAAAAATACTGAACTCGTAAAATTCAATTAATTTCATTACTGTTTTTTTTTTTTTTTTATAAAAAATAATATTTCTATTACTTTTAAAACAACTTTAATAGTTTATTTTGGAAGTATCATCCATACAGAAAATAAACAACCCACTTTTAAAGGAGAAATTACGAGTTTTTTATATTTTATTCGCAGTTTCGTGTTAGGGGTGTCAAAAATTCCTACAAAATTTCTCAACGCTGAGGCCTTAGCACTGCGTTTGCGTAGTGATTTGCTACTATTGTTTTACAAGCAGGAGGTGTGATCGCTTTCCTCGCTTCTGATTGGTCAATTTCGCGCTTATAAAATGTTAACCTTTTTCAAGTTAGAGCCAGTCTGTCGAGATTCACCGCTTTGTAAACGTCACGGGATAAGATAAATTAGAGCATCACCGCAAACTAAGAAGAAAAAAAAAAAAAAAAAAAAAAAATGGCAAAGGAAAATTTTGGGAAACCCTTTTCGCATTTCGGGACGAATGCGATCCATGCCGGTCAAGATCCGGACCAGTGGAATGCAAGGATGGTTGTACCACCTATCACCATGTCCACAACTTATAAACAAAAAGGACCCGGCGAAACATATGTAAGTATTAATTTCATAAAAAGTAACATTTGTATGAAGACGCATGGTATGACCCCTACCCCCCTTTTTTCACTTGCTTGTTTCTGTAGTTAATATATTTCCTTCGCCGATCCTTCCTAGAATCGGGCATTTAAAGTTAAAATCGTAGGTGCTAATGCACTTACTGATCCGCGCTATTTTTTAAAAATCGTATTTTCCAGTTTAATTAAAGTTTTATGTGCGTGTTTTATTCAATTGTAAGGTTAAAGTACAGAATAGGTACAAAACACCCTCCCCTCCCCATGTTAAGAATGTTTTTTTTTTTTTTTTTTTTTTTTTTTTTTTAAATAATAACGTTATTATTTCAGCACGGATCAATAAGTGCATACCAAATTGTATTATGGAAGAAACTGGATTCGAACTTGGTACGCCAGGATCGTCCGTCCGACCAAGAAAATCTGAACGTTAAAAAATTGTTTTTAATAAGAAATAAAACAGTAAACAACGAAATTTTATTGAAAGAAAAAAAAAAACAACAACTTTATTTATTAGTACTTGTGCAGTTTACGAACCGTGAACTAATGTTAGTCATGTGGAGACTGGAGAGGGTCCACTGGAAGGAGAAGCTTTTTAACTATTTCGTACTTTCACCTAACAGTTTAAGATGCTTGTTAGGACAGAGTCGACAAATCGATTTTTAAATATGTGGCTTTAGGCCAAATTGTCATGTCGAAAATAGTAATATATCCAAAAATTGCGAAAATTCATCGAGTAGATCAACTTATGTTTTTAGTAAAAAAAAAACAACAACAAAAAACAAGTCTAGAGCGCTACCGGCTAAAACAAAACGTCGTCATTAAAGTTGTGAATAGGGAAATATTGCATTCGCTATCTTCAAGGTGTTCACATCTAGGGAAATACAATTTCCCCCAATTTCCTGTAAAAATTAGTTTTAGCTATAAATAAGTTTTGTAATTTTTTGATTTATTAGTATTTTTCTGTTGTTTTTGCTTAAAACCACATATTTAAAAAAGCGTGCTGGTGGTGACTTAACAAGCACTCGTTTATTTATTGCCCCCCCCCTTTTTTTCATTGCGTCTTTTTTATTGTTCTACTGAAAATTGTTTTTATACGCCAAGTTTTTCAGGTCACACGTAAAAATAGCTCCAGTGGGGGGAAATAAAATGGGGTAAGACGCGGAATTAACAAAAAAATATGCGTCCATGTGAGCGTGATTTTTTTTTTTTTTTTTTTTTTTTTTTTTTTTTTTTTACGCACATGTCCAATATCCTGTTTTATTTATTTATTTATTTTTTTTATTATATATCAAAGAAATACGGACACTTCTATCGAGAATAACCGGTCGAGTGTAGTTTAGTGGCTTGGATAACGGTGTATATAGGAAGGAAGATAAATGAATGGAAATAAAAGTACAATGGGGTCCCATAATGACCTTTTGACAAGTCTGTTAAGGAATGCGGAGAAAATAGAAGGAAGATGAAATTAATGACTGAAAATGAATGAAATAATAAAAAAAAAAGAATGAAATGAAGGAAAGAACGAGAAAAGGGAACAGAAGTAAATAGAAGGGAAAAAGACAAACAAAAGGATGGAATTTAAAAAGAGAAAATAAAAAAAGATGGAAAACAGAGAGGAATGATCGGGAATGAATGAAATATAATAAAAGGAAAATAAAAGAACGAAACGAGAGAATAGAAAAAAAAAATTGGGGGATTATTTGGGCTAAAGGACAAAGTAAAAAAAAAGGGGGGGGGTAGCGGAGGTTTAATCTAAAATTATCAAAAATACGCACGGAACCGTGATAATAGATTTTTTACTGTCAATTTCATCCAGCATTTGAGCGAGATATTTCTCTTTTCTTTTTTGACACGCATGTTCAATCAATATCCTATTTTCTCAGATTAAAAAAATACGGACACTTATTTTTGTTAAATATTAAGACAATTGGGAATCTAACTCCTTATTCTAAGGGAGGTCACTCTATTTTACTAAGAATTGTGTGAAAAACAATTTTTGATGCTTCTACACTATTGGGACGAAATTTCGGAAATCGTAAAACTGAATTTCACATGAAAACAATGGTATCTACGTAGTCCCCGGTTTTTTGTAAGATGATTTTATCCAAAAATTACGACAATCGATGAAGTAGAAAATTATTTATCAAAGAAAAGAAAAAAAAAAGAATTTGAAGGAAACGATCGTAATACAGAGTTAAAAAGGGGCGTAATTTTCTGTTTTGATTTAAACAAGATGGCCGAAATATTTCACCTGCTAACACGATAAAAGTTTTTTTTTTTTTTTAAATAATTCAGTAATATTCATGTAATTTCGACTGCATAATTTCGAAGCTACCGTTGTAATTTATTAGAATTGAAAAAAAAAAAAAAAATCAGTAGAAACCATTGTTTTTTTTTTTTTTTTTTTTTTTTTTTTTTTTTTTTAAATCTGAAAACTACATTTATCGACTACAAAATTTCGTTCTAATATTTTAGAAGCACCCAATGTTTTTTTTTCCAACTAATTTATTCAACATACCAAAGTTTTTTGTTTTTTTTTAATTTTTTTTTTTACTACTTAAATAAGTAGTAAAAAAAAAAAAAAAAAAAAAAATAAATCACAGTGACACTACAGATGTAAGGGACTACTATTTTGGGAGCAAATTTACAGGGACGATATGTAGGGAGTTAAATAGCAAAGTGTCTGAACTTTGGCATGTCAGTACAGTCAGGCAAGCAGGGACCCGAAAGGGAATTCCGAAGTCTGACAGTTTGAGGTAAAAAACTATTTAAGAAGGCTTTCTGGCATCTATGGATCTCTACAGTGTAGGGGTGGGATTTTGCTGCTTGTCGGATTAGTCTGAGGTATTTACGTCGAAGGTGGAGTACAAGTGCTTGGAGTTCGTCTGAGCACATTCCATTAAAGTATTTGTAAATTAAGCACAGATGCAACATTTTGGTGATGGGGCAGAGGTTGGAGTTTGGTTGACAGTGCCGGACTGATTAGGTTGGCGGCCTTTTTTTTTTTTTTTTTTCTTTTTTTATATAACTCTGTCTTGGAGTGATACATGGGAGAATGGTAGCCTTATAGAGGTACAGGATACTTTCAGGCGTTAGTAGCTTTCTAGCATGGCAGAGAGCCCACATTCCTCGCAGCAGCAGCCACAATGGCCTCGATGTATCTGTTCCAACTCATGTTACCTGTGAGTGTTAAACCAAGGAGTTTGAAAGAAGTACTTCCAGGTAATGTATCTTTAGCCATAACGATTTGGTGGTTGAGAAGGTTTCTTGTAATTATTAAAGGAAATAAGCTTAGTCTTGGCAGCATTGAACATTACCATCCATTTTTGTATTCCACTGGAGATCTTCCTCTAGAGTTTCCGCCATTGCCTTGGATATCTGTTCCGTTGTTTTCCCCATGTTCCAGCCCAAATGTGACAACAATACTCCATACATGGGCGAATGGTGGCCTTGTAGATGTACAGGATACTTTCAGACATAAGAAACTTTCTAGCACGGTAGAGAGAACCCATCTTCTTCACAGCAGCTTTGGCAATGTCCTCAATGTACTCGTTCCAGTTCATATTTTCTATAACTGTTAAGCCAAGTAGTTTGAACAAAGAGCTTTCAGGTAGTGTATCATTAGCCATGGCTATTAGTGGTTGAGAAGGTTTTTTGTAATTATTAAATGGTAGCGAGCTTAGTCTTGGTAGCATTAAAAGTTACCATTCATTTTTATGTTCCCATTTCACAACAGACTGGAGGTTTTCTCTGAGGGTTCAGTCTTTTTCTTAGATATATGTTCGTTCGTTTTTCTCTTGTATCTGTTACAAAGTGTCATCAGCAAATATACCCATCTCGGAGACAATTTTATCAGGGAGGTAATTTATGGATATGAGGAATAATAAATAGTCCAATGATCGAACCCTGAGGCACAACCGCATTGATATCATGTCTTGATGTACGACCATCAAAGAAAACCTGGATTTTCCTCTTATATAAGAAATATTTGATTATGTTAAGTATTCGTCAAGTAATACCATATAATTTGATTTTCATGAGGAGACCTTCATGCCGTATCCTGTCAATTTGATAGGTCCCACTTTGTCAACTAAGCTCCAACCCCTGTCTCATCATCGCAATGTTACATCTCTGCCTGTTTTACAAGTATTTTAATGGAAGGTAACTTGTTGCACTTGTGCCCCCCTCGATGTATAGATTCCCAACAAACTTGCTTAGCAACAAAATCACACCCCTTCACTGTTGAGGTCCCTAAATCCCAGAAAGATTTCTACTCTAATATTTTCTTCTCTCGAACAGCTAGACTTTGGAATTCCCTGACTGTACTGATATAAACAAAGAATAGAAAAATTACTTCAACTCGCTTTTTTTTTTTTTTTTTTTTTTTTTTTTTACATTTATTTCCTGCCACATGTGACTTCTCATTATGGCTTTGACGTCTCTCACGTGATCCTCTCCTTTTTATAGTCTTCTATTTCCTTATGTGACATCATTTTGTGCATGGCTTAGTATTTGCATATTACTGTCCGTGCTATATTACCCAAATGACTTTAACCAAGTGTATTAAAATCTAATTTTTCTAACAACCTGTATACTATTAAAACTTATAAAAAAATTTTTAATTTAAAGTTAGATTTTTTTTTTTTTACTGGGTGGGGGGGGTCACCACTTATCAAGACTAGAAGCAACTCTAGGATAAGGGTTAATGTTGGTGGGGTAGTAATCACTTATGGTGTAAATTGGGTAGAATTTGATTATTTATGAGGACGGTTTAACAGGAGCTTGTTTACATTAGATATAAAGGCTACCTTGTTTTATTTAGTGGGGAAGTATGCCAGTGAAACCGCGTTCCAAAGGCAGGCAGGTCTGGGGAAAAAAGCTTTGTTCATGGAATCTGCAATTTGGAGTTCAGATCAGCACTTACCATGAAATTAGCGATAGAGCAGTTTTGTCACACAAGTCAAAATGGCTGCCTCTCAGTCTGTTGTTGAGAAAGGGGAGCTTCGTTCGTTTCCTAAAAAGAAGACTTTCTCTATCACTATCTTTAATTCCAAGTAATAATTTCTTCTCCTGGACTTAGTTTTATTTTCATTTAAAAAATTTTTTTTTCAACTTGGTAATAACAAATTCAGATATAAATCTTTGTTTCAACACTCCAAAAGTATACAGGTCAGTAAAAAATTAGATTTTCTTGCGTTTGATGAAAGCTATTTATTGTTATTTTTATATTTACTAGCAGGACCTGTGGGCGGAAATTCCACAGCAGTAGCTTTCAGATGTAATATATTGCTTCTGAGCATTCTGTAAATGTTTAGTTTTAATGGAGACCCCGCAATATTATTGTAGCCCTTTTGTTAAAACTGTAAAAGTATTTATCTAAGTAATTTGGTTAATGTAGTGTCAGAATATATCTGGTTATTACGGTTTATCTCCAATATCTTTATAATAGTCTGACATATATCCATTGTATGGACGCCTGGTGCGAATAGAAACTCCACAATATCATACCATTTTTAGACAGAACAGATACTACTTTGGATCCTAACCAGAAAACCAAGAAGGTATATTTTAGTTTCACGTACGATCCAAAAGTGACTTTTCTTTTACCATTGCATCTTCGGTGATCGTGAGATTCTATTTATTAAAAAGGAGGATAGAAAGTGATAAGATGCTATGAACATTGAATTAGCGTATCTATAGGGTGTCCCAAGTATTTTAGTTGTGAATGCTCTGACGAACTGCAATCACTTGTGCCCCCACGACGTGAGCACCCTCGACAAACCCGACAGGCTGCTAAATCCCACCCCCACACTGTAGAGATCCCTAGATGTAAAAGATCTTTTTACTTCAATAGTTTCTTCCCCAGAACCGCTAGACTCTGGAATTCCATTTCAGGTCCCTGCTTCCCCAACAGTACTGACGTGCAGAAGTTCAAGTGTAACGTGAACCGACATCTTGCTGGCCAAATCCCTACATAGTACCCCAGTAGGTGTTGCCCCTGATAGTAGCCCCCTACACCAAAGTGGCAATTTGCCTTGTTTGGGGTGAAAATGTAATAAAAAAAAAAAAATAAATAAATAAAAAAAAAATTAAAAAAAAAAAAATGTATACAGTTTTTAAATTATCTCAACTTGCTACATGAATACGATATGGCATGTATTCAAGAGATGTTTAGGAATAAAGAATGGTACTTCCAGCAGGATGGAACACTTCCCCACTATCATCATGTCGTAAGAGCATCTTAATAGTCACCTGCAAAATGGATAGTTAAAACAAAGAGGAAGTATCGAGTACTACAAACGCTTACCGCATTTGACCCTACCCCCACCCCTTCCCCGGATTTTTTTCCTTTTTTAGGGCCGGGTTGGAGGGCATGTTAAACACAGGGTTCACACCACAAAACGAGCTACAATGAATGAGTTGAAAACAACCATTGAAAGAAGATGTGTCAACATACCAATTAGGAATGTTTTTGATTCAATCAGTGAATGTTCTCAGCTGTTCATGGGCCACAATGATAATAACTTGAACACTTTCGATAATTAGCTGGTTTCTATATTTGTTCACAGCATTTTGATGTATGAAACTTTTCTTTCTTATAATAAATGTTGGTTTTATGGTCATTTAAAGAGTGTTTACATTTTATTGGGATATCCTGTCTATTAGTAAGTTAATGTTCATAGTATGTTATCACCTATCCTCCTAGTATCTCCAGATCAAATAATTTGTAATCTGGAAACCGTGACACGTATGTACATTAAAGGTACTACACTATTAATATATATATATATATTTTCGATTTCTCAGCTGTTAAAGTATACTGTAGGATTGCCCCCCAAAATAAGTGAAATAAAATATCCTAACAATCCCTATAGTACAATTGAATTAAAGGACCCCCCCACCCCGTCTTTTTTAATCACACGGTTTTAAAAGCAAACCAACAAAACTATTTTTAATGGCGGTTGGATGATAGCAAACTTGATGTGATGACGTAAATGCTTCACAGCTGTTTCTTCCAGAACCATCTGGTGTTGCACTGAGATGAAACTTGACTGTAAATATGATGAAATGCAAACTTGTTGTATATAAATCATCTATTATATAAAGCAAAGTCTGACCACTCATTTAAATCAGAAATTACACAAGTAATGAAGTTTCGGAGTCGCTACCAAAATCCACGTTTAGGTCACAAAAAATGGGACAAAACAAATAAATAACCAGAATTAATAAAACTGGAGGTCCGGAACTTTCATCTAAGCTTCAACCTCTGTCCCATCGACGAAATATTGCATCCCTCTGCCTGTTCTGCAAGTACTTTAACGGTGAATGCTCTGACGAACTGCAAGCACTTGTGTCCCCCTCGATGTAAATACCCCCAACCAACCTGACAAGCAGCTAAATCCCACCCCTTCACAGTAGAGATCTCTAGATTTAAGAAAGCCTTCTACTCCAGTAGCTTCTTCCCCCAGAACCGCTAGACTTTGGAATTCCCTTGCGGGTCCCTGCTTCCCCAACTCTACTGACGTGCAGAAGTTCAAGTGTAACATGAACCGACATCTTGTTACCCAACTCCCTACATAATACCCCTGATGCTTATGTCCCTGAAAGTAGCCCCTACATCAAAGTGGCAATGTGCCTTGTTTAGGGTGAAAATGTAAAAAAAAAAAAAAATTTTAATTGGAATTCATTATTGAGATGAGTATTATTTATTAATTTTTATTTTATTGCGGACTATTATCCTCATCTTTTTCTTAGTTGTTGAGGTGGGACGACAACAACTATGGAAGGCAGTAATTGTAGTGGATGCAGTCAGGAGATGCAGAGTTCTTATCCTGTCGCAGCTACAACCTGACGAAGGCCAGAGGAATAGTTGGCTGAAATGTCGTAAAGAAACAACTAATAAAAAGATGAGGATAATAGTTTGCAATAAAATAAAAATTAATAAATGAAACTAATCAAGAAATGGCCTGAACTATGCTCATCCTCTTCTGGGATCCTCTGATTCCTTGGTTGTCTCAAAGATAAACACAAAGTATAACAAAACCCAAATATCCCTCTCCATTGAACCGTGTATCGTTATTCAATGGCTGACTGCATCCGCTCTATCATCTGATTTAACTGATTGGTTAACCATCGACATAGACGACTACATGTACCCTCTGATTGTGTTGCCACTATTGCACACAAAAACCATTCAATTGTTTCACATGTGTGAAGTGCTTTAAAAAAGTTTCCAGAATTATTTTGTACAGGCATTTAAAATTGTCGTGGACTCTTGACTCATTCAATAATTACAAGAAACCCTCTCTACCACCCATAGCAATGGCCAACGACTCTTTATCTGAGAGTCCATCTTTCAAACTCCTTAGCCTAACGTTCACAGGAAACATGAGTTGGAACAATTACATTGAAGGCATTGCCAGGGCCGCTGCAAGAAAGGTGGGCTCTCTCTACCGTGCTAGAAAACTACTAACACCCGAAAGTATCCTGTACCTCTATAGGGCCACCATTCGCCCATGTATGGAGTATTGCTGCCACATCTGGGCTGGTGCATCTGCTACTAGTCTCTCGCTCCTTGACAAGGTTCAAAAGAGAGTCGCAAACCTGATAGGCCCTGAACTGGCATCTAAGCTTCAGCCTCTGTCCCATCGACGAAATGTTGCATCCCTCTGCCTTTTCTACAAGTATTTTAGTGGTAAATGCTCTGACGAACTGCAATCACTTGTGCCCCCACGACGTGTGCACCCTCGACAAACCCGACAGGCTGCTAAATCCCACCCCCACACTGTAGAGATCCCTAGATGTAAAAGATCTTTTTACTCCAATAGTTTCTTCCCCAGAACCGCTAGACTCTGGAATTCCATCCCAGGTCCCTGCTTCCCCAACAGTACTGACGTGCAGAAGTTCAAGTGTAACGTGAACTGACACCTTGCTGCCCAAATCCCTACATAGTACCCCAGTAGTTGTTGCCCCTGATAGTAGCCCCCTACACCAAAGTGGCAATTTGCCTTGTTTGGGGTGAAAATGTAATAAAAAAAAAAAAAATTCAGTATGTTATTGCTATACATCTTATGAGATGGCTGACCAATTTTTATGATTTCAGGTTCAGATAAACAGCTACAGTGGGAATTGGAATACACCCTATTAAAGCTTGATTGTCACAGCTGGAGAATTTAGAAAAATGAAATCTGGACATGAGGACACCTTAGAAGAACAATATTGTTCAAGGAAGGCAGGAGTCTGTGACGAGAGATGTGGGAGGAGTTATGAAGTCAGAACACCAGAGTTGTTTGGCCAAATAAAAAATTTCATGGATAAGGATTGTCGTGCGTCTATAGAGATAATAAGTGCACAGTTTGATGTCAGTGTGGAAACTGTACACACAATTAGTCGCAAGGGACTGAAGATGCAAGGGTGCTCAGAAGATCAGAAAGAAAGATGTTGTCATGACAACAGGGAGATGGTCAATGGGAGATCCTGCAGTCCAGACCTTCCTCCCTGTGACTTTTGGTTATTCCCTAAGCTCAAGGAAAACCATAAAGGCTGTCGTTATGTGACAATTGAGGAGATTAAAGAGGCCGTGATGAAGGTCATTGACACGCTCACTCAAGGGGACTTCCATGGGGCCTTCCAGAAGTTGTTGGAATGGTACAAGTGCATTGCAGCCGGAGGAGATTACTTCAAAGGCAGCTAGAGTTTCATGTGTATACTATCAAAATAAGTTACCATACAAAAAATGTCTGGAAACTTATTGAAGGCACCTCGTAATATGTTTTGAAACTAAAGCCATCTTTACGACTGACAGCAATCACTGCAAAAGGATTATAGAAAATGCAAGAACATATGTTCAGTTCGTCAAGTCCAAAGTAGAATAGAGGCTTGGTTCCCAGGAGTTTTGGAAAATAAAAACAAGGTCCTGAACAGATGAGTCCTTCATGAACAGGCCAGAGTTGATTTTGTTGGTATATATTAATATATTGACCTGTATGTCCGATCTTATGCACCAGTTACCGCCACACCTGAATTATGACTAATGGAACAAGGACAATCCACCCCCGTAGAATAATGTGATCTAATGATCACCTTCATGATTGTTCTACGATAAAACAATACAAGTACTTGATGTTAATGAGTTAAGTTGTGGGTGCGATACCGTTAACTAGCATAGAAAAAAGATACCACAAACATTATCACTAATTATCTGATCGTGTCATTTTCTTCTTGGCCCAATTTACTCTTGTCCATCTTCCATTTGAATCTTTCTGATCTCGGAGGACTTTAGAGCTGTCGACTGACCCAAACTGGACACTATTTTCAACTGTTTTCAATTGTGTCAAAACTCACTTCCACACTCAACTGTTCATAACCTCTAAATATATTGACCTGTATGTCCGATCTTTTGTGCTAGTTACCGCCATACCTTGATTAACAATCATATTCCAGCTTTTCTTTTTGTTTATTCGTGAACAACTTCTCCATTGTTTTCTACTAAGCTTACTCCCTATAACCTTTGTTCTGTTAATCAACTAATTTTTTTTTTCTTTTTTGTTATAGTTTTGCCTCTTGATGGTTTTTCCTTACAATAGTGTCACAATAAATAAGGAGGTCAGTTTGAAATTCGATATCAGTTCATAAGTTCACAGTAAAAATAACAACCGAGATGAGAACAATAGTCCTAATAATTCAAATATACATGATCAATCCTCATCTCAACATTTCCGAAATAGAAATGAAATTTTTTGTTATATAAATAATTTGTTTTTCATATAAATGAAACTATCTTTAAAATAATAGTCACACCAAAAAAATCCATGTTTAATTTTGAATACACTCATAATTCAGAATTAAAATTTCAGGACTGGTTTTTGCAAAGATTTGCCTTTTTAATCCCCGATTTGAAAGATGTTCTAATAAACCTTGCCCTTCCAGTAAAAGATGCTGAGAATTGTCTTCATCATCAAGAAAAAGAGAAGGAGAAGAAATTTGTCGTTTTGTGATGTTGATTCTTTCAGCAGTTGTAGTAGTCATTTCCTGGCATTCAAGTTTTTAAACCCCAAAGTATAAAGTTCTGCTAAGAATAGACTGGATCATTGTTAAGTATGACTGTTAAATTAGTTTGCCCCCCCCCCTTTTTTTTTACGCCCCCCCCCTTTTATGTCTGGTTATTTTAAATCCAAGAAAAACTTTGAATGCATAGAATTTTGAATGAAACCTGTGGCATAGTGAAAAAAGTACTTGGTAAATTCAGTTGTAAGTTACATTCTTCTGGAGGTTGAAGGTTCAAGCCTCAGTGCGAAATGTTGTGAAAATAAACTCAAGATGATAATCCAAATAATCCAAATTCATGACCAAAAATTAAAAAAATATAACTTTTTCGGATTCTGCATCTCGATGTGTGAGAATTACATTCTTTCTCTCTTCCATCTGTATGCACCCTTATGACCACATATTGGGATTCGAGTTTTTAAACCTCTACACCTTGATTAACAATCCTATTTCAGCTTTCTTTTGTGCGCCTTGGTGACAACTTCCTATCCATTATTTTTCTACTCAGCTCACTCCTTAGTTCTGCTGATCAGCTTATTCCTCTTTTTTTCCCCTTCCTAACACTTGGGGTGGGTGAGGGAATGGCAGTAGCATTCCATCTAATAACGTGTACAATCTTCTTTAGGAGAAACCACTTCAGTTTTGACTCTTCCTGAGATTCTCATGGATGTCTCTGCTCTCGATGAGAAATTGGTTCTAAAACTTAGTTTTTCTTTCTCATCAAATCTTTCAAAGTCCATATATTGAATCCATTGCTCTTTCTGCTTCTTGTAAAATCGATTCTCTCTATCCCTCTAAACACTTTCTCATGCCCGAGGCTATTCTCTATCTCTGCAAATCTACTAACCAACCACGTATGGAATACTGTTGCCATATTTGAGCTCGTAAATCTGTTTCATTTGAATTTTCTTGATAAATTGCAAAAACGAATCTGTAATTTGATTGGTCCCCACACTTTTTTCTTCACTGCAACTTCTCTCACAGACGTGATGTTGCTAGTCTCAGTCTTTTCTACAAATATTATGGTATTTGTTGTGTCTGCACAAAGAATTAACAAGAATACGAAAGTAAAGATATAACAATAATATATTCGGAAGAGAAGTTATATACATATTTACATTTCAGATATACTTCAGTTGGAGATATTCCGGCAAGTGGTGTGTTGCATGTCTTACTGGAGGCAACATAGGCGCCTTGCCTATTTGGCGGTCATTGCAGAACTCTCCCGGTATTGGTGATTGATACTTTTATATATCTCACTCACCCGTTAATTAGTGGGCGTCTCCACTACAGTATGTGTTTCTCAGAATTGTCTGAGATTCTTATGGATGGCTCTTCTCTTGATGAAAAAATTGACTCTAAAATTTCTTGGCCTTTTTTTTCTCATCAAATCTTTCAAAGTCCATATATTGAATCCATTGCTCTTTCTTGTAAAATCGATTCTCTCTATCCCTCTAAACACTTTCTCATGCCCGTGAATCTGTTTTATTCGAATTTTCTTGATAAATTGCAAAAATGTATCTGTAATTTGATTGGGCCCCACACTTTCTTCTTCACTGCATCTTCTCTCACAGACGTGATGTTGCTAGTCTCAGTCTTTTCTACAAATATTATGGTATGTGTTTCTCAGAATTGTCTGATCTATTCCCTACCTTGTTCAGCTTGTTTCGCTTGTTGGTCTAGTGGTCTCCATCAATTCACTGTTTTAATACCTCATTATAATACAGCTTATTATTCCAGTAGCTTTTTTTCCAAGGACTGCAAGGTTATGAAACTCTCTTCCTGCTTACTGTTTTCTTTCTACCTACAGACTTGGTATTTTCAAGGCTAAGGTCAATAGGAATATCTTGTCTTTGTAATAACCATCTTTCGTTCTTGTTAGCTCTTTACATCAAGTGGCTTCATGCATTGTCTCGAGTGATTTTCATATTGGTATAAGCTACTTTTCTGTCCAAGACATGGTTTCTTTTCAACCAGATCCAATATAATGCCTTCTCTGATGCTTCCTATATGTCAGCCAGAATTTTTTTTTTACCTCTGCATTCGTACAATAAAACCAATGTAACGGTATACCGATTAGCTTTTGCTCAACATATCCTCGTTCACCCATGATAATGTTTGACATTTCGTTTCCTAAAATTTATTCTTGAACGCAATTAAAATGAGTGCACTGCCCGTAGCAGGGATTAGACTTGCAGCCTTTAAATTATGAAACTTTTGTTTTTAATACTCCCTCTCCTTCTACCACTTCAAATCTCATTTGCTCCCTCCTTTTAATATATTCAGTGTGCAAACAGCCAAGCAAGCAAGATTATCAGTTATCTTTTATACTAGCCTGGGTACTTGGCGTTGCCCGGGTGTTTGGAGGTGTGTATTGAGCAAAAAAAAAAAAAAAAAAAAAAAATGATGGCAAGCTCAAACCCGTACCGTGAAGGTGGAAAAGAACATGAAAAAAATAGTGATGTCTTTACTATTGTGCCCATCACCAAACCGGAAGTGGTGAAGGTTTAAATTAAGGCTAGTCAATTGGAAAGAGGGGATGACTTTTGAAAATATTGGCGAAAAAAGCGACCCCTCCCTGTAGAAAAGTGCCCAGTTGAGGATAAAGGAATTAATGTTGTTAGCCAATTTTTCAATATTTGTCGTCCGAAGCTTCAAAATGATACCTAACTCGTGAACATCCGTTGCCTCTATCAAAAGTTTTTTCGAGACATACATACATTTAAACAGGTAGGTGACATTTATATTATAGATAACAGACAGCTGTTAGTGTGCAAGTCCAGCTAAAATTTGAAATCTACAAAACAAACGCCTACAAAGTTTATATTTTCTTGATCTGGATGAATATCTTAAAAAAAAAAAAAAAAACATTCTTTGACCATAAACTGATGCAGATACCATAAGGAGAAGGGAACGGGGGGGGGCTGTTTTTCAGTTACTAACTAAAGGTAAGTAACTTTTTAAGAGTTATTTTTCTCATGCAAACTCCTTCCTTGATAAATCAGTGTGTGTGTGTGTCCAGAGAGGAATGGGCTGGGAAGAGAAGAGAGAGGGGGGGGAAATGATATGGAAGAGTAATAGAAATATGTTACACTTTTGCTCCGGGCAATACCCTGCTAGTTATTATGTACATATTTACAAAATATTCTATTTTTTAAAAATTTTATTTACGTATGTGCACAGAACAGCAAACATTCAGCCACATAATACAATTGGCGATAAAATAACAAAAAATACAAATTTTGTAAAAATTTGGCAAATTTTTATGTGAATTTTATGTTTGCCTTTTTGTTTCACAGAAGCTGAAGAAAATAATTTCACCAAATCCTGATAATTTCTACTTCAAGTCATTGACCTTAATAGCCTGATGTGTAGGTTTGTTTGGGAGAGATAAAGGTTTAATCTGAATTGACCCAAGTAATAATAAAAATATCAACTGGTCGATTTTGTTTTATCTCTAAGTGACATATTATCTAAATCAGAGCACTCCCCTCCCACCTTCCCTGTATTTTTAGGATTTTTACTACAAGCTATAAATTTTTTTGTCAGGGATTCAAGGCAAATATTATTGCTTTAATAATGAATTATTTTCAGTTGCCCCCCCCCAAAAAAAAACCCTAACATAATTCAATCTGGGAACAAATGTATATTTTTAGCATATATTTTATTAAAGTATAGGTACTTATTCAGAACTTTACTTAACTTTGCGCCGGCAGGTTATAGTTAGCAGCTAGAATATGTCAACGTGTTTAACTAATTGGTAATCAGCAGACACGTTTAGGTGAAGTCATGAAAGTCGTTTCAACAAGGAATTTTTTTAAATTGAAAATAAATTATAGCAAATGCTGTGAGAAGTAACCCCCCCCCACACACACACTATTTGTCAAAACATTGATCAACAGAAAACCTTTTGAAGTATATAAAAAAAGATTCCCTGAAAAATGTTCAAATACTTAACTTTCCTTTTAAAATACATTTTTCTGAAAAAAAAAAAAATCTTTAAAACTTTTCTTGAAGAAAAACAAAACTATATATATATATATATAATTTTCTTGCACAAAAAAATAACTATATATATAAAATTTTCTTGCAAGAAAAAAATAACTAATATATATATATAATTTTCTTGGAAAAAAATAATTATATATAATTTGCTTGAAAATTTAAAAATTTTTTTATAGAAGTAAACTTATAACTATTTCTTGTTTTACAATTTTGTTTACAGTTTAGATTTTGTTTCTGGCAATCTTTGTGTCAAATTTTTCCGGTTGCTTATTCTGAAAGATGCTGGTATGAAATTAGGTTCTGAATAAGTACGAAAGTATATAGAAAAAAGCATTAGATAAACAAATGTTTTGCATAATGATGTACATTTTAAATTTGGAAGACATTTTTTTTTTTTTTTTGGTCTTCATATTTGAAGATTTCCAAAGGGAGACAATTCAAAAAGTTGCTAAAGTGTTTATATATTGGTAAATGCAAAGCAAAAACATTAAATTAACAATAACAAAAAGAACACAAAATAAAACATTATCTGAACATTTATTAAAATAAATTTTTATCTTTTCTAAAATAATTAGAATTTCGAAATATATTACAACAAAATTTTTTGGATGTATATATATGAAAATGTACGACTTAGCAAAACAAACCTTTTTGAAAATGCATGACCCTTTTTGAAAAACTTCTTGATGTACACTCACTGAAAAAAAGAATTCTCAAATGTATGACTTTTAAAAAACATTTTACAAAATTGATATTTTATAAAAAATCCAAACATCATTTAAAGTTGAATTGTCTCCCCTTGGAAATATTGTAAAACGAAAACAAAACAAAGAAATGTTAAAAAAAAAAAAGATTCTCAAATAAATGAGTGCTCATTGTATGTAAAATATATGACTTAAAAAAAAAAAAATGAAAATTTATAAAACTTTACAAAAACTTTTGTAATAAATCAAAACAATTATTAAATTATAAACCTTAAGAACCTTTTGAATTGTCTCCCCTTGGGAATTTTCGAAATTGAAAACAAAAATAAAATGTTCTTTTAACCTAAGATGCACAAGTATCTAATATTATGATGTTTGTATGTAAACCTGAAAATATCACAAATGTAATGTTTCTTCTTGAAAAATATTAGCATGCACCGAAAATTATAGAAATTTAATAAAAAAAAAAAAAAAAAAAAAATGAATGTAGATATAAGGTTGACGATTTTACAATGGAGTGACGCCATGTGTCATCTTTATCTTAAAAGATATATGTGAAAATTTAAAGTTTGATTTACCTCCCTTGAATGAGCATCAATAGCATTGTTCGAGAACTATGCATATTAGTTTAATTTCTTAAATAAAAACACTTGATTATTTTCCATAATTCTTGGTGTACACTGATATATTTCAGTAACAAGTATTTGATAAAATTTTGCTTTTATATTGCACATGTAATGATCGCTTCAATAATAAAACAGAAAAATAAACAAATCAAATGTTGGGTTAGGGTGGCGAAGGAATATATTCAAGAGTTTTACAATTTAAGATGACAATTTGAAGAGTAAAAGCAATAAATTCTGAACTGAAGTTTTACTTAATAAAAACATGAGTGCTTAGCTCATACATAAAACTAGCAGTTATCTGGCGTTGCCAGGGTTCATAAAATAAATAGTTGTTAAATAGTGTAAAGTTTCTTACACCCCCTCCCTCCATGCAAAAAATAAATTGCTTTTATGTGAGGGGGGAAAAAATAAAACTTAGCAGGCCTTCAGAGCATTACCGAAAGTGCTAAATAAAATTAAAGGGTGCCTCCAGAGCACTACTAAAATCAAGTTTTTCCTACCCATCCCTTTCTTTGTAGAGAAATGACAATAGTTAAAAATGCTGACTCATTTCCTGTGTTATATAATTACATGATAGCATTAAAAATCGTGCTTAATTCTTGATAATATTAAATGATACAAACGACCATTTGCTCCTCCCTCTAATTTATATATATATATGTATATTATTATCTAGGATTATGCTGATTATGGCATAATTCACATTGACACATTGGTTCCCGTTAGACTACTGAAATTTGTGGTGAGTCTGACGAGGTTTGAGGTTTCATTCAGCCAATCAAGCTTTGCAGCATCAAAATTGAATTTGCCCTGATTAGCCAATTTGGTAAAATCACTTGTGCATATTAAGTAATTTTCCATCAAAATTTTCTCACATGGCACAGCCTTAGAATTGACTTTGGGTCAAACTGATTCTCAAGTTTAGACAAAAGAATCGTGAATATTACCATACGCCATGCAATGGGTTCCTTCAAAACAATATTATTAAATATTATCAATACCCAAATCCGCTTAGCTGAAATCGTTTTTCCTTATTTTGGTCTGAGTCCTCAACCAATCAAATGGAACCAGCAAGGCAACCAGGAATTGCTCGGGATTGCTCATATAAAAGCTCTAACTCTGACCTATTTTAACCGTTAGTGATGTAAATTTCGACCATCACAGGTGGTTGGATCACACCTTAAACTTATTAACACATCCTTGAGTGATCTTCAGGCCTTGATAAGTAGTGAATCTCTTGTAAAAAAAAAACAAAAAACAAAAGAAACAAACAAAAATTTTTTAGTCCTTTTTGATAACTTCTTCTCAAACAAAACATGCCCTTTCTTTTCTTTTTTTTTATTATTTCTTTAAAAAAAACGCAATTCATTGCTAAAAAAAATAACTGAACCAGATTTTTTGCCCATGTGAGAAATTGTTCACTTGCGTGAAATCTCTATGTTGAAAAAAAAAAAAAAAACCCCGAAAAAAGAAAGTTGTGCAACCGCACAAAATATTTGTATGTAATTTGATTCAAGTGCATTATCAGTTGCAAGTTAGTCGTAATCGGGTCATCATTTAAACCACTCTTCTCATGTTAGGTTAAGATTTTCCATGGATTGTCATTTCGAAATCCCCACTAGATGACAATACATTGAAACGTTTTTTTTTTTTTTTCTGTATATGGCTGAGTAGTTTTAAATAATTATTTAAAAAAATCTGAAATGATCAGCCGAGGAAACGATTTTAACTTTTCATATATTTTTAGCGTTTTAATAGTTTTGTTTTAAAGAACAAATTAGGATCTCATAATTGTGCGAGATACCTTCAATAAGTTTCCAGAATTTTAAAATTGTCTTAGACTTTTGAAAATTCAGTATGTTATTGCCATACGTATTATGCGATGACTGACCAACTTTTATGATTTCAGGTTTAAATAAACAGCTATAGCAGGAATTGGAATACACCCTACTAAAGCCTGATTGTCACAGCTTGTGAATTTCAAAAATGCAATCTGGATGCAAGGATACTTTAGAAGAACAATATGCAATTCGATTCTGTTTTAAACTTGGAAAAAAATGCCACAGAAACATATGGAATGCTTCAGACTGCTTTTGGACCATCTTTCATGAATCGTGCCAGTTTTTTTAGTGGCATAAGAGATTCAAGAAAGACTGAATCTGTTAGAGATGATGAGAGGTTGCCGAGGGAGTAAGGAAGTTGGAACACCAGAGTTGATTGGCCAAATAAAGAATTTTATGGATAAGGACTATCGTGTGTCTATAGACAATAAGTGCATAGTTTGATGTCAGTGTGGGAACTGTACACACAATTACTTGCAAGGGACTGAAGATGCGGTAGACTTGCGCGAATGCACCAGTCCACAACTCCATTCTTGTCACAGACTATTTGACGAAGATGAGTATCAAGACAGTTTTTCACTCTCCTTATAATCCAGACATTGCTCCTTGTGGTTTTTTGTTATTCCCTAAGCTCAAAGAAAACCTTAAAGGATGTCATTATGAGACGGTGTAGGAGATGAAAGAGGCTGTGACGAGGGTCATTGGCATACTCACACCAAGAGGACTTCCATGGGGGGTGGGTCTTCCAGAAGTTGTTGGAATGGTACAACAAGTGCATTGCAGTCGGAGGAGATTACTTCGAAGGAGATTAGAGTTTCATGTATGTACTATTAATAAAAGTGTCCATACGAAAAAAGGTCTGGAAACTTATTGAAGACCTCTCGTATGTTTGTCTCCGTTTAATTTTTATATTGATGAACTAGCGGGGGGTACCCGGCGTTGCCCAGGTGTTTGGAGGTGTGTGTGTCGGGGGGGGGGGGTAAAATAAAAAAAAAAAGTTTTAAGTAAGTATGAGGATCGAATCCCAACCCTTGAGGCAAAGTTGGAAATTAAAATGTGAAAAAAAAAATGTGCGACGTTAACCATTGGGCCACCGCGACATACTAATGGAAACGCATTTGAATTTATTTATTTAAGTATCAAAAACAGAATTGACACGTGTCCGCAATAAAAGTTAACTCTGGAACTTCTATTTAACCTCATTAATGAGGTCAAATAGAAGTCCCAGAGTTAACTTTTGCTGCGGGACAGCTTTTGGGTTTGTTTACCCAACTTCGGCTGGTTTTTTCCCCAAGATGTTGGGGAGGGGAAAACCAGCTCCCCATTGTCCAGTTGAATAGCAATTGTCTGATATAAGGAGTTTGGCCCCACATTGATCAAAGCTGATTGCTTTTGGACGTTTCCCGGTGCGATTGCCGGGAACACGCCTTAGCTCTGAATTAGGTTCGGTATTATACAAAAAAGCTGAATGAACACAAGACGGGCTGAAATAGCAATAATTTTGTAAAAATCGACATAAATAAATGTAGAGGCGACCTGCATTCCCAAATCCTAGATATTATTATCTAGGGGGTATATAAACAGTTCTAAGCGAATGAAAATAGTGCCTATTGTATTTTAAATATAGAACTTACCTAAATTAGATAAATTAATAAGTACTAATAAATAGAAAGTAATATTGTGCTACATAGTTCAATACAAATAGTAAAATCACATTGTAAGAGGCAATCTTTAATTTACTCCTTCAGTCCGGCATCTCCTGACTTTTTTGCCCTATTTCTTTTGAGTGTTTCTTTTTTTTACGTAATGTTTTGTTGACTTCTTTCTTAGGTGAAGAACAGCTTCACATCGTAATTACTATGAGTTCCTTTCTCGCACCATATATTCATATAATGATGTTTGAAAACGAGGCTATATGAAAGGGAGGTCACTCTCATATTCTTGTCTAGGGTTGCCATATTGGATTTTTAAAGCCAAATTTTATGAATTTGGTCTTTTTTTTTTTTTTTTTTTTCAAGTGGCCTTCAGGACTGACTCCCAAGTAAAAAAAAAAACAAAAAACAAAAAAAAAAACAAACAAAAAAAAAACAAACTGAAGCACACAAAGCACCTTCGTGTGAAATTTCATAAAAATTGGCTCAGCTATTTTCGAGTCCATAGGGAACAAACACACACAAAGTTCCTTTTTTAGAGATTAAAATTTCAGGTATTTTAAAGAGGGAATTCTACGAGTTGACAAAGCCAGCTAGAAATATAAAATTCTCAAATGAATCTAGGTTAAGTATAATAAAAAAATAAATAAAAACAGCCACAAAATCAAACAATGGTTGATTGGTTGACTAATATTTTTTTTTATGAGAACGAGGGTAACATGCATTTACTTGTCAGGTACTTCTATATTATAATGACGAAAAAAAAAAAAACAATTGACTTTTAAGTAAAAGAAATGGTACCTACCTAATTGTCATGTCACAAATAGTAACATATCCAAAAATTACAGAAAACGATAAGGTAGAAAAATAATTATTCATGAAAAAGATATTTGTAAAATCTAGCGATTTAGTTTCAGATTCTACCGATTTGAATCGGTTAACAGGAGAGGTAATTAAATCAGTTATTTTATTAAAAAGAAAATTGGAAATTGAAACTGTTAAAAATTTTTTTTACAAAAATTGATAAATTATGTATATATGTTTTTTGTTTATCTTTATCAAAAGAATAAATTCTATCTGCTACAAATTGTATCTGGCTATTATATACTTAGAGGATTGTGTCAGGGGTAGGGTAGTTTCTGGAATGATAGAATGATCCAGCCATTGATTTTTAATTAAAAATTTTTTTTGTCTTAGCAACCTTAATAACATAAGTTTTCCATATTCGGTCCTGGAGACTTAAAGAGGAGACGTGTGTGTGTGTGTGTGTGTAAAAAAGAGGGAATGACTTTTGAAAATATCTGAAAAAAGTGACCCCTCCCTGTAGAAAAGTGCTCACTTGAGGGTGAAAGAATTGATGTTTTTAGCTAATTTTTCGATATTTGTTGTCCAAAGGGTCGAGCTTTAAAACTATACCGATCTTGTGAAAATCTGTCGTCTTTTGAAAGTTTTAGACATACATACATGCATACATTTAAACAGACAGGTGAGATTTATATAATAGATGAATAACTTTTTTCTTTCAATTTGTGCATTGTAACCCATTTTTACTTTCAACTTAAAAAAAAAAAAACGGGACAAATTAGATGCACTGGGATTTAAAGGGTTAAATTTAATAAAATCATAATTTTTTTTTTTTTTTCTGACTTTTGGTTGCATACATTTTTTCTTCATTTTATCGATGGTAAAAAAATAATTTTGACTTTTCATTGAAGTGTTATATTTTGATCTCTCTCCTTCTATAGTTTGAATAAAAGTATCAATTGTTTTGTTTTGTATGTTTTTTTTCTTTTCTTTTTTTTTTACAAGGGAGTCACCACTTATCAATGCCTGAAGGCCACTCGAGGATAAGAGTTAAAGAGTGGACAGTTGAGACTGGTACAACTTGTAGTAATCGTTAGTAATGAAAATTAGGTATAATTTGATTTAAGGGGACGGCTCAACTTGTTTACACTGAACTTAAAGACTACCATGTTGTAGTTAGCCGGAAAGCAGGCCAGCAGAACAAGTGTTCCCCAGGCGGAAAGAAGCTTTATTCATGGAATCTGCATTTAGATTTAGTAAGAGAGTGGGGAGGAGAATTGTTGATAGTGGTTATAGCTAGTCGAGTGTTGTTTATGAAAGTTTGGCAAGGGTGGAGTGGAGGGATCATAGATTTGAACTCGGACCAGCACTTACCATGAAAATAATGATGGAGCAGAGACAGGCTTGCAACATCTCTTTTGTGGGAAAGGTTGCAGGGAAGAGAAAAGGTTATGTGCACACGTAATATTTGCTTTTTAAAAATTGTTTTTATTGTTTCATTTATTTAGTTTTGCTCCTTCTCATGACATGCTGACATTTTTTTTCCTTTTTTTTCTCTTTAGGGTTTCGATTATTCACGAAGTGGAAATCCTACGAGGAATTGTTTAGAGGCATGCATCGCTTCTTTGGAAAATGGCAAACATGGTTGGTAACTATTTCTTTCTTTATCGGGTAGACAAGAAAATTCCTGCAGTTTTAAACAAACAAAACTTTATTGATTGAAATAACCACCACCGTTAGAATGAACACACTTTTGCCAAAACAAAACAACGCAAAACAATGTCAGTTACATAAAAAATCTTGCGTTTCGGTGGCAATGAAGTCGCTGAAGGCGTTTTTGATATCGCTTAGGTTTTTGAAGCATTTCTCATTCAGAAAGTTGTTGAAATGCTTGAAAAAGTGGTAGTCGGTAGGTGAGAGGTCTGGAGAGTATGGTGGATGAAGCAGTTTCATGACCCAATTCGTTCAACATCAGCAGGGTTGGTTTAGCAACGCGTGGTTGGGCATTGTCATGAAGGAGAATTGAGTTTTTCTGTTGATTAATGCTGGGTGTTGTTGTCAAAGTTTCTAACGTTTCATCCATTTGTTGACAGTACTTTGCTGCCGTAATGGTTTCGCCTGCAGTCAAAAAAAACTGTAATGGATGAAACCAGTCGACCTTCTTTTGGTGCAACTCCGGCTTCGGAAAGTGTCGTGGAGCTTCGTTGGCATCTACCCACTGAGATGAGCGCCACTGGTTGTCATAAAGAACCCACTTTTCATCACAAGTCACAACCCGGTCAAGAAACGGGTTGTTCTTGTTGCATAAAAGAGAAGATGACACTTCGTAACGGCGTTTCTTTTGGTTGCCGTTCAAGTTTTTTTTGTCTTTCCCATCTCTCAAATGGTTGGAAATTGTCTGTTACATCTAATTTAGAAGCAAGTTCTCGAACACTTGTGCGTGGATTGGCTTCGACTAAGTCTCTTAATTGATCGTTATCAACATCCGATGGCCGATCATTATGCTTATCATCTTCAAGACTCATCGCCGCCACAAAATTTCTTAAACCACCATTGTGCTGTGTGTTCAGTCATGGTTCCTGGGTCATTGATATTGCGAACCGTTTTAGCAGATTTTTGGCCTAGTTTGAATTAAAATAAGAAAATTGTGCGAATTTGCTTTTTTTTCTTCATATTGTATTCAACCCTTTGAAAAGAAGACATAATTGTTTTAAAACGATTGTAATTTAAATGATTAGATAAAGCGAAAAACGCTCTTTAAAAATGATATATAAAGTAAAGGTATTATAACAAAAACTTATTTGAAATCAAAATTAAAAATTCTGAAAAAAAACCTTGTCAACCTAATAGTATTTTTGTCTGATTTGTTGGAGATCTTTACAGACAATGAGCATGTATTCTATGGTGACTAGCATGGTTCCTCTCCCAGAGATATATTTTCTGTAGTGAATCAATGATCCCCCCCTCTCCCTCAGAGTTATTCGGGCCACAGGCTGACCTATCAGCTAACAGTGCACATTGATTCATCTGCTCTCTAAAGTCTCAAGCGAATATCAATCATTCAAGCAACATCTCTTCTGTCGTCCCCTGTCCACTGGACATCTTGCTCTAGCATCAACAGCCTCCACTAATTGCTATTAGCTGGGAATGATGCACTACTGACTGACCGATGACCTCAAAAAGAATTTTCTGTTCTTCTTTTTCACAGTCCGACCTGCCAATTCTTGCTACCAATTAAATCTTGTTAAAAGTTGTTAGGGTTAAGTTGTTATTGTGTAAAAGAAGTTCGTTGTTCTTTTGTGCTGTTTTCTTTTAAAATATTTTATTAGAAAGGTAAAAGAACTACCTTTCCTAAAAAAAGCTAAGCAGGTGTGGTCACTTTGTATTCTTGCTAATATCATCTCTTCCATCCTCTGTCTTGCATATGCTGTTTTTATTTTATTTTATTTTTTTACTTGGTGGGGAGTTCCACAGGCATGCACTTCTAAGAAAGAAACTTTGTTCATGGAATCTACGTTTTGTGAGAAGATTTTGTTGACAACCTAGCGGTTGAGCATGACATCTGATGGCCTGGGTGAAACAAAACTTAATTTAAACCATTATAATCCTGCACCCAGAAGTCGGTCTGATTTACCAAGCTTATGAAAGCTCCTAGCTCATGTCCTTACTGAGACTACACCTGTTACAACGTTGAATAATGAATGTTATTAAAAAGCCTTTGTGATTTCTTTTGTTTGCCTGTGGTTGTGAAATGAATTCTTCCCTAGATCAAAGTTTCAAAATGCAGCAGAGAGCGACGCACCCGTCTGTGAAAGAGGACCTCCTCCTCTGCGTTCAACGGCAGATGACCAACTGAAGGACTCTTGTGGTAGGGTTACTGACCAGCCATCATGAGAGATCTGCCACATGAACTTAGGGTTATGCATGAGTTGCGTGTTTAAGTAGAAAAGCGATGAGTTCCAGCAACCAGTGAGTGTCTGGCATAGATATTAAGGTCCTAACCACTAGATGAAGAAAAGATGAAGACAAAGATAAAAACTAGACGATCAAGCCACAACAAGGAGTGAGTTATGAATAAGTGTTCACCAGTTTAAAGACTTCTAATTTTCAAGGAGTTTAAGAGTTAAAGGCTTTCAAAAGCTTTTGAAAAAATTTGAAGAAAATTAAGGCATTGAAAACTTCAAGGGTCCAGATGCAAAGTTACTGAATTTTATTTGACAAGTTTTTTATTTTATTTTTATTTTTAAAAATGTAATCCGAGCTGTTGGAAGTGAGGTTACCTTTAAGGTGCGGCCCAACTCTGCTCCTGGTGACAGGTGATGCAGCCCATAGGATTATACTAGAAAGCTTTGATGATCAGGATATGAAATGTTGCTTGGATGTCTGTCCGTGCGTCACTCATTTCTGTTAACTAAATAATTAGGGGGTCTCCAGAGTTTTCGTATGGGGGTGTGGATGGATTGCTGACTTTTTAGAGCTATGCGAACCACAAAGGAGAAAAAAAAAAAACAAAAACGTGATGCATTAACTATTGCGCCCATCACGAAACCGGTAGTGACGTAGGTTTAAATTAAGGCGACACAATCGAAAATGTTGAGGGTAAAGCAATAAATGTTTTTAACCAATTTTTCGATATTTGTCGTCCGAAGTGTCAAGCTTAAAAACAATACCGATCTCATAAAAATCCGTCGCCTCTGTCGAAAGTTTTTGCAAAACATACATACATACAAACATACATTTAAACAGACAGGGGAGATTTATATTATAGACTAGGTGCCCGGCATTGAGCAAAAAAGAATTTTTTTTTTAATAGGAGTAGTTAGCAGGATCGAACCCGTAATGCGCCAGAGAAAAAAAGACGTGAAAAAAACCCCAAAAAAACTCTTACTGAAGTGCCTACCATGGTTGTCGAAATAACGCCTTTTAAGCGATGTCGTGAATGCGAGGGTTGAATGACTTACAAAAAATGTCAGCGAAAAAATCGACCCTCCCTGTAGTAAAATTGCCCAGTTGAGGGTGAAGGAATTAATGTTTTTGGTTAATTTTTTGATATTTGTCGTCCAAAGGGTCAAGCTTCAAAATGATACCGGTCTTGTAAAAATTTGGCGCCTTTGTCGGAAATTTTAGGCAGACATACAAACACACATACATACATACATTTAAACAGACAGGTGAGATTTATATTATAGACTAGCGAGGGGTATCCGGCGTTGCCCGGGTGTTTGTAGATGTGTGTGAAAAAAAAACAGGTGCCCGTGAAAAAAAAACAGTCTTGACGATGCGCAGTTGGAAAATAGTAAAGTGTGAAAAAAAAAACAGGTGCTCGTTTTTGATTGACGTGACGGCGATAGGCATTCAGCAGTCGGCATTTTGTGTGGGACAGCTTTTAATGAGGTCAATAAATCGGTTTGTTTGTTTTCAAAAACCCGCTCCCCTCGTCTGATATGACAAAGTTGACAAACATTCACTGGCTCTGGGCCTGTGATTGGAGTCGAGTTTCGCTTTTTGTTTATACCGAAAACCGAATGTAACGTGTGCCGATGCGGGGAAATGTGGAATATTTAACGTTTGAAAGTCAATAAAATTAAATAGACAGGAGAGCTCCGTGGTTAACTGCGAGATATTACAATTTATAGATGATATAATAAGTTTTAAGAAGTTGTGAAGCGAGCGAGCGCTTCTCTGAAAGAAGCCTTTTGTGGACATCGAGGAAAAGCATACATGCATACATACATTTTCGCTTTTATATATGTAGAAGATTGTCTGATTATTAAGGTAATAAAGAATGTTTATCGGGACTGGTTAGAATGACAAACATAGGGGAGGCGGGAGAACCCATGATCCACTTTCATTACTGATTTCTAATATTATTTTCAACCATATGGTGCACAGTTTCTTTTTTTTTTTTTTTCTAGAACAAATCTTTTTCAATTAAATGCAATAGAAAAGAAAAAAAAATCGATTTCTGTTCACCTGGTGCTATGTGATTTTCTGTACACAAACCTCCATAAGAAATCTAAGTTAGATATGTTTATATGTTTGTATATTTGTATATACAGTTTACTCCTAAAGTTATTGTTCCTGGTTATGACATTAAGTCATCCAGTGCTGTCTACTGCTTCCTTGCCTTGGGTATGACCATAAGAGACATTCAGTGGTGAGGCCTCATTTAGCGGGGTTGGGAAATACGAAGTTGCTCCTTAGTTGCTCTTGCTCTCAGATCCACTTTGGCCTGGAGAGGTAGTAACTATTAGGATATTATATATACCTGGTCAGGTTGTCTGAAGAGACTAGCTTTATGAACAAAAATGCACCAAACATTGTTATTGTTTTTTTGTTTTCAAAACTCAATCATGTTCTGCAGAGTCAAAAACATCAATTTTTTTTTTCTCCAAACTTAGACTTAGGAACTCTTTTGCGACACATCAGTTAAAGTATACCATTGTTTTCAGTCTAAAGCCATATCTTCAGCGTCTCTCCAGTTTTTTCCTGTTGCAATAACCTTTCAATTGCCAGTTTCTAGTGGAATTTTGGTTTTCCTCTCTTTTTTCCACCATTGAAACACTTGATTGGCAATTCTCTCTGGGGACCAATCTTCGGTCATGTCAGAGCCAACCTAAACATTATTTGTAAATTATTAACGATATTACCTATTGCCATCTTGGTTGGTAATTCAATGGCTCTATTTGATCCATATAATCTTACCTACTTTATCAAAAAAAAAAAAAAATGAAATTACTAATAAAATTCTATTATTTGAAAATCATCCGTACTAGTTGGAGCCATGTTGCTTGTGAGAATTGAGCGTCACAATAAATAAATTAATTGGAAACAGACTTTTCAACCAAAATGCTAGGCTTACATGCACTACTAGCAGGGAGACCTGACTTTGTCCGGAATTGAATATTTTATTGTCGAAATAGGTGAAATTGCCCATTTTTCAATCAAATCGATTGATTGCCTACTCTAATTGGAGCCCGTCACAGCAGAGAACCTACTGTGGAACTATAAAATTTTATCAGGTGTGTCAGCTTGTATGGTAATAAGACTTATCAAATGCTTGTGATGTTAGGCTGTGTAAGGTGTTAACTTTGGTCAAAATCGCCTGTTCCTTCTTTCATCGGATTATTTCAATCATCAATACTTATCAAAGTCATTCCGATACAAAACCCATCTAAGAACACTGCCAGGCACATAAAGTACCTTCATGTGAAATTTCATAAAAATCATCTTAGCCGTTTTGGAGTCCATAGGGAATGAACACACAGACACAGCTCCCTTTATATAATAGTAGAGATATTAAATACATCTGGTTTCAAAATGATAACTAAAGATGTATAATTTGTACTAATATTTTATTTATATTTAATGAAGTATGTCTTACACGTGTTTAATTGAATAGTGAAACCCCACCAAACAAATGCACATTCCTCAAAAATTAGTTGGAAAGTTGTCTTTTTTTTTTTTATTGCCTTGGAAAAAATAAGAATTTGGAAAAAATAAAAAATTTTGATAAAAGGAAATGAATAATTTGATAGTTTGCATTTTAATTAATTTCCTATCAAAATATTCACTATTTCTTCTCTCATAAACATCTGTTTTTCCTTGACCAAGTGTCAGTATGTCCCTCCCCTCCCATGCCTCATCCTCTATTTGAAAAGCAAGATCATCTGGTGTCGCCAGGGATCTCGTCATAATCAGAGACAAAGGCACATTCCTCAAAAAATAGTTGGAAATTTTTTTTTTTTTTTTTTTTTCTAATTACCTTGGAAAAAATAAAAATTTTGATAAAAGGAAATGAATAATTTCATAGTTTGCAAAAATGAGACAAAAAAAACAAACAAACAAAGCAATTCAAAACACATGTGGAAAATGTTGTTTTACTGCTTTCTCACTCCAAATTTACAGGGTTACTATGTAGGAAGTTGAGCAGTAAAATGTCTGTTCAGATCACACTTGAACTTCTGCATTTCCGGAGGAAAGCAAAGACCCAGGAGAGAATTTCAAAGTCTAGCAGTTTGAGAGAAGAGACTAATAGTAGAAGGCTTTCAAGCATCTAGGAATCTCTATAGTATAGGGGTGGGGTTTTGTTGCTTGTCGGGAATATTTAAGTAGACGGAGTACAAGTGCTTGAAGTTTGCTGGAGCACATACCATTAAAATACTTGTAAAATAGGCACGCAAATGAAATATTTTATCTCTGGGTCAGAGGTTGGAGTTTGGTTGCCAGTTCAGGACTTAAAAGATCCATGTATAATCATGGCACAGGAATGTATTCCTTTGTCCTCAATTTCTCTCAGTATATTTTCGCTATAGAGGTTAGAATAAATCTTGTAACAAAACGCCTATTATTATTAACTAGGGGGGGGGTACCCAGCGTTGCCCGGGTGTTTGTAAGTGTGTGTGTGGTGTTAAATAAAAAAGAACCCGGGGGGGGGTATGATCGAACCGAAGCCCCGAGGCGAAGTTTGAAAATAAAATTGGTCATCCAGAATGAGTTAGTGTACGATGTTTGAATTTATTTAAGTAAGAACGAAATTGACACGTGCGCGCCCGGAAGTCATCGAGCGTTACGACGACGATGTCAATGACCAGGTTTGTTTGTTATAAGCGAAGTAAAAAAAGAAAACAACATTAACACTTAAGCGGGGGGAGGGGACACACAAAAAAAACTAACGTAGGCGAACGAATGATGAAACAGAAAAACGAACACGTGAATACGCCTGTTTCGATATTAAAATTTAAAAAATCGGTGGGTACCCGGGTGTTTTTGGGTGTGTGGTCGGAGGTAGATAAGCGAAGTAAAAAAAACAAAAAAAAAAAAAACAAAACAGAAAAAACGAACGTTACGTAAAAAATGGCTTAAATGGCTGGTTTAATATTTAAATTTAAAAAATCGAAAAAAAAAAAAAAGACCTCGCACCATGATTCGAACCCAAAACATTTACATAATGCACAAACGTGCTAATCAACTGACCTAAACACGACGTACATGAAATTTGTTCAGTTTTTCAACTATTTGAAGTAAATCAGGTTATGACGTCATCTGGCGCATGCGTAGAACCGGTCGAAAGGGCCGTTTTTGTTGACCCCCCCCCCCCGTCGAAAATTGTCGATTTCGGGGTGAAAAAATTAACATTTTTGGCCAATTTTTCGATATTTTTTGAGCGAAGGATGGAGCTTCAATATGATACCGAGTTTGTGAATTTTTGTTGTATCTGTCGAAAGTTTTCAGCAGACACAAACATACATACATACATTTTCGCTTATATATATATAGATGTTTCTTTACTGTACTCTCCATCTCAAAATTCTAGGTCCTGGATATGACCTTAAACTATATCCAGTGGTGAGGCCCCAGCTTGCGGGCTTTGGGGAGTGTGGAGCCACCCTTTAATTGCCATTGCTCCCAGGTCCACTCTGACCCGGAGTAGTAGTACCTGTTAGGGTCTCAATTATGGGTTAGATAGAAACTGATTTGAAAACAACAAATATATTCTATTAAAAAATCTTTCTTCAAAATCTTTGGATTCGACATTAAATAACCTGAAAAGGGTTGATATGCCATAAAACAAAAACAACCAACCAATCAGAATTCTAAGCATTTTGAATTGGTCTTCATGTCTTACTTTATCAAAGGTTTTTGAAAAATCGATAAAATACTGGTAGATGTCTTTCTGCATCTAAATATATTTTTCTGTCAGCATCATCATTGTGAATATGGCAGCTGTTGTTCCTTTGCGATAAATCCAAATTGCAATTCTAATATTTCACATATTTTGTTTTGCAGTCTCACCATTAGTATTTTCAGAAGGAGCTTCAACGTATGGCTCCTCAAGCTAATCAGTCTATGACATTCGCAATAAGTTGTTCTAGGTTTCTTGGGGAGTGTGATGAATGTGGAGATAAGCATTTTGTTTGACCAGAAAAATCTATATACTGTGTCTATAAGCTGTACGGCAGACCGATAATAATGTGAATCTGCAATCAGTTGCACATGGCAGTTGATATATAATGCAACAAACTTTGATAATCTAAGCATGAATATCTTTAAGAACTTTTAGCAAACATCTCCTTTTATCTTTCCTACATAAAAAGAAACTTCATTTGTATAGCGCAACTGTTAAAATAAGCTCTGAATATGAAAAATGAAAGCCACATAAAAAAAAAAAGCAACTGCAAAAAGACCTACATATAACCCTCCCTTCCCTCCCCGTACAAAAAACATTTTTGTTATTGGAAATTTTACTGTAGTAGGGTTGATTATTTGCAACCAGTTTCCTTATTTTCCAACACATACTTAAACAACAAAGTACTGAAGCACTATCTAAAACGTTTCTTTTCTCTCACCAAAAGAAACAAATTTGTTTCTTTTCTCTCACCAAAAGAAACAAATTTGTTTCTTTTCTCTCACCAAAAGAAACAAATTTGTTTACGGTTTCACTATTATCGAATATATTTCCCCTTATTAACTTGTCAAACTGCTTTCCAGCCATCTATAATATAAATTACTGTGTTATTTCGCTACAGTTGATATTGTGTAGAACAATAAGAAAATCATAGTGAACAATGCATTCAACAAAATTTCACACAAATTTCTAGATACCTATATCTAATAAGTTCAAAAGAAAGGACACACTTAGGGAGGTATTTTGGTGGTCAAGTCACTAAATAGAGATTAGCTGGATTCCCGGCATAGCCCAGGATGTAATAAAGATTGACTGAAATACATGTTCTAGCTGGTTTCTAGGCGTTGCCAGGGATGTAATATAGACACATTATGTTGTATATTACCTGTTCTCTTCTCCCTAAGGTAAAACAATTTCATATACATGCTGTAAATTACCTACGCTAGGGATAAAACATGAACAATACCAGTCCTAGGGTAGATAAAACAAATAATACATAGAGATGAAAGATTCCTCTCCCCTAAGAATAAAACATATATTCAATATCTGCTTTTGTTTTTTCATTGTTAATACGGTCCCGAGCAACGCCGGGTAGCCCTGCTAGTCTATAATATAAATCTCACCTTTCTGTTTTATGTATGCATGTATGTTTGTCTAAAACTTTTGACAGCTGCATCGGAATGTCGCGAAACTGGTATCGTTTTAAACCTCGAACTTTCGGACGACACATATCGAAAAATTGGCCAAAAAAATTAATTCGTTCACCCTCAACAGTTTTTTTTACAAGGAAGGGTCGCTTTTTTTCACAGATATTTTCGAAAGTCATCCTCTCTTTTTGATTGACTAGCTTTTATTGACGTTCGTCACTTATGGTTTTGAGATGGGCGCAACAGCAAAGACGTCACATTTTTTTTTTTTTTTTTTTTTTTTTACACATTCTTTTCCTGCCTGCTTACTAGCACTTAATTTTTATTTATTTTTTTTGCTCAACACACACTTCCAAACACCCGGGCAACGCCGGGCGCCGAGGCTAGTAAAACATAAAATAGGGGAAGAAGGGATTAAGATATTGAAAAAAACTTTTTCAAATAATTTGAACTTAAAAGAATTGAGAAAATAGACCCACATATAATCCCCCACCCGCCTCGAGGAAAAAACATTTGGAAATTTTTGATCATTTGCAATCAGTTTCCTTTTACCCCGGTCCTGGATATGACCTTAAACTATATCCAATGATGAGGCCCCAGTTTGTGGGCTTTGGGGAGTGTGGAGCCATCCTTTAATTGCCATTGCTCCCAGGTCCACTCTGACCCGGAGTGGTAGTACGTGTTAGCGTCCCAACTATGGGTTAAATAGAAACTGACTTGCAAAAAACAAATATATTCTATTAAAAAAATTTTCAAAATCACTGGATTCGGCATTAAATAACCTGAAAAGGGTTGATATGCCATAAAACAAAAACAACCAAGCAATCCTTTTACCCAGCATGTACTGCAACAACACTTAGTAGCAAATTTCTAATCTTTAACATCTAACTATTATCAAAAGTATTTCCTCTGGTTACTGTAATTGCCTTGTCAAACTGCTTTTCATCCATAAAACATGAAAGGGAGGAAGGAGGGATTTAAAACATTGAAAAAGAAATGCTTTTCAAATATTTTGTATTTACTTAGGACCATCCACCATCCACCCAATCTCCCCCTTCTGAAGTTAGAGATTTTGTTTGCAAACCTTAAAGTTCATCTGACCTAAATATCCTTGACTAACTGTGATTTTTATCATCGTAAACAAATAATATGGTATGATCAACAAAAAGTGTATTCGTAAAGAGACAAAAGAAAAAAAAATCTGTTATCATACGTGGTAGCAGGGTCCCCGGACAATTTCGTCTACACAACTCGATACAATTCAAACACCTCCGTCAATTTGACATGACAGGACCCGAACAACTCCATCGGTTTAAACCTGAACATCTCCATCGATTCAAACTTGGACACCTCTGTCAATTCGACACTACATGATCCCGAACAACTCTGTAGATTCGAACCTGAACACCTGACGATTCAACGCGACATGATCCCGAATGAAATAACTCAACATGACATGTTACCAGAGCAACCTCAGAAGTTACTCTCCGAATGATTTTGGTATCAACTTTTATAGCCTTTGGACGAACTTATCACTACTGATGCAATTCTCTATCTATATAAAAGCCAAGTACGTCCAAGGATGGAATACTGTTGCCATATCTGGGCAGGAGCTGCAAAAAACAGCCTATCCTGCCTTGACAGAGTACAAAATAGACTTCGTGGCTTAGTGAGGGATGCCCTTTTCTCTACCCTGCCCTGCAACCTCTCTCCCACAGAAGAGACGTTGCGAGCCTATCCTTGTTTTATCGTTATTTCCATGGCAGGTGCTCGTCTGAACTCCAATCTCTGGTCCCCCCTCGCCAATCTTTCACTAGCCGAATCCACTGTGAAAAATTTCCCCCACTCTTTATCTGTGCCTAAATCAAAACGTGGATTCCATGAACAAAGCTTCTTTCTTAGAACTGCACGCCTGTGGAACTCTGTTCCGTCTGCCTGCTTCCCACCAGACTACAACTTGGATGTCTTCAAGTCCAATGTTAACAAATTCCTAATGAACCGCCCCCTTAAGTAAACACTTCATCAAATCTCCACACTAACGTAATGTACTTGCAATAACCCTTATCCCTGAGTGGCTTCCGGGCCTTGATAAGTGGTGATCACTAAAAAAACAAAAACAAAAAAAAACAGTATATTACAAAGGTACACTTCTTGATTCTGGCAACATGACTGCCTCAACGTTCAGATGTAATTGTCTCTAGGTAAGTCCATTTATTCCTAAAATGTGTAAATCAGCTTACCCCATAACAATAATATACACTTTTTTAAAAGCATTAATCAAGACGGACAGTCGTATGACTATATTTAACAAAAGTGTCTTAGCAAAAGTACACGTCATGATTCTAGAGCAATAACTACCAGATATTGTATGTACTTTCTTCCCACCACAGGAAAATGTGACACAAGGTGAGGAGAGCTAAGCTAACCTGTCCAAAGAAAGAGCATTCTATTTTTTTTTTTTTAATTGCTTGTGCAGCATTGTCGGCATTCTCAGACAGGGCACCTTAGAAGTAAGCAATAAATTGGTGGACCCCCTAAGTATTTACAACTAATGCCTTAGTCTGACAGAAAAAAAATCCCACTGAAATGGCCCACTTTCTGCTGTTCTGATTGTTAAAATTAGAACCATTATTTGCTAAGCTCGAAACTAAATAAATGGCATGAGGCGCTGCCGCGGTTGGATATAACTATATCGTCTGGATTAGTGCATCCGTAGATCATCTTACTCTGTCACTCATATTGACTGTTAAAAAATGTGAATATTTTTACTTTTAACTCACTTTCACCTGCAAACAAGGCATATTGCCACTTGGAATGTAAAGGGCTACTGTTTGGGATTGTATCTAACAGGGAACTGAGGGGAGTTGAGCAACAAGATGTCTGTTCACGTTACATTCAAACTTCTGCAGGTTAGTACAGTCAGGGAAGCAGGAAAAGAGAATTCCAAAATTTATCAGTCTAAGCAGAGAAACTTGCTACTTTTTTGTGTTAGTCGTGAGCATGTATGTTGAGGGGGCACAAGTGCTATGAGTTCATCAGAGCACGTTCCATTAAAGTATTTGTAAAGCAGGCACAGGCATGCAACCTTGTGGCGATGGGACAGAGGTTGGAGCTTGGTTGATAGTGTGGCATCTATTAGTTTTGAGGCTCTTCAGATAGGCTTTATACGTGAATACACAAAACTAATAAAAGATTAATTTGCAACACGAAAGCACAGAGTAATTAATCAACACCTCTTTTTAAAAACAAAACAACGAAAGGGTTTATTTCGGAAGAAGAGGGACTGCGTCCGAGGTGAAAGAAAAGGAATCAAAAGTTCTTGAATAATATTGTGTCGCAGAGGCAGAAACTTGAAGTGTCCCGAGGTTGTCCAGTGGAGGTCTTCAGTGAAGTAGTCGCAATCTGTGGGGATTCAGTGGACAGAGAGTGAGAGGAGAGAGTTTTTTTTTTTTTTTTTTTTTTTTTACATAGGCATCACCACATTATCAAGGCCCAGAGGCCACTCAAGGATAAGGGTTAAAGAGTGTACAGTAGAAATTGGACAATATAGTAATCATTAGTAATGAAAATTTGGTAAATTTGATAACTTATATGGAACGGCTCATCAAGAACTTATTTACTTTAGACTTGAAGACAACCATATTGTAGTCAGCCGGAAAGCAGGAAAATGGAAGACAATTTCACAGGCGTGCAGTTCTAAGAAAGAAGCTTTGTTCATGGAATCTACGTTTAGGTTTAGGCACAGATAAAGAGTGGGGGGGAATTATTGATAGTGTTTACAGCTAGACGAGTGTTTCTTGTGAAAGTTTGGCGAGGGGGGGGCCATAGATTGAAGCTCAGTCGAACACTTTCCATGAAAATAACGATACATCAGAGATCTGTCTTCTTTGGTGGTCTAAGCTCCTCTGTTGGATACTGGTTAGCTCCTGATGGATAATTAGTTCCCTAAGGGACATATAGGATTAATATGCCCTACTAACTCCCTAGTCAGTGCGTGGTCATTAATCCACGAGAGAAAATAATGTTATGATGACTTCTACAACTCCTTATTTTTGGATTTTGTCTCACACTAGTCCACTATATTGTAAATATTTAGCTTTTTTCTGACCAACTGTACATATTTGCTGATGACATCATGCTCTATAACAGACACTGTGAAGGTTCTTTTAATTGTTAAAGGAAAGAAGCTTTGTCTTAGTAGCATTAAATGTTAACATCCACTTACGAGCCTCATTCCACTACCGACTAAAGGTTGTTTTTTAGGGTTTCTGCCATTGCCTTAGATACGTGTACATTCGTTTTTCCCTCATGTCCGTTATAGAGCATGGTGTCATCAACAAATATGTACATCTGATGTGGCAACACTATTCTATGCATGAGTGAATTGTTGCTTTGTAAAGATGTAGAATGCTGCCTGCTGTGAGTAATTTTCTAGTACAGTAGCGGGAGCCTACCTTCTTTTCAGCAGCCTTGGCAATCTACGCAATGTATTTGTTCCAATTCATGTTGCCTGTGAAAGTTAAGCTTAAAGATAGACTCTCAATGTGTTGTCATGGCACTCTGTGGTTGAGAAAGTTTTTCATAGTTACAGAAAAGACGCTTAGTCTTAATAGCATTAAATGTTAACATCCACTTATGGGCCTCATTCCACTACCGACTGAAGATCATTTTCTAGGATCTCAGCTATTGCCTTGAATATGTGTATATTCGTTTTGTCCCCATGTCTATTATAGAATGTTGTCATCAGCAAATAGGGTCATTTATTAATATTAGGATCGACCACTGAGGCATACCTGCATTAATGTTATTTAGACGTATCGCTATCGAGGACAATCTAGCTTTGTCTCTTGTCTAGACTCTCAAGGTGTTTTCATAGCAATCAGTGATTGAGAAAGTTTTTCATAGTTACAGAAAAGACGCTTAGTGTGTTATGTCATGACAATCGATAGTTGTGAAGGTTCTTTTTAATTGTTAAAGGAAAGCAGCTTTGTCTTAGTAGCATTAAATGTAACCATCCACTTACAGGCCTCATTCCACTACCAACTAAAGGTTGTTTTTTAGGGTTTCTGCCATTGCCTTGGATACGTGTACATTCGTTTTTTCCCTCATGTTTGTTATAGAGCATGGCGTCATCAGCAAATATGTACATCTGAGACACAATTTTATCAGCGAGGTCATTTCTGAATATCAAATAAAGGTCCAAGTATCGACCCCTGAGGTATACCTGCATAAATATGTTGTTTAAACGTACGGCTATCGAGGACAATCTGGATTTTTCTAGAGGGATCTGATTATGCTGAGTATTTGTCAAGAAAATATCTAAGGATTTAATTTTTCTGAAAAATCCTTCATGCCAGACTTTGTCAAAGGCCTTTGGACATATCAAAGGCTACCACACTAGCTTCTTCTTCCTTAGCCAGTGCATGGTATATGCATTCAGAGATGATGCTTAAAATATCTGCGTTGGAACAGGTTTGCTTAAATCCATGCTGTTGGTCAGAAAGAAGCTAAGTATTTACAATATGGTGGACTAGTGCTTGAGTGATTAAAGACTCGAATTTTAGCAAAGATGGGTCAGTTCTTTCACTAACATTCACATTTGCGGTGACTTCAATGTCCATAATGTGGAATGGCCGACCCACTCAAATAAGACAGATGAGGTGAGGTTCTGTCATGATTTTGCCATTGCCTATGACCTCACTCAGATTGTTCGCAAACCCACCCATGTGCCCAATGCTACTGGTCAGTATGCAAGCGTTCTCAGCTATGTTCATGTTCTGTTCTATCCCTCTGCGATTCTCCGACCACTCCGTTGTATCAGCTAAGATAAAAATGAAATGTAATAAGTCTTCAGACTTACCTCTCCACCGTAATGTATATCGATACTCTATGACTGTGATAGCTTCCGTACATTCATATCTGATCTACCTCTGCATTCCATGTTTAAAAAGGATGTGTCCTCTATGGTATCAGACCTGACCAAATGGTTAATTGTAGGAATAGACCGATTCATACCATCCAAAAAATTCCAACAAAAACCTAACAACCAGCCATGGTTCTTCCCAGAATGTGCTGCTGCCATCGCGCACAGAAATCACTTTTTCCATAGCTACCAACGTAATAGATGCACTGAGACTAAAGCTGCTTTCAGGACTGCCAGCAACCACTGTAAAAGAGTAATAAAAAATGCAAGAGAGCTATTCTCAATCCATTAAATCCAAAGTAGCTGAGCAGCGGCTTGGTTCCCACCAGTTTCGGCAAATAACAAACAGGATCCTGAACAGAAGCGTGCGTTCTATCCCAACCATCATCAATGGACCTGAGGTCATCTCGTCAGCATCAGACAAGGCCAAACTATTTCCCAAGAACTTTGCAGTTAATTCTACCCTATGCGACGAAGGCCATCAACTCCCCGTATTTCCTCCTATAACAGACAACACGCTATGCAACATACAAATATCTGTGCGTGAGGTCGCCAAGCTAATCAAGAACCTTGATTCCAGTAAAGCAACTGGCCCTGACGGCATTCTAATTATAGTGTTGAAAAAGCTTCAACCAGAACTTTCCCCCATACTTACAAAACTGTTTAAGCGTTGCCTTAAGGAAAAGTGCTTTCCAACACCCTGGAAAACCTCATCAGTATGCCCTGTATCTAAGAACTCAAGTGATAAGTCATCTCCCTCTCAGTACAGACCAATAAGTCTCCTGTGTGTCATGAGTACGCTGCTGGAATCCATATTAAATAGAGAAATAGTCAACCACCTCAGCAGGAATAACCTTCTTAGTGACACACAATATGGTTTCTGTTCTGCTAGATCTACAACAGATGTGCTAACGGTTATATCCCATAGGATTAGTGAATCTCTTGACAAAGGCTTCCTTTCTAGGGCAATTGCTCTTGACATATCCAAGGCCTTCGACAAGGTATGGCATAAAAGCCTACTTCCAAAGATTTCCAGCTACGGTATAACTGGAAATGTTTTCTCAATCATTGAATCATTTCTCTCTGATAGGCTCATAAGAGTAGTGGTTGATGGGCAGAAATCAGAGGCCCACAGTATTAATACTGGAGTCCCTCAGGGGTCCATCCTGGGCCCAACTCTCTTCCTGATCTACATCAATGATCTCCCAAAACACATACTTAAATCATTTGTTGACATTTATGCTAATGACACAACCATCAATGGCAACACATCAAAGGCTGTAAATGACAAAGTTCTCTCTGATTCTCTCTCCTCGGATCTCTAGCGTGTGGTACAGTGGAGGGAAAAGGTGGCTGGTTACTTTTAATGCATCTAAAACCAAGCTTCTATCTTTACATCATCAATGCTCTGATCCCCATCTGGCATCAATTGAAATGGATGGCCCTCGTCTTGGGGAGGCTTCATGTTTTGGCAAGCTTCTGGGATTGACTTTTACTCCTGATCTTAAATGGAACACGTACATCAAGTCTGTTTCTAAGGTTGCTGGGAAAATGGTGGGATCCTTCTACCGCTCAAGAAGATATCTCACTACTGATGCAATTCTCTATCTATATAAAAGCCAAGTATGTCCAAGGATGGAGTATTGCTGCCACATCTGGGTAGGAGCTGCTAAAACCAGCCTATCCTGCCTTGACAGAGTACAAAATAGACTTCGTGGCTTAGTGGGGGATGCCCTTTTCTCTTCCCTGCAACCTCTCTCCCACAGAAGAGACGTTGCGAGCCTGTCTTTGTTTTATCGTTACTTCCATGGCAAGCGCTTGTCAGCTCCAACCTCTGGTCCTTGTTTGATCATTATTTTCATGGCAGGTGTTCGTCTGAACTCCAATCCCTGGTCCCCCCTCGCCAATCTTTCATGATGAACACCCGTCTAGCTGAAACCATTGTCAATAATTTTCCCCACTCTTTATCTGTGTCTAAATCAAGATGTAGATTCCATGAACAAGGCTTCTTTCTTAGAAGTGTCCGCCTGTGGAACTCTTTACCGCTTGCCTGTTTCCCAGCTGATTACAACTTGGATGTCTTCAAGTCCAACATAAACAAATTCCTGATCAACCGCCCCCTTAAGTAATGACACTTTATCAAATCTCCAATACTAACGATTACTACAACACTATCCCATTGATTACTGTACACGCAGCAATAATCCTTATCCCCGACGAGTGGCTTCCGGGCCTTGATAAGTGGTGACCTCCATGTAAAAAAAAAAAAAAAAAAAAAAAAAAAAAACTATAATTCTAAAATACTGGTACAATAAAGGCAGTTTTTCAGCTAACAGGAAACCAAGACGGGCTAGTTCAGCAGAGCAGTTCTTAATATTGTTATATTGTTACTTCTGGTATGTTGTAAAGCTTTGACGCCAATAGTTATATCGTTGACACAAGGTATTGTATCTCAATACCCAATAACGACACTCACAATAACAATTTTAGTGTATGGTAGCAAAAGAAACAGAGTATTAAGTTAAACATTTATTGAAAAGAAACAAAATGGTTGAAAATGTCTCTTGTTGATAAAAAGTTTCCGAGAAGAAAATAACAAAGTCCTTGTTATTAAGGTTTGTTTGAGTGAAAATGATTAGAAATATCTCTTGTTGATGCAGGATGTTTGAGATGAAGAAAATATTAAAGTCCTTGTTATTAAAGTTTGTTGTTTTCGGTGAGCGAACGGCCTCTGCTACTATGAGAAGGAAAGGGTGAAGACGTTCTGAGTTAGCTGCTGCTGTTAGAGAAAGAGTAATCCATACGAGTCGTCGCATCTACCTGTTTAAACCCGAGAACGAATTTAGACTAAGTTTGTCACTTGTGGCCATTTCATGAATATTTTTATCACATATATTCGTATTCCATCTGTCGAAATCTCCTGGTCTTCTCTCTCTTAACGTAGCTATTTCCTTGGACAATGTATTTCACCCGATAATTCTTTGCGATAATGAACTGTTTGCCATAGTGGAAGCATGGGTACAAAAAAACATAATTCCTTAACAGTCAGTTGAATATTTTAGTTAAGCACAGGTTGGCGCCATTATATTTATGAATCAACGCTGATAATATTAAACGTTTCTGTAGCAATTTCGCATATGTTTTCTCCGTCTCAACACGGAAGAATCTTTTGCTCTGTGGATTCCAACTCGAGAACTGCCTACTGCAAACCACTAATGTTTAAATGTGTATACGAATTTTGTATCTCTACACATATTGTTACAATATTTTTAGCTCTATAATGCACAGTCGGGAGATTTATAAACAATGCTGTTAAGAACTGACAAATCAAATTAATTCACATTCTGCTACCAACCATTGATAGAGTTCAAAATAGACTTCGTAGCCTCGTAGAAGATATCCTTTTCTCTTCCTTGCAACCTCTATCTCACAGAAGAGATGTTGCGAGTTTGTTTCTGATGTATCGTTATTTTCATGGAAGATGTTCAACTGAGCTTCAATCTATGCCCCCCCCCTCGCCAAACTTTCACAAGAAACACTCGTCTAGTTGTACACACTGTCAATAATTCCCCCCACTCTTTATCTGTGCCTAAACCTAAACATAGATTCCATGATCAAAGCTTCTTTCTTAGAACTGCACGCCTGTGGAATTGTCTTCCGTTTTCCTGCTTTCCGGCTGACTACAATATGGTTGTGTTCAAGTCTGACGTAAATAAGTTCTTGATGAGCCGTTCCATATGAGTTATCAAATTTACCAAATTTTCATTACTAATGATTACTATATTGTCCAATGTCTACTGTACACTCTTTAACCCTTATCCTTGAGTGGCCTCTTGGCCTTGATAAGTGGTGATGCCTATGTAAAAAAAAAAAAAAAAAACCAATCAGAAACCAAAATTGCTCCATAAATATTAAACCTTTCTGTAGCAATTTCGCATATGTTTTTTCCGTCTCAACACGAGAAGAATCTTTTGCTCTGTGGATTCCAACTTGAGAACTGCCTACTGCAAACCAGTCATCTCTCAGGACTTGTGTAGAACAACAAACCATCAGAAACTGTTCTGAAACTAAACATGGCTTACACTTCTAGACTGTTGTTTGGATGTCTATCTTGATCCATCTATTGGCCAACAATCATTCTGTTTCCTTAACCTTTATCCTCGAGTGGATCTTGGCCTTCATAAGTAGTGATAAAACCAAAAAAATTTTATCACTTTTAAAGATTAAATTAAAAAAATTAAATTTTAATGTTTAAAATTATATTAGAGTTGTGGGTAGATTCTTAATATATCGAGTTCTCTAAAACCTGCTGGTGGTCATTTCAGTGGGTTGCAACTAAAAATGAAGCGGTTGACCATAGTTGAAGGCGACTCAAAGGCTCCCTTTTCCATGGAAATATTGATAGACTAGAGGCAAATGCATTTGGATGAATTTCTCTGCAATCATAAGAAAAAAAAAAGTTTCTATTGATAATTTTTCTATTTCTTACAGCTTTGTGTATGGCATCAGGTCTTGCAGCTACCGACCTTGTCGTGCGTCTTTTGAAGGCAGGTGACCACATTGTTAGCATGAACGATTTGTATGGAGGTAAGTTGTTCACTTTTTATTAAAAGAAAATGAAATTTTAATAAAAAAAAAACAAACAATTTTTTCTTTGTACTCATTTTCAACCCAATCAAGAATTATTGACACTTGGACAGAAGGGGCTACTATTTAGGAACATGTCTAGCAGGGGACTGAGAGGAGTTGAGCAGAAAGATGTCTGTTCGCATTACATTTAAGTTCCTGCAGGTTAGTACAGTCAGGAAAGTAATTAACAGGGAGGAAATTTCAAAGTCTAACATAGCAAGGGAAAAAGTTGTTAGAGTAAAAGGCTTTCTAGCAACAACAGTGAAGAGGTGCGATTTTGCTGCTTGTCGGGTTAGTTACGTCAAGGAGTGGGGGCATAATTGCTAGGAGTTCATCAAAGCACATTCCATGAAAGTATTGTAAAACGGGCACAGAGATACTGCAAATTAAAAAAAAAAAAAAAGCTACATTTGAATTTCAGGAATAAAAATATTTAATTATAATTGAATTTGTTTTATATATATATATATATATATATATATATAAAGCTGAATGTCTGTGTATGTGTCTGGTCACGAATAGGCTCCTATATGGTTGACGATTTTAAAAAACTGATTACATATAATGATAGAAGATGTATAGAGACACAGGAATAGGTATGTTTGATCTGGCAGAACGGTGGTTCATTAAAATTGTGGGGTCTGCGTTCACGCCTGGTCCACAAAGTATGAAAATAAAAAATAAAAAAAAAAACGTTTACAATTGTTTTTGTTATAGATGTACACAAGAATACTTTGATAAGTATGTTTTAACTTAAATAGGGATGGTATAATAAAATTGTGGGGTCTGCGTTTGCGCCTGGCCTCCATAGAATGGAAATAGGCACAAATTTTAATAAATACTTTTCATATCTATCTGCGTAAGTATACTTTGATAATTATGTTTCAGTTTGAAGAAATATGGTATAATAAAATTAATAATAAAACGTGTTAAAAAACATCTTGAAAAAGAGTTAAAAACATATTTAATTTTAAAAAGGAAGCACAAGATAAGTGGATAGTCCTTAATCCACGGAGTTTCGAAGAAATACTCTCCTTTTCATCAGAGGGTAGGAATTAGCAAAATGCGGGATCGGATTTTGCATGTAAAAGTATTTAATGAAACCACAAGTAAGTCATAGATCTTACTTGGTTAAAAAAGGGTGAGGTAAGGGGAATAGGAGGTAAAAGTAAAAAAGATAAAAAGATTTCACATGAATGGATAGTCCGGTGAAGGGTAAAAAATCCAAGAATGGTAAAATCCAAACACGGTCGAATTAAAAAATTTACTCGATTCTTCCGGCCTTGGCAGACGTGTTTTAAATATTCTCTCCAGTGCTTTTTCTGTGCACATTTGAACTTTTCTTTTAATGATTTTTAACTCATTCCATTTGTGATTTTTTTTTCCAAGGAATTCTGCCTTTTTTTTTTTTTTTTACATAGGCATCACCACATTATCAAGGCCAAGAGGCCACTCAAGGATAAGTGTTAAAGAGTGTACAGTAGACATTGGACAATATAGTAATCATTAGTAATGAAAATTTGGTAAATTTGATAACTTATATGGAACGGCTCATCAAGAACTTATTTACGTCAGACTTGAACACAACCATATTGTAGTCAGCCGGAAAGCAGGAAAACAGAAGACAATTCCACAGGCGTGCAGTTCTAAGAAAGAAGCTTTGTTCATGGAATCTATGTTTAGGTTTAGGCACAGATAAAGAGTGGGGGGAATTATTGATAGTGTTTACAGCTAGACGAGTGTTTCTTGTGAAAGTTTGGCGAGGGGGGACCATAGATTGAAGCTCAGTCGAACACTTTCCATGAAAATAACGATACATCAGAGACAAACTCGCAACATCTCTTCTGTGCTTTTGGATCATTTTGGACCATTTGGAACTTACCTGTTGGATTGGAAGTTTTTAATTCGAGTGTGTTTGGATTTTACCATTCTTGGATTTTTTACCCTTCACCGGACTATCCATTCATGTGAAATCTTATCTTATTAAGGACTATCCACTTATCTTGTGCTTCCTTTTTAAAATTGAATATGTTTTTAACTCTTTTTCAAGATGTTTTTTAACAGGTTTTATTATTCATTTGTTCATATTATAAGCTCTATTTCCTTTTCGGTTTTATTGAGCTTTTACATCTGGTTGAGATTACTTTATTTGTAAATATTAACTCTTTAATATTTATAATATATTTTAAGTTCACCATTTTGATTACCTTTGTAAACTTATTGTAATTTTTTATATATATATATATATATATATGAGCAAACAGTTAATAAAATATGTTAAAAAACACTTTGAAATGAGTTAAAAACATATTTAATCTGAAAAGGAAACACTAGATAAATGGATAGTCCTTAATCCGCGGAGTTTCGAAGAAATACTCTCCTTCTCATCAGAGGGTAGGAATTAGCAAAATGCGGGATCGGATTTTGCATGCAGGAGTATTTGCTGAAACAACAAGTAAGTCAAAGATCTTACTTGAAAACAAAATAAGTTAAGCAGAGGGAATATGGTAAAGAAAAAGGTGATTACACATGAATGGATAGTCTGGTGGAAGATAAAAAATCCAGTGACGGTAAAATCCAAATGTAAAACTTCAAGAAAGTTAAAAGAATTTCCATTTGTACAAGTAAAATCCAAGGAAATCCTGTAATTGGAAGATGGTTCATAATAATCCAAAGGCAGAAATCCATGGAATAATTCACAAAAATGTGTACAAGGAAAAAAATAATATTAATAAAAGAAAAATATGTGCTTTTCACTCTACTATATACTATAGTTATATTTTAATATATTTTAATATATTTTAATATATTTTAAAATATATTTTAATATATATTTTAATATATTTTAATATATGTTAATATATATTAATATATATTTTAATATATGTTAATATATATTAATATATATTTTAATATATATTAATATATATTAATATATATTTTAATATATATTAATATATATTAATATATATTAATATATATTAATATATTTTAATATATATTAATATATATTAATATATTTTAATATATATTAATATATATTAATATATTTTAATATATATTAATATATATTAATATATATTTTAATATATATTAATATATATTAATATATATATTAATATATATTAATATATATTTTAATATATATTAATATATATTTTAATATATATTAATATATATTTTAATATATATTAATATATATTTTAATATATATTAATATATATTTTAATATATATTAATATATATTTTAATATATATTAATATATATTTTAATATATATTAATATATATTTTAATATATATTAATATATATTTTAATATATATTAATATATATTTTAATATATATTAATATATATTTTAATATATATTAATATATATTTTAATATATATTAATATATATTTTAATATATATTAATATATATTTTAATATATATTAATATATATTTTAATATATATTAATATATATTTTAATATATATTAATATATATTTTAATATATATTAATATATATTTTAATATATATTAATATATATTTTAATATATATTAATATATATTTTAATATATATTAATATATATTTTAATATATATTAATATATATTTTAATATATATTAATATATATTAATATATATTTTAATATATATTAATATATATTTTAATATATATTTTAATATATATTAATATATATATTAATATATATATTAATATATATATTAATATATATATTAATATATATATTAATATATATTTTAATATATATATTAATATATATTTTAATATATATATTAATATATATTTTAATATATATATTAATATATATTTTAATATATATATTAATATATATATTAATATATATTAATATATATATTAATATATATTTTAATATATATATTAATATATATTTTAATATATATTTTAATATATATATTAATATATATATTAATATATATTTTAATATATGTTAATATATGTTAATATATATTAATATATGTTAATATATATTAATATATATGTTAATATATATTAATATATATGTTAATATATGTTAATATATATTAATATATATGTTAATATATGTTAATATATATTAATATATATGTTAATATATGTTAATATATATTAATATATGTTAATATATATTAATATATGTTAATATATATTAATATATATTAATATATATGTTAATATATATTAATATATGTTAATATATATTAATATATATTTTAATATATATTTTAATATATAGTAATATATATAGTAATATATATTAATATATATTTTAATATATATTTTAATATATAGTAATATATATAGTAATATATAGTAATATATATTTTAATATATATTTTAATATATATTTTAATATATAGTAATATATATAGTAATATATAGTAATATATATTTTAATATATATTTTAATATGAAAGTGTTATTTTGTGTCATGTTCATATTTTTTTTCTTCCGAGTGACTGTCATTTAATTGTTATGACCTTCCATTTCTTGTAATAAATAATTTTATTAAGAATTCTTAAGTTTTGGTTTCGGTTATAGCTGAGGGAACTCAAGTTATATATATATATATTTTTTTTTTTTTCATAAGTTTCGTTTTCCATTCAAAGTCATATGGATATATATTTTTTTTATTTTTGAAATCGCAACTTTATAATATATTAGAAGCGATAAAACGTTTACTCTATAATAATATGTCAAAATCTGCGTGAATTAAAATATCATATTTAAACATATTTCATGACCGGGCTAGTTTTAACAAAAGAGCTACAATAATGAAAGAGTCCGCTGTGGAATTTCTACAGGTTCCGCTAGTTATTTATGAATTATAATATGGAGTTTATATATTATATAAAATTATACATCTATATGATTATAAAAATCTCATCAGCCTGCTTGCATGGGTTTTTAAACTGTCCATTCGTTTTTTTTTTTTTTTTTTTTTTTTTTTTTCTTTTCATGGAGTTCACCATTTATCAAGGCCCAAGGGCCACTCGAGGATAAGGGTTATTGTGTGTACAGTAATCAGTGGGATAGTGTAGTGATAGTATTGGAGAATTGATAAAGTGTCATTACTTAAGGGGGCGGTTCATCAGGAATTTGTTTGTGTTGGACTTGAAGACATCCAGGTTGAAGTCGGGAGGGAAACAGGCAAGCGGAACAGAGTTCCACAGGCGTGCAGTTCTAAGAAAGAAGCTTTGTTCATGGAATCTATATCTTGATTTAGGTACAGATAAGGGGTGGGGGAAAATTATTGACGGTGGTTTCAGCTAGTCGGGTGTTTTTTGAAAAATATTGGCGAGGGGGGACCAGAGAATGGAGCTCAGACGAGCACTTGCCATGGAAATAACGATAGAACAAAGATAGGCTTGCTACGTCTCTTCTGTGGGAAAGAGGTTGCAGGGAGGAGAAAAGGGCATCCCCCACTAAGCCACAAAGTCTATTTTGTACTCTGTCAAGGCAGGATAGCCTGGTCTTAGCAGCTCCTGCCCAGATGTGGCAGCAGTACTCCATCCTTGGACGTACTTGACTTTTATATAGAGAATTGCATCATTAGTGAGATATCTTCTGGAGCGGTAGAAGGATCCCACCATTTTCCCAGCGACCTTGGCCACAGACTTGATGTATGTGTTCCATTTAAGATCAGGAGTAAAGATCAAACCCGGAAGCTTATCAAAACATGGGGCCTCCACTAGACGAGAGCTATCCATTTCAATTGATGCCAGATGGGGATCAGAGCATTTATATTGTAGAGATAGGAGCTGGGTCTTAGATGCATAATTAGCCACCTCTTCTCCTCCCCACTGTACCACACGCTCAAGATCAGAGGAGAGAGAATCAGAGAGAACATCATCATTTACGGCCTTTGATGTGTTGCCATAGATAGTCGTGTCATCAGCATAGATGTCAACGAAAGATTTTTGTATGTGTTTTGGGAGATTATTGATGTAGATCAGGAAGCAAGTTGGGCATAGTATGGACCCCTGAAGAACTCCAGCATTTCTCACTTCCGGTTGAAAAAATTTGTCTGTCTATTTAATTTTATTTTTAAACATTTTTAAAATTTTAAAAGTTTTTTTTTTAATTTTTACGTTTTTTTAATTTTTAAACGTTTTTTTTTTGTTTTTAACATTTTTTTAAAAACATTTTTTCATTTCTGCCAATTTTGAGGATTTAAAATTTTTTTTGAAGGCACGAACCGTTATTTCCGTACAATGAAGCAATTTGGAATCGATATTACATTTGTGGATGCCACCGACATCAATAAATTTGGGACAGCATTTCAAGATAATACTAAGGTATCTAGTAGAGGTTTTATTAACAAATTTTATTTTTAAACATTTTTTTTTTTATTTTTAAACATTTTTTTTTTATTTTTAAACATTTTCTTTTTTCTTTGTCAACATTTTTTTTTCTTTTTAAGAAAAATGTTTTTTTAAGAAATTTATTCAAACAACTGGACGAAGTTTTGATTATATAATATAAGAGCATAGCTCTGACTGCTGTCTTTTAGTACAGCTTATTCCTTGTTTTGTTGCTCATTGGGTAGTGATGTCTTTCTTTCATTCTATTGCAGTCATCTCCTTAATTATAGCAGTTGTAAAAGTAATTAAAAATGACAATGCTTTTTTCTTTTTCTTCATATGCTATACAAATATATCCCCAACCCGTCCATCATGTGGAGATGAAGTAGCTGTGTGAAAACATAGCCGCTTTTGCAATCTGTAAAGACAATTGTAGTGAGAAACGTCTGCAGATTTTGTAAAGTCAAGTTACTTAACAACAAAATAGCAATGTGCAGTTGATTTTATGTTCAATGAAATTAATATGAATTCTCATTGTTCATATGCAAATTAGATGTTCCTGGACTGCATAGAAGTTGTTTGAAAATGGACGATGAGGCGCGATGGATTATGTCCTCCAGTCAACACAGAAGAACATAAGAAATGAAGAAAATTAGTTATTCATTGAAAAAAAAAATACATTCCCCCAAAAACAAAAAACAAACAGCTATGCATCTTCACTCAAAACTCCTATCCACTCCTCGTCATAAAGATGCCAAAACGCGTTTAATTTAAATGTATAAACAACGGTCTACAACTCCATCCACTTGGCCTTTTGGTCAAGATCAAAGTGGTTCTGGAGTGACAAGGATGACCAACGACCCCCAAAATCCCCCCTTTTGAGTTGGCCATGTGCCTAAGTTTTTTGTTCATCGTTGTTTTTTTTTTTTTCTGTATTTTTTTAACATGAATAAAAGATTTAATATCTCAAAGTGTAGTATCTGTTCTTCAGATGCTGCACTTTTATTTTTTGTTCTCTTTCGGTGGAGGAGAAATCCTTCACGACTGAGACAATTTTTATTTTTGTACCTTTTCTCCACGTTAAAAAACGACTCTGGTGTCTAACTCTGTCCCGTGGGGAGGCATAGTAAATAGGTACAACTCCATCCTTGTCTCAGACTATTTGACCAAGACTGACATCAAGACAGTTCCTCATTCTTTTTAGAGTCTAGATCCTGCTTCCTATGTCTTTTGGTTATTCCCTAAGCTCAAGGAAAACCTTAACTCTAGTTTTAACTTCTAATAGAATTTTCCACTTATCTGTTTTAGGTGTTTGAGTACCTGTGATAGACAAAGAACCTATACTGTAGAAGTACTGGCAGTTCCTTTAACATGAAGTCTTTCATTGATTGAACAATCAGAAGAGAAAATGCAAAACAAAACTTACTTTCTTAGACTCGAAATCCTTGGCACAAGTGTCGACTTCAAGACGGTCCAAATATCAAAAGAAACAAATGCATAACCTTACTCTTTCCCTCTTTCTGAATTTCTTTTTCTCGAATTCTACTCATATTTTTGTGAAAGAGATAGAGGGAAGTGAAGGTAGAAAGGAAAGAAAGGAAAGCAGATGACTTCGTTTTCTTGCAGATAAAAATAGTTTCGGCACATTAATATCTACACTGGTCATAAAGTGCAGTGCCCTTTCAGAATTTCGTTGAAGCTATTAAGTGATGAAAACAAGCAAGCACTTGTACCCACTTGACGTAAATACCCCCCCGACAAACCTGACAAGAAGCAAAATCCCACCCCTTCACAGTTGAGATCCCTAGATGTAAGAGAGCCTTTTACTCAAGTAGTTTCTTTCCCAGAACCGCTAGACTTTGGAATTCCCTTCCGGGTTCCTGCTTCCCCAACTGTACTGACATGCAGAAGTTCAAGTGTAACGTGAACCGACATCTTGCTGCCCAACTCTCCAAATAGTACCCCTATAGCTTATGTCCCTGATAGTAGCCCCTACATCAAAGTGGCAATGTGCCTTGTTTGGGGTGAAAATGTAATTAAAAAACAAAACAAAAAGTGATCGTTTTATTGCTTTTCAGCAAATCAAACTATGCTGGGTTGAACTATAAATTCCCATCAATGTTGAGGCAAGTCCATACATGGATAAGTGATTATTTGTAACAGGCACTGTAAATTTGAAACTTTGAAAGTTATTGTCTTAATGAGCATTTGATAAAACTTATTTTTATTTTGACTTAACAAAGTCATCTTTTTTTCTTTTTTAATTTTTTTTTTTATTTATTTATTTATTTTTTTAAAACGTTGACAGTTGTTCAGTAGATAGTACTGTTTCTTGTTGTACCTATTTACAATGCCTCCCCACGGGACAGAGTTAGACACTAGGGTCGTTTTTTAACGTGGAGAAAAGGTACAAAAATAAAAATTGTCTCAGTCGTGAAGGATTTCTCCTCCACTGAAAGAGAACGAGAAATGGAAGTGCCTTGAACAACGTATGCAAGTTGTGAAATTGTTTTACCAAAATCAGGGGTCAATTGTTTTGTTTTCAGTAACTTTTTGGACACCCTATATATACGAAATCTGGAGAAATTAAAATATATTTAATCGTATTTTACATCCACGCAAAGCCAAGCGAGCACCCCCACCCCTAGTAAGTTGATAAACATTTCTATTTCTCTAGACCTTAAACCCGAAGCGATTTAATTCTAACATTCTTATAGAGAACTACAACAAGGTTGTAGTTCTCTATAAGAATGTTAGAATTGTAGTTCTCTATAAGAATGTTAGAATTAAATCGCTTCGGGTTTAAGGTCTAGAGAAATAGAAATGTTTATCAACTTACTAGGGGTGGGGGTGCTCGCTTGGCTTTGCGTGGATATAAAATACGATTAAATATATTTTAATTTCTCCAGATTTCGTATATACAGGGTGTCCAAAAAGTTACTGAAAACAAAACAATTGACCCCTGATTTTGGTAAAACAATTTCACAACTTGCATACGTTGTTCAATGCTATACTTATTTATAATTAATTTCTAAATAATTTTCTAAATATTATTTGTAAAATATTTAAAATAGAGAAAAAAAAAAATCATTAATGATAAAATGACTCTGGAGTGACTTTTTGGACACCCTGTATTATTATTATAGTCGTGATTTCAAAAGTAAAAAGGAAAATTTTTTTTTTTTTTTTTTTCTCGGCTTGTGTTAGTTTCTGTGTTTTAGTTTTAGGAGCGTACTCACAAATTGAAAGCCAGTCAGGCACGTGCCTTTTTCTTTTTTTTTTTCTCGTTTAAAGTTCTTTTAGAATTTTCTCTCCCTCCATGTTTGTGTGCAAACCGTAGACATGCAGATGGATTTCAGAAGTATGGCCGCGTCACATATCCGGGGTTTTCTTTGCCGGGTTTTCTTCTTTGTAGGAGGTTCCAAAATTCCTTGTCACGTAAAATAAGGTCTTTTCTTTTTAAATAACTTCACTCCTTCTAAAATACGTGTAAAACCGTAGCCACGTAAACAGTTTTCAGAAGTATGTCTCATCACATACCCGGGGTATTGTTGCCGGGCCTTCTTCTTTGAAGGAGGCTTGTCCGTTTCGGATTAATGCTGATAAATTTGTGAATATATTCGAGTAAAACAATTATACTTTCATGGTGTCCCTTGAATTATTTGTGCTAATATATATCCTGAGAGATGTTCACACTTTAGACTTGATTGTTTTTGAGCCGAATAGTCCTTTCTAGTATTTTTCTTGCTAAAATGAATCATAAATTATACTGAAAAAAGTCTTTGATGCTCTCATATGTTTTGAACGTGCCCGATTGGTTTATGTCCATTTTTATCACTATCGCTGCTCTTGCTAATTTTGTATTTTGTTAGTATTGCTATTTACATTTTGCATATGTAAATCTGGAGTAATATTCACTATTTTCTACATCATTGGCGGTGTCTCATTCACACGGTTTCCACAGAGACTTATTTGAAAATCTTTCAACTCGAAAATGTGATGCCATTAATTACCATTCAACTAGTTTGCCTACCATTTCACCTGCTGCCCCCTGCTTCAACTTTACGTCACCCATCTCTGGGAACGATTGTTTTGCAGGTTTGGTTTATGATGACTAGGGCTATGACAGCAGAATATTCTTTTCATTGTTTTGACTCTCAAGTATATATCCGACACAGTTAATCAACCGAGAATCACATCACTATATAAAAGCATATAAGATATCACCATATACGCACTCGAGAGTCAAAACAATGAAAAGAATATGCTGTTGTCCCAGCCCTAATGATAACATACACAACCTTTGACCTTCTTCAGATGTGAGAAAATCATGTATCGCCCTGCTTGATAATGATTGCCAACCCAAACATTGTATGCTGTGGAATTTTTTTGCCGTCTTCTCTTCTCATTCTGGCCGTGTTGTCATCTCCCACGCATTGATGACTGTCGAGGAGTGCACTGGCTCACAACTATAAAAATATAAAATAAAACAAGAAGAAAAAAATAAACTCCAACATTTTCTGTAAACATTTTTAGTTTGTGTGTGTGTGTGTGTGTGTGACACCATCGTGGAAAACAACCCATTAAGAGCCAAAGTCTACATCTATATAGTTCTTCTGTTGAGGCTATGTTCACCAATCAGTTGATCCATTCATCTCAACTTTCTGAAGTTCTTCCAATCCAGTTCAAATCATAATCCAGCTGTTTAACTCGTTACTCTCCTCAAATTATAATTGTTGTTAACTGTCGCAAAGCATCCCCACTGCCGTAAAACTGCTAGCCATTCCTAATATGTCCGTAAACCAACTCTAAAAATATCTCTGGTCCTTTTGTTCCTGTCATGTGCTACATCTGGATTGCAACCTCAGCTCTCCTTTATGTGCGTTGATAAACAAATTCCTGTGTCTTTGTTTTATCTGATAAACTTATTTCCCTTTTCTTTCTTTTTTTTTTTTTTTTTTGTATTTAAAATTTTTTTTTTTTATTTGTTATACCTTATCCTCTTTCCTTTCCTCTTCCTAACACTTGGAGGGGGAGGGACAGCGTTAATAGTATCACAAAAACCCTTATCCTCGAGTGGCCTCTTGGCCTTGATAAGTAGTGCACACATTAAACGAAGCTTCTCATTGTCTGACTAATCAAGAAAAGTTAAAATGAAAGTGTTGGTATTAATGAACATTTTAATAAAAAAAAAAAATTTCTTTTTCGATCTAGAATTTAAATTTTTTATTCATTTAACCTATTTTTCAGCTTGTATGGATAGAAACTCCTACGAATCCAATGCTGAATGTTGTTGACATTGAAGCCGTTGTGAAAATAACAAAGGAGAAATCGAACGCTCTGGTTGCTATTGATAACACTTTTGCCACCTGCTATTTTCAGGTAACCATTTTTTTTTTTCTTCTTCTTTTTCTGGATTATGAATAAAAATTAAATTTTTTTTTTTCTTGCAAGAGAGATGGTTCTGGATATGACGTTAAACTATATCCTATGGTGAGGCCCCAGCTTGCGGGCTTTGGAGTGTGGAGCCACCCTTTAATTGCCATTGCTCCCAGGTCCACTCTGACCCGGAGTAGTAATACTTGTTAGGATCCCAACTATGGGTTAAATAGAAACCAACTTGAAAAAAATATACATATTCTATTAAAAAATTTTTCTTCAAAATAACTGGATTCGGCGTTAAATAACCTGAAAAAGGTTGATATGCCATAAAACAACCAACCAACCTGAACCTACAAGAGAGATGTACCCCTCTTTTTGATAAAACATTCAGTTATAGAAAATTAAATTTCACCATAATTGCTCATCGTCTAGATGATGTCTGTTGTACATATTGACATACTTTTAGAAATTTACTTCCAGACTAATCTATCTCTGGTCAGGTCTTCATTTTTCCCCTCTTTCTTTCAAGTCCATAAAACTGTCTTGCATCTATCAAACAAAGAACTCTCATCTATTCTTTTAACATAACGGGACCATCAATCTGAAGATGTTGATTTCCTGACTTAAAAGCACAAAACGTTTTGTTTCCTTTCTCTTTGCAAAACTATTATGTTCTTCAAAGCCAAGAACAAAAACAATTTTAAACTAAACATTAGTGATGGGACGATTCCAATATTTTTCTTGATTCCGATACGATTACTGAATCTTTATAAATATCTAATTATTTAACTTTAAAATTATTTCCCTTGATTTTCATCGAAACACGCGTTAAATATTCAGATATTTTCCTTAAAATTTAAAATACACTTGTGGAGGATGATCCATCGATCTTAGCTTTACTGATATTTCAAATCAATAAATATTCATTATTTTATCATTATTACCAGCAATGGAAGATTTTAGTTTAAACAAAATCAAATAAAAAAGACAAAAGAATCGTTTTGGCATCGGAAAATTAGGCAACAATTTTTCCGATACCGATTCTGATACCCCCAAATCTTTCGATTCTGATTTCGCTCAATCGTCCCAACACTACTAAACACCATGAATAAATATTTGAAGTTATAAAGAACTTGAAGTGTAAAACTTTTTGCCAACAACCAAATCGCATTAGACATCCATTGTATTATTTCCATATAATTTCTCTCCATGCAACGCATGTCCTCAACCTTCACTGGCCAGGTTTCACTCCCATGCATCATCAAACTGCATGCACATACCTGATAAACTTTTCCCTTGGTCAGCAGTGTCAACACTCTGCTGGTTAGTAATGGCAGAAGTTCTCTGAACTTACTCCACGCATAACTCTAGCAATCGCACCTGTTCCCCCCTTTTGCTCCAATGTTATCACCAAGGTAACAAAACTTCAACAATCACCATTGATGATGACTTTAATTTTTCTTCTCCGGACCTTCATCATAAACATAGTTTCAAACTGCAAAGATTCAATTTTTTTTTTTTTTTCTTACAGCGACCACTCGAACTAGGAGCCGATATTGTTGTTAATTCCATGACAAAATACATGAATGGTGAGCGTTTCATTATTTTAAACATTTTTTTTTTTTTTTAAATAACAAAAAAACATAACCAAACAAAAAAAAATCTAATCGTTTTCAGGGTTTTTTGTTTATATTATCAGTGAAAACTATCAATAGTTGATTTTTTTTTTTTTTTTTTTTTGCAAGAAGTTTATGTAGTTTGCTTGAAGCATTGTTTAGTGTGTATATAAAGTTTAAATTTATAGAAAGCAATACAATGCAGACGTGTAATGGATATACACAAACTGAAATAAATTAAGATATGATGGTAGAAAAAGTTATGCAAATTCACCTTTATTAATACTATATATATATATATATATATATATATGAGAGAGAGAAAGTGTATGAAATTATCGATCAAGTTTTATTTTACTTATTTCTCGATGGTTTTATTTGTAAATATCGAATGAATAAAAAGACATTGTTTCTGAAACGATCGTACATATATGATTTTGTTATGTTTCCTCCGATGAAAACTTGATTGATTATTCCATACACTTTCTATCTGTCTTCTTTTTTCTTATATTTTCTGCCGTCATTTTACAAGCTAAGCAAACATGAGGTCGTTTGCGAGATGATTTCTATTACGTTTGCCAGAGAGATGATTTCTATTACGTTTGCCAGAGAGATGATTTCTATTACGTTTGCCAGAGAGATGATTTCTATTACGTTTGCCAGAGAGATGATTTCTATTACGTTTGCCAGAGAGATGATTTCTATTACGTTTGCCAGAGAGATGATTTCTATTACGTTTGCCAGAGAGATGATTTCTATTACGTTTGCCAGAGAGATGATTTCTATTACGTTTGCCAGAGAGATGATTTCTATTACGTTTGCCAGAGAGATGATTTCTATTACGTTTGCCAGAGAGATGATTTCTATTACGTTTGCCAGAGAGATGATTTCTATTACGTTTGCCAGAGAGATGATTTCTATTACATTTGCCAGAGAGATGATTTCTATTACGTTTGCCAGAGAGATGATTTCTATTACGTTTGCGAGAGAGATGATTTCTATTACATTTGCCAGAGAGATGATTTCTATTACGTTTGCCAGAGAGATGATTTCTATTACGTTTGCCAGAGAGATGATTTCTATTACGTTTGCCAGAGAGATGATTTCTATTACGTTTGCCAGAGAGATGATTTCTATTATGCAGGTGATATTAAGAACGCATGCTACTTCAGTGGATTAAATAAAAAGCTCTGTTCGAAATTCCATGCAGATTCCTGAGTGCAACAAGATATGAGGTTATATCAACTGAAACATTGTGCAAATGGCACTCGGGGTAAAAATCGTTCAAATAATCCAAATATTTTTATCTATGCAGGTCATTCCGATGCTGTTATGGGCTGTGTTGTTGTGAGGGACGATAAAGTTGCTGAACGTTTAAGATTTTTACAAAATGGTGAGTCATTTTCTGTTTTACTTTAATTCTCTATCTATATAAAAGCCAAGTATGTTCAAGGATGGAGTACTGCTGCCATATCTGGGCAGGAGCTGCTAAAAACAGCCTATCCTGCCTTGATAGAGTACAAAATAGACTTCGTGGCTTAGTGGGGATGCCCTTTTCTCTACCCTGCAACCTCTCTCCCACAGAAGAGACGTTGCGAGCCTATCCTTGTTTTATCGTTATTTCCATGGCAGGTGCTCGTCTGAACACCAATCTCTGGTCCCCCCTCGCCAATCCTTCACGAAAAACACCCGTCTAGCTGAATCCACTGTGAAAAATTTCCCCCACTCTTTATCTATGCCTAAATCAAAACGTGGATTCCATGAACAAAGCTTCTTTCTTAGAACTGCACGCTTGTGGAACTCTGTTCCATATGCCTGCTTCCCACCTGACTACAACTTGGATGTCTTCAAGTCCAACGTTAACAAATTCCTAATGAACCGCCCCCTTAAGTAAACACTTCATCAAATCTCCACACTAATGTACTGTACTTGCAATAACCCTTATCTCTGAGTGGCTTCCGGGCCTTGATAAGTGGTGACCATTGTGTAAAAAAAAAAAAAAAAAAAATTTTGATTAATTTTTAATGGTGTGATAGATTAGTGAGACATCGTGGAAATTCCGTGGTGCCTTTTATATCGACTTTACTTTTAATAACGATTGTTCTTTTGAAATAATAAATATGTCGGTCAATGCTATTAAGAAATTCCTTTTGCCATAAAACCATTGTTGTCAACCAAATGTTCTTTAAATACAACAAATGTGTGTCTACTCTGTTTAAAATTCTTTTTTAAACAATGTAAGTTGAGGAGAAAGTCTTGCATACTGATTAATGTGGTTGTGAGTGTACATATAATGGCAAGGCGTTTTCGTAACGGCTAAACAAGAAAGCGGTCTGTGAAGTATTGTTAAAGGGAGATGATCCAGGTTTTACTCATTTATTTTGCAACCCCCTCTTTGTATTATTACAGGTCTGAATATTCTCTCTGTTTCAGTTCGTAATTCTCCTCATACCACAACTCTTTTTTGCAACTCCCTCTTTGTCATACATGTCTGAATAATAAGAAAATCTGAATTTTTTTAACAAAAACTTAAAAAAAATTTAATCTAAAAAAGTTATTTTAAACTTCTTTCCGAATAGAAAATCTTTGCAATTTAATAAGGAACATATTTCATATAGGTTTCATTAAAAATATTCAGTAGATAATGAGAAAAATAGAGATGAAAATTTCAAAAGGAGTGTATAACTGGCTACGCTCAATAGTAGTCCTCGCTAGCAAAAGACTTTGTTATTATTGTTATTCTATTATTATTATTTAAAACATTTTGTGTCCTGCGCTTTTGCGCGAGGACTAATTATAAATTATCAAAGAATACCCGATGTTGGTCTTTAATAATAATCTTTAATGACAGAAAATCAGATATGAAGAAAGAAAATGATAAACCTGAGGAATTAATATCCCTGATAAACAATTTTTCAATATCTATTATATAAAAGGAAATTTGTGTGAGTTGTACTTTATGTATCTGGCAATGTTCTTGGGTTTTGTATCAGAATGTCTTCAATAAGTATCGATAATTAAAATAATTCGATGAAAGAAGGAACAGGCGATTTTGAACAAAGTTAACACCTTACACAGCCTAACATCACCAGCGCATTTGAGAAGTTTTATTACCAGAAAGGCCTGACATATCAAAGAAACTACTGTTGGTTTTATGTCATATCAAAGAACCTACTGTGTATTCGAAATGAATGTTTCTGTTTAGCGCACAATTAAATCAGGATACTTGACTTTTGCATTTTAAACTTTAACTCAAACCATTATATGTAAAAATAATTTTATAAGATCAATAGTATGTTCTCTACAGTGCAATGTAGACCTCAATGTGTTGTGGATTAAGTTGCTGCGGAGAGGCACATGAAGCTTCTTCAAGATGCACTGCGATGGGTCCCCAACTTGAGCAAGCAATTAATAGATTTGATTGAGAAATGTCCGATTTCGAAGACAATAAAAATATGGGAGTGTGAAACATTCGTTGATCATCATTCAATCCCGGGCAACGTTGGGTCTCCCTGCTAGCTATGAATAAAGTTAATTACGGCAATAAAAGCGGAGATAGGTTCACTGTTAACAATACAGTCATCTGAAATAATAAAACAAAAACAAATTATAATCTATATATTAATATGATAGCGTGTGTTATTTTCTGTGTCACGCTTACATGCGGGTCATTTAATTGTTATGTATTTCCATTTCTTGTTATGAATTCTTGATAAAATTATTTATAAGTTTTGGTTTTGGTTTCGATTATAGCTGATGGCACTTAAGGCATCTATTTTTTTTTTTTTTTTTTTTTTTTTAATAAATAATTTTACTAAGAATTCTTCATAAGTTTTGGTTTCGGTTTCGATCCAAGCTGATGAACCCAAGTCATATAGACATATTTTTAATTTTTGAATTTGCAACTTTATAATATATAAAAAATCGATAGAACATTAACTCTATAATAATATATACAAAAGACATATTTAAGCGTATTTTACAATCTCGCTATGCCGGGCGTCCCTGCTAGCTTGGATAAATACTTTTGCAGTTTTAACAAAAGAGCTACAATAATATCAGAGCGTCTCCATTTACACTGAAAATCTACAGAATGCCAACATCAATATATTACATATGAATGAGTCCCCTGTGGAATTTCCACAGGTCCCGCTCATACAAAATGAATAGTGCTTGTTTAGAATTGCTTATTTAAAAAAAAAAAAATCTTTGACGTGCTTGCCATAGAATTAAAGATATCGTAATCCAAACATCGCCTAAATTGATCAAGTTTATTTTTATTTATTTTTGTTTTAAGAAAATCAAATTTTATAACTAAGCAAGATGTGATTTTTTTTTGGTCGGATATATAGGCACATGCCTTTGAAATGCTAACATGCGTTGCTCAAACTGTACACACATACATACATCTCTAATAAACACCAGTTACTGACCCTGTCATAATCCGCGTTTGCTCAACAGATGGCGTTCTGTTCCCTGTTCCGTCTCTCTCTTTTCCTCGCTTGCCTGCCTTATTGTCCAGATAAAGGACGCACCCTTAAACCCACCTCAACAGAATCGTTTTCCTTCTCCAAAGTAGGATCGAATACTTGTGTATAATTTAACAAACTTGTACACACACAATGGACTTCCAATTTATCGTTATTTCCTTGGCAGGTGCTCGTCTGAACTCCAATCTCTGGTCCCTCCCCCCCTCGCCAATCTTTCACGAAAAACACCCGTCTAGCTGAATCCACTGTGAAAAATTTCCCCCACTCTTTATCTATGCCTAAATCAAAACGTGGATTCCATGAACAAAGCTTCTTTCTTAGAACTGCACGCCTGTGGAACTCTGTTCCATCTGCCTGCTTCCCACCTGATTACAACTTGGATGTCTTCAAGTCCAATGTTAACAAATTCCTAATGAACCGCCCCCTTAAGTAAACACTTCATCAAATCTCCACACTAATGTACTGTACTTGCAATAACCTTTATCCCTGAGTGGCTTCCGGGCCTTGATAAGTGGTGACCACCGTGTAAAAAAAAAAAAAAAAAAAGATTTGACAAACTCTCGTATACATTCACGCAACCAACATTTTATCTACATGCATGCTAGTTCATATACACACAAACTCGAATGTTCATAAACTTTCTGTGTAAATAAATTCTCCTGTAAATATGCAATCCTGCTTTGGTGTGCTTCATTTAAATGCTTAAATATACTCCTAGAACATGTTCCTCAACACAGCTTACAAAGTGGGACTCCAGCCTATAATCGGGTAACCAAACAGTTCCCGGGATCCACCAACACTTCTTATATACAAAATGCTCCCAAGATTTACAAATATGGTCCAGAAAGTTGAATCTACTAAATTTTCTTAATTACTGCAGTATCTACTCTATTAAAAGAGATGGGAAATTATTAGCGACAAAATCAACCAGAATATTTTTCCTTCGGCGCCAAAATAAACAATCTATGCCATTCCTGAAATGGCCATTTCCCTGTTAATTGTGGTATATTGCTGATCGTGCAGTCCTAGGTGGTCCACCCTCCCAGGCTTTACCTTTTCTTCTTGAAAAGGATGGTTTATTGCTGATCATCTGAGGTGCCTCTACCGGAGAATGCTAGGCCAGAGTGCTTCTCCTATGGGGTGCTGACTCTTCAATAACAACTTCTGACCCTATATTCCCGATACATATGTAAATATATGATCCTGCTGTTTAGGCGTGTTTCATTTTAATGTCTTAAAAATGTACTCGTAACAAGTGATTGATTATTTTCATTATGACGTATGGTCTGCAAATGACGACCTTCGATCTTTCTAGTAATCGAACATGCAACCTTCTCAATAAACCAGTTCCTCAACTCCGCATACTAAGTGGGGACCTCAGCCTATAACCGGTAGCTAAACAGCTCCCAGTGTCTCCAACAGATATGTTTTAGATCTAGTAAAAAATAAGGGGGAGACAATTCAATTCACTTCAAACTATCAAGATCAAAATCCACCTTATAATGGATACAATTTAGTATTAAAATCATTATAAATTGTAAATCTTCTTAGCTTAAAAAACAAAACAAAGAAAACCCTACTTGATCAATTTATGTGATTTTGGGAATATGACGTCTCCATTCCATGATGAGTATGTACATTATAAAGATTTTTCTGCATTTATTTTAAATAAGTAATTCTAAATATGACCAGTACCAGATGGGTAACCATTTGGGAAAGCTAGGACTGTATGTATCGTGCCAAGTCATAAGAAATTTACAGGTTGATATCTGGAGGTGTATAATTCACTGAGAGAGATGCAACCCTCGTCTTAGTTAAGACCTGCATCTAGGAGAAGATAACTGATGTCGGCAGCAGGACGTTGGATGGCCATGGAGGAAGATGAATCTCTAGCAGATCAACGGTTCTATGGTATTAAAAGTTACATTATTAGACTGCAGCTATGCGGATGATCTAAGGACAACGGATACGTGCAAACAGGTGAGTCAGATGCCACTGCGCTGGGGATAGCATATTTGTCGTTCACTGCTCTTCACTGTGGCTTGAGATGTAAAACTGGATAGTTTGGTTAGCTGCCAAGATTGGAGTGGACGAATGCAACAGAATAAGAAAAAAAAAAAAAAAAATAAGTACATGATGATTATGCGTATCCTTTCTTTTCTTTTTATATTTTCTTATTAGTTTGTTCAAGCTGGGAGTGGGGCATCCAACCGGATGCCAAACATTTAGCCGCTAACTCAGATATTTCAACCGAGAGATCTTTTTAAGATTCTGAGTGTCCTTTTGAGTGCAATTGTTTGCATTTCTCTAACACTTGCAAGAAAGATTCACGGTACAATAATAGAATATAACTTTTGGCTCTCGATGACTCGATCCGATGACAAATTACTTACGTTTTTATTTTCTTATTAATCGTCTTTTTTTTTTCTTTGGTTCCAGCCTGCGGTGCAGTTCCGTCTCCGTTTGACTGCTTCCTTGTCAATCGTGGCCTGAAAACGATGCATGTCCGTATGAAGCAGCACATGTCCAATGGTTTGGCTGTGGCAAGATTCCTGGAAAAAAATCCAAGAGTTGTAAAAGTTCTTCATCCAGGTAAAAAAAAAAAAAAAAAAAAAAAAGATTTAATTAAATTTATTTAGTTTTAATTTGTAGGTTATAATATTAAACTTTTACAATATCTTAAAAACATTGATTTTGAAAAAAAAAAAAAAAAAAAAAAAATCTGTAAAGTTAAGTTTTTCCTCACTCTGCCATTGATATTAAAACCTTAATTTTTCTATTTAAAAATTTTTTTATAACAGACTTTTTAATATACTCAGTCACAGATATGCAAACGACTACATGAATAATAACATATTCCTTTAAAAAATGATCCTTAATTACTTATTCATTTTTTATCGTTTCTTATTAAATGATTCGTTTCATTTCATTATTATGCTGAATTCTATTTATGCATAGTTTCTACATTCTGCATACTTTAAGATGAAGGCATTCCATCACACACACACGCACAGATATAAGTTACCTTATCTGTATGTGTGAAAAATCTCTACCAAACTCGTCTGAATATTTGGTGTTCAGAGTAGAAATTTGATATAGAGTATTTGGACTTGTAGCACACGTTTGACTTTGTTTTTAGCTGGCAAAAGTTGCTGCTAAGAGGTTAAAATTGAAAACAAAACAGTTGACCTTGGCAGGAGTAGTCGACACGTTCACATGTACAAACCTATATTCATAGGTTAAACAACCTTATTTGTTAACAATTTATATGCATATAGGTGTGGCTCAGAAGCTAAGGAATGTGGCTGGAGAGTTGTTGGTCTCGATTTCAATTCTGGCTGATGGTGCCCAAGTTATTTTTATTTTTTTTTTTGCTTTTGATATTGATATTATATATTCGGTTCGATATAATAATCGATAGAGAAGGGGCTCTATAATAATAAACGCGTAATCTGTATGAATTAAGACATCATATTTAAACATATCTTATGACTGGGCAATGCTGGGCGGCCTACTAGTTATACTGTACTTTGGGGTAATTGCTCCAACTGAAAAAAAAAAGAAAAAAGAAAGTGCTCTTTATATGCATGGTTGCCAAAAAGTATTTTTAGCTAGCTGGTTCAATTACCCTGAACTTGGCACAATTACCCCAAAGTACGGTATAAAAGAAAATTGATGATGTATCCAATAGTCTATAGAAGATAATGCAAAGAAGGTAGTCTCCCTTTAGCATATTAGAAACTAACTCCCATCTGAGAGTATCCTATATTTTTACAGAGCCACAATTCGCGCATGCATGAAGTGCTGTTGCCACATTTGGGCTGGTACATCTACCGCTAGTCATTTCCTGTTAGAATAGGCCCAAAAAGAGTGAAAGAGTGTCCGATCTAAGATCGTCAACCAGGCTTCAACCCCTCTTCCCATCGCGGCAATGTTGTATTCCTGTGTTTAACAAATACTTTACTCAATGTAAATACTCCTGACTTACTCGACAAGCAGCAAAATCCCACCTCTTCACTGTAGAGATCTCTCGGTTCTGGAAAACTTTCTACTCTAATAGTTTCTTCCCTTGAACCGCTAGACTTTGGAATTCTCTCCCTGTTTCTTGCTTGCACTTACAAGCATAAATTTAGATATAATGCGAACAAATATCTTGCTACACAACTCCCCACTTAGGATGCCCCTATAAATCTGGCCCCTAATTCAAAGTAGCCCCTTACATCTCGCTGCTGCTACCAGATCAGGCTGTCTGAAAATATTGGCTTCCCGAGACGAAATGCACCGAACATTGATGCTTTTTGTTTTTCTAGTTCCTTTTGCAAAACTTAATTATTTTCTGCAAAACCAAAACAAAATCAACTCACCTTTTGCCTCTTTTCTGTCTTCCCATTTCCATCTCCCCCACTTCCTGACTGGTTTCCTAACTTAAAATGTACCCAACATTAATACTGTAACCCTTTTCCCTTCTACCATTGAAAAACTCATGTTCTACAGGGCAGGGAACAAAAACGATAAAATCCACTATAAAACAACCAAATCAAACACTACAAACTATCGATTAAAGATACAAAAAGCTTGAAGAATAAAAACTTTCTACAAAATAACTGGATTCGATATTAAATAACCCGAAATGGGTTGATATGCCGTAAACCAAAACAACCAAACCAAATACTACAAATAAATATTTAAAAATATAAAGAACTTGAAGCATAAAAACTGTTTAAAAAATAACTGGATGCTGCATTAATTAATAACCGGAAAAGGGTTGATATGCCGGAAAACAAAACAACCAAACTAATTCCTTAGATCTTTGTGCCTTTTAAAAGAATGAAGAAAAAGTGAAACGGAAATCGTTTACAGGTAAGGGGCAAGATCATTCAGGTTCACTCAAATTTTTTTTATTTATAAATCAGACAATTGTGTTGTGGCCCTAGGAAATAGTCGTAAAGAAAGACACAAACAATAGCTTTTGGTAGAAAGAATATATTGCACAAGAAAGTAAATACAAAGAAATGTCATTGGTTTTTCTAATTAAGACAGTTTTGCGTTAGGTCGGGATATTACCCCATGAGAGTATTAAATATCAGGGGAGGGTTATATAATGGTTAGAAGAGTCCATTATGAATAAATGGGTAAGTCCTTATGGCAATACGCCATAATAATATTTAGAGAAAAGACTGAGACTAGCAACATCGCAATTGCTATGTAAGTTAAAACTTGTCTTTGGTTCATTTTTAGGTCTTGAATCACATCCCCAACATTTGCTTGCTAAACGGCAAACCCGTGGTTTCAGTGGAATGGTTACTGTTTATCTCAAGGGAGGTATTGAAGAATCTCGGAAATTCCTGCAGAATCTCAAGGTAAGTGTTTGAAAATTTGGTACCCAAGAAGAATAGGGATGAGATATTCCAGGTAGGTTGTGTAAACAGTCAGAAATTGTCAAAACATCATTGTCACAGTATGTTATTGCTATACATCTTATGATTTCAGATTCAAATGAACAGCTACAGCAGGAATTGGAATACACCCTACTAAAGCCTGATTATCATAGCTGGAGGATTTCAAAAATGCGATCAGGACATGAGGACACTTTAGAAGAAGGGTATGCAATAAAATTCTGTTTTAAACCTGGGAAAATGCCACAGAAACACATGGAATACTTCAGACTGCTTTTGGACCATCTTGCATGAATCGAGCATTAGTTTTTGAGTGGCATAAGAGATTCAAGGAAGACGAGGAATCTGAGGTATGATGAGAGGTGTGGAGGAGTAAGGAAGTGAGAACACTAAAGTTGATTGGCCAAATAAAAAATTTCATGGATAAGGACCGTCATGTGGCTATAGCGACAGTAAGTGCACAGTTTGATGTCAGTGTGGGAACTGGACACAATTATTTGCGAGGAACTGAAGATACAGAAGATTTGCACGAATGCACCAGTCCACAACTCCATCCTTATTGCAGAGTATTTGACCAAGATAGGCATCAAGATGAGCCTTAGAGGCTGTCATTCTGAGACAATTGAGATGAAATAGGGGTCATTGAGAGGAGTTGTTGTTCTTCAAGTTCTTTGCAAGCCGAGGAGATTACTTTGAAAAAGATTAGAATTTTTAGAATTTCATGTGTGTACTATCAATAAAAGTATCCATATGAAAAAGTCTGGAAACTTATTGAAGGCACCTCGTAACTGTGAAAAAATTGTTTACTTCCCTTTAGTTAGTGGCTAAAAAAAACCCCAGACTACATGAGAACATTAAAAGATGTGCATGTCTTAAAAACGTGAAATGATATAAATCGCCATTTAATCCCAAACAATGAATCTGTTGTTTTTTTTTAATTTTAGATATCACTAGTCTGCCTGTTAGCCGTTAAAGGGTAAAATGTAAAATGTTCAAAATAAAAAGTGATTTTGAGATTATATTGTCTTTTTATTGTTTGGAGAAAATATTTTTTAAGTGATGAGTGAAAAAAAATAAAACTCTGGAAGTCTCCAGAGCACTACTACAAGCACTCATTAAAATTTAGGAGACCCTATTAAAAGCTCTACTAAAACGAAGTTTCTACCTTCCCCTCTCCTTGAAGAGAAACTAATTTTTAAGTAAGGCCTGAAAAAAAAAAAAAAAAATGCCAGAATCCACTAAAACTAACTAAAAGCAGTAAATATGGTTATAAATATGATCATAGCTATATATTGTATTTTTGTATTTAAATCTTTTTTTTTTTAACTCGATGGGGTTAAACTACATTTATTTGTAAGGAAAACACGTTAAAATAAGTTAAAACAAAAAATATTGTGGATCTTGTGTATGCTTTGAATAGCAGCAGTGGCTTTTAGTATTGGACAGGGTGGACATGAAATAGGTAAGCAGTTTTTAAAAAAAAAAAATTTTTTTTTATAAACCGGAAGTCAGAAACCGGATGGACGGTTTAAATGCCTAAGCAAGCTGATCTGAGTTTTATAATTATACTAGTGGTGGTGCCTGGCATAGAGAAATGAAATTACAGCACGGCACAAATTTTGTAACATAAATGTTGCTGAAATAAAAGATAGACTTGACCTCATTTCGTAAATCAGAGACCTTATAATCTAGGGAATATATAAAAAAAATTCTAAGAAACAATTCAGTTGACTTTTACAATTCTTGACAGTATCTGTTTCATAGCGCAAAATCAAGCACTTATTATATCAATCAGTGAATCTATTTTGCCCTTAACTCCTCAGAAGAAAGAGCAACAATCAATCCGTCAAAAGGAAAAGTGTGATTTGACATGAATTGGAAGAGAAGCTGCATATACTTATATATATATATATATATATGTAAAAAATTTGAGGTTGCTATTTTTCAAAGGTAACCAGTGAAATATAACAATGTTAATACAAGAGTGCTCAATACAGAAGTAGAGCAAGTTACACTTTCAATTTGTCTTTACATAAGCAGTAATTTGTCGCTACACAATCATGAGCATGTTTTGGCCTTCAAGTATTTAGTAATTAAAGACCTCCTTAGGCAACAACGCTTATATTCAAAAACGGAATTCTAAAAAAAAAAAAACTTATGATATAAGCGTTGTTGCCTAAGGAGGTTTCTAGTTTCTAAATACTAGAAGACCGAAACATGCTTATGACTGTGTAGCAACAAGTTACTGCTTATGTAAAGACAAATTGAAAGTATGTATATATATATATATATATATATTTGGATGACAAAACAACTGTATTCCAAAATTTTATTCATGTTTACGTATCAATTTAATTTTTAATTTGTTTGAATTCATCTTTAAAACCGGATATAAATCAAATCTATGACATTATGTCAGATTTACCGTTTGTTACCATAATGTTAAGCTTTGATTTATTCAGACTTTCTTATGAATAGTCGGTAGAAATTAAGATTGAACATAAGGTTTCGATTTCTAGTCATGGCATTGGTGGTTATTAGTTGGGAATTTATTTACTATTAATGCAATATTTTCCATATCTAATTTTAAAATGAGACAAAATTCAAAATGAATTTATTATGTTTAAAAAAATTTGTGACTAATGGAAAAATTATACTTCTAATGGACAAAATCTTTTTTTTTTTTTTTTTTTTTCTAAAATTATTTCTACAAAAATTTATTTCTTTCCTCCTGATTTTCAGCTTTTTACGACTGCAGAAAGTTTAGGTGGTTATGAAAGCTTGGCTGAGTTACCGTAAGTAAATTTACCCTTTTTCTTTTTTTATAAATATTTCTGAAATCAATTTACTTTCTTTATAAACTGTTTTTATCATTTGCCACAAGAATGAGTATAGTTAAAAAATTTGGATGAAATGATAAACGTTTTTTTTATGAGAAATTCCCCCCCCCCCAAGTTAATCTGAAAGAGTCTTTTGCCATGGACACTGATATGGTTTAGAAAAAGATAGAATACGTAGAAAGCGAGAGTTGTCGTACTTAGAACCAATGTCACACACCATGAGAGTGAATGGATATGCTATTGCTAAGCAACATTTTTGGAACCTTGTATGATATACACGATATCGCCAATCCTTTTAAATTTGATTAAAGGTTTCTGTTTCTTTAGTGATATCATCTATTAGTTTTTGAATGACATCCCAGTTCTTTTGTGCAAATTCCATTAATTTGGTATTTCTATGTTTCAAAGTCTTTCCTGATTTGCTTCAGTTCATAAATCTTTGTTTTTTTTTTTCATAGACAACTTGAGTTTTAAAGAGATTTTGTAGGTTTTCGTTTCTTGAACTTTTTCTGGTCAAAAATGTTCCTGCTTACTTGCCTCCCCATGAGGGCAGAGTAGGACACCAAGGTCAGTTTTTAATGTGGGGGAAGGAACCAAAATAAAAATTGTCTCAGTCGTAAAGTATTTCTCCTCCACTAACAGAGAAAAAAAAAAAATTGAAATGTAGCATCAGATTCATTGAGAATGCCACTCCATCGTCAAATAGTTTTGATGTGTAAGTATTGGTGGTGATGCGATGTTATAGGTATCCCTTTTCTGAATTAAAGTTCCTCGTCATCAAGTTGTTGTGGTCTGAAAGGTCTATTAAGACTAGGACATGGATATAGTTTAAGAAAAAGTATTTGTATTTACAAGACAGAATTCATAGAGAATGAGATTTGTCGTACTTAATGCCAATATGGCGTACTATGATGTACGCACCTAAAGAGTGGTACCTTTGTATATTTGTACCATTCGGAGGAGTTCAGATATTGTGTATAGTCCCCACAAAACAAACATGAAAAACTAATCGAGTTTTTTTTTTAAGTTTTTTTTAATTTTCCAATTTTGTTGAGTTTTGATTTTTGCTGTTTTATCTTTAGTTTTTGCCGGAAATGATTAAAAAAAAAATTTCTTTTTTTTTTTTTAATTTTAAATTTTTTTTTTTTTTTTTTTTTTTTTTTTTTTTTTTAAACAATTTGTTTTAGAACTTTCATAATCTGAACAATCTTGAATTCATAAGGTTTCGATTTCTAGTTATGGCATTTGCCGTATTAGTTGTAAACAACATTTTATTTCATTTCATTTCAAGAATAAAAGATCAGATTTGTTCTATATATATATATATATATATATATATATATATATATATATATATATATTAATACGATAACGTGTTATTTTATGTGTTTATTTCACGTTTACATTTTTTTTCTTCTGAGTGACTGTTGCCACTCAAGTCATCTATTTTTTTTATAAATAATTTTACCAAGAATTCTTTATAAGTTTTGATTTTATTTATAAGCTGAAGGAACTCCAGTTATATATATATATATTTCCTTCATAAGTTTTGGTTCAAGTTGATGCACCGAAATCATGGATATATATTTTTTTTTTTATATTTGAAATCACAACTTTATAATATACAAGAATCGATAGAAAATTTACTTTATAATAATATATACAAAATCTGCATAAATTAAAATATATTTAAGCATATTTTACAACCAGGCCTCCGTGTTAGCTTAGATAAATACTTTTGCAGTTTTAACAAAATAGCTACAATAATATCAGAACATCTCCATTTATGCTGAACATTCACAGAATGTTAACGTTAATATATTACATAGGAAAGAGTCCGCTGTGAATTTCCACAGGTCCTGCTAGTTTACTTATAATAATCACAAAGTAAAGTAGAATCACTTTAAGACAAACTTAAAAGACCTCACTGCCAGCGTTCTATCTCCTGGGCTCCAAACAGGCTAAAAAAAAAGTTAACTCTTCTAGAACTCTATAAGAATGGCTTGCTGATAAAAAAATAGTCTACTCCATTTTTTTTTCATAAACGATTGCACAGTACTATTCAAGATATTAGAATTACTGGGTTTGTATTACTATGCACACAGATTAAAAAAAGTTGTCAAAAAAACAAATATATAACAAATAAATGTTATCAAAGGCAAGATAATTTTGTGTTTTTATTTAATGTAACATGTTTATTGGGCTTGAAAAACAGTGTTTACTGATGTATTGGAAAATTTAAAATGGCGTCAGACTCTTTCTTGAACACGGTAAGTTTGGGAAAAATGAGTTAAAAAAAAAAAAAAAAACTATACAAAATACTATTAGAAACTCAATATTTTACCGTGACATGGGCTAACATATATTTGATGGGTTTCTAACAGTATTTTACATAGTTTCTTATTTTTAACTCATTTTCCAAGACTTACCGTGTTCAAGAGAGAGTCGGGCGCCATTTTAAATTTTCCAATACATCGGTAAACACTGTTTTTCGAGCTGAATAAACATGTTACATTAAATAAAAACATTAAAAAAATATCCAGTTAAATTGAAAAGTAACTTATCTTGTCTTTGATAAAATTTATTTGTTATATATTTGTTTTTTGACAACTTTTTCGAATCTGTGTATAGCAAAACAAACCCGAATTACTTTATAAAACGACTTGGTGCTCATTGAGAAGTAGCATTTATGGCGATTTAAAAAAAAAATTAAAAAAATAAATAAATAAATAAACGAAGAAAAACTTATGTACCTACCTGTCATGGAAAGTGACGGCTGAATCAATTTTAATACTTTTTAATTTTTTTTTTTTTTTTTTTTCATTTGAAAATTTTATTTTCTGGAAAAAAAAGACAAAACAAAAACAAACTAAAAGAAAAACAAAAAAATACACGTTATGTTAGTAAATTATTGTTTGTTTTTAAATCTTACGTTTCAGTTGTCTTTCTAACATGATATAAAATTTTTTATTGAAGATGTGTGTGTGTGTGTGTGTATATATATATATATAATATATATATATATATATAAAGTGAACGTGTGTGTGTACATTTTCCCACGCAATAACTGTCAATTTTCAGTCTACAGACTCGAAATTTGATATACAGGGTACTGAGATTTAGGAAAATCTTTAATCTGTTTTCGGTCAGAAATTTGGCTGTTAAGAGGTCAAAGTTCAACGATTTGACCTTTGAGAACTACCAAACTCCTCCACCAATTTTGGGTCTGAACATTTGAAATTTTAGATATAGGTTCCTTGGACATGGATCTAACTTAATAACTTGATTTTAGCTCGAAACAAATGTTAAGGGGTCATGATAGGGGTCAAAGTTTAAAAAAATTGACAGTTTTTTTTTTTTTTTTTTGCTCAACATACACCTCCACACACCGGGCTGAAATGCTAGTATATATATATATATATATATATATATATATATACACACACACACACACTCGGTAAAAATTAGTTTGTTTTTTTCATCTTCGTTCGGTGACTGTTACATACATCAATATCATACAGACTTTTGTATTTATTTACTTTTATTGTCGCCATAAGTGTCAGTATGAATAAGCACCAACAACTTTGTGGCACGTCTTGAAGCAAGTAAAATAACCATTTGCTTATAATATTTGAAATCCATTTGCGTTAATTTCACTCGATTTAAGTGATATTCCCAGTAGTAAAAAGGGGAGTAACTTTTGGACACTTACCTCCCTTTGAAATTAGTCGATGACATCGGTTATCCCCCTTTTGTCCACCGCATTTGCACGTAAATCTATAAAAAGTTTAATTTATTATTTCACACACACACACACACAATAAATGAAACCAAAGCAAACCAGGACGGAATTTAGATTCGGCTAGCAATAAATAGTGTTAGGTCAAAATTGTTTCCTAATATCAAACTTTCGATGAGATTTTCGGATTTCTTATGTGGGGTAATATTCTTTTCTCTCTATATAACTGTTGGCAAGTGCTGAACTATGCATAGTATAGTACAAAAATATTTTATTAAAAAAAAAAAAAAAAAAAAAAAAAAAAAAAAAATCAAACCATCTACTTGAATTCTTATTTTTATAAAATAAATTTAAAATACAAATTAAAAAAGAAAAACATTTTATTCACTCACCTCGAAAAGAAAAGAACTTCTTGGATTTGTGGTTTACGACTACTACCATTATACCCCGTTCTTTTCTTTTCCTCTTTCCTTTCTTTCAGCTAATCAAAATCGAGGACTTACGCATGAAAAAAGATAGGTGGGCGTGGGAGAGTTGAGGGGAAAAAAAACAAGGCGGATATACGTGAATGATGGCATAAAACGTTCAAGTTTCTTCTGCGCACAAAAAACTCCAAATTCTAACTCATAATATATGGAGGCAAACGTTAACTTTGCCTTAAATGGAATCCACTAACATTTCCAATTTATTTCCATACTGTAAATATTTCTTTTTGTTGCAGATATATAAAAAAAAAATAATAATTACAGTGAATTCATATCTTGGAATCCATATTTTGTTTTCACAAAATGTTTTATCACAGGCATTAATATATATATATATATATATATATATATATATATATATATATATATATAAAAAGAAATGGAGATTTTACAAGTGATGACCTCCCACCTAAAAAAAAAAAAAAAAAAAAAAAAAAAAAAAAAAAAAAAACCTTCATAGATTAATTTAAAAAAAAAAAAAAGGAATAAATAAAATTTATTATATACATTCCCAATAAAATAACACTAATTTGAAAAAACTTATTTTTGTAAAAGTAAAAAAATCAATACAAAACTTTTCTTGATTACTTAATTTTGACGAAAACAGAAAATCTTTACGTAGTTATAAATGCATAAATTTGTATATCAACGAATCAGCAGCCTTAAAGAGGATATTATAAAAAGACTGAGGGCGAAAGGACAGGGAGATGGTTAGCACGAAAGAAACGTGTTAGAAGTCGTGCACATGGTGGCAGTTATGGTTTATATATATATTAAACCACGCTTTAATATCAGAAACCAATTTTGACTTAACACCGTTTACTGCGGACTTTGAGTCTGGACACCTGCTGGTATGCCCCAAGTATTTGGCATCTATAAAAAATATTACGTGGCAGTTCAGTAATCAAATTACAAAGGCTGACACAAGATATTCCAGTTTGAGTTTTTATCTCAGGTTTCCCCCAATAAAAAAAAAAAAAAAAAAAAGTCAAAGAAAATCTGGATGATGTGTGTAGCTGTGATAGAACAAACATCCTATTCCGAAAATCACGTAATTTGATCAAGTAGTTTTATTTTGGACTAAGAAAATCAAATTTTATGACTAAACAAGAAAGAACTGTCTGGAGTCATCATCTTGTATAATCAAAGGGAGATAACACTTTGATAATTCAAACTTGTGAGATCAGCCTTGTAATGCCTACGATTTCCCATTAATGGCTTAAAAATCATTTAATATTTTTAACTATTTGTATTTTTTATAAAAGTAAGATTTTCTTGAACACCTATTAATATCAATTTGACCTAACACCGTTTACTGTGAACTTTGAGAATCCTTCTGACTTGCAAAATAAATTAAAAAAAAAAAAATATTTGATTATTAATCCCAATCTGAATTGGATCTTTCAATATGGATCGCAACAAATACTTCTGGATTATTATTACATATTTATCTACTTCCTCTACAAGAGGTTAGACACAAGTGCTTTTCAGAAAGTTAGTGCAGTAGATGAAGTGAACCATTGTTTTTTTTTTCTTTTTATAAACTAAACAAAAAAAGTCCAAGCGATCCTCAGCATTCTCTGGTAGGTGCGTCTCTGGCGATTATCAATAAACTGACACCCTTCTCAGAAAGAAAATAAGTCCTGGAAGGACGGACCGCCTAGTACTGACTCAACAAATCTATTGCTGAACTGATTGTCAAGGACTTATCCAAGACTTATTCGTAAGTTATGGATGGATTTGTAGATAGATTGGTACTGGATCTTAATACGATCCAGATGGTCGTGCAAGTTAATTAATAGTAAAAAATTAAAAAAAGGAAAATATCAAAATAGGTTTCTGAATTTTTGAGATGGGGATTGATAACTCATATTTGAATTATTCAGACTACTGTTCTCATTAAGTGTTTTTTTTTTTTGTTTTTACATAAGCATCACCACTTATCAAGGCTCAGACCACTCGAGGATAAGGGTTAAGTGTGTACAGTAGTCAATTGGACAATATAGTAATCGTTAGTAATGGAAATTCGGTAAATTTGTCAACTTAAGTGGAACGGCTCATCAAGAACTTGTTTACGTTAGACTTGAAGACAATCAGATTGTAGTCAGCTGGAAAGCAAGAAAACGGAAGACAGTTCCACAGACGTACAGTTCTAAGAAAGAAGCTTTGATCATGGAATCTACGTTTAGGTTTAGGCACAGATAAAGAGTGGGGGAAATTATTGATGTTTTCAGCTAGACGAGTGTTTCTTGTGAAAGTTTGGCTGGGGGGGGGGACCATAGATTGAAGCTCAGTCGAGCAGTTGCCATGAAAATAACGATAAAGCTGAGACAAACTCGCAACATCTTATCTCGGAGGTAGAGGTTGCAGGGAAGAGAAAAGGACAGCTCTTACGAGGCTATGAAGTCTATTTAGAACTTTATCAAGGCAGGACAAGTCCTTTCTAGCAACTCCTGCCCAGATATGGCAACAGTACTCCATCTTTGGACGTACCTGGCTCTTATATAGATAGAGAATTGCATCAACATAATGTTTCGATCGATGCAGCATCCAACCTTTTATCTTGTCGAACCCGGGAACATGCACAGAATTTCGAACAAAAAAACTATTTAATCCATGAAGAGATAACACGTTCTTGTTCTGTCAGCCATGACTGAGTAGAAGTTCTAATTCGCAATTGTATTTTGAGTGATGCCTCACTGAGGATTGAACCTTCAGCTGTTGTGTGAATAGCACTCAAGATGAGAACAGAAGTCCGAATAATCCAAAACACAAAATCAAAGCAAGTTATTTTTTTAATGGCCTTTGGGCCAAGATCAATGTGTAGTATTTATTCCTCAGAGGCTACACTTCAATTTCTTGTTCTCTCTCAGTGGAGGAGAAATCCTTCACAACTGAGACAATTTTTGTTTCTTTCTCTACGATCCTAGTGTCTAACTTTGTCTCGTGGGGAGGCATTGTAAATAGGAACAATGTCCATTGTAACTTTTGCAGACTTTGTACAATGAAAGGGAAATAACTGTTAGTCTTAAAGGGAAGTAACTCTAATCATGAGTTATTCCCCTTGTTAGTTTTTTTTTTTTAGAAAAAAAAAAAAAAAATGCTCATGAAATTTTGTCTATTGGTTTTCCAGTTCAGAATAGAAACATTAAGATGCGTCCATTCGATTAGTGCATTTAACAATGAAATTATTTATTTTATTTTTTAAGTATAAGTAACATTTATTATAGGAATAATATGGTTCTTATATCTGCTATTATATAAAAGTTACTTTGGGTGTGAGTTCCTTCCTCATAGGTTCCAAAACGGCTGAGCCTATCTTTTGCAAACTTCGCAAAAAGGTAATTATATTTTTGGTAGTGTTCTTAGATATGTTTTGTACAGAAATTCATCTGATAAGTATCGAAAATCGAAAAATCCGATCTTAAAAATAGTCTTTATTTTCTTATAGATACAAAAAAAAAAAAAAAAAAAAAAAAATTTTTGCAGGGGAATATTTTACATTACACCAATGTAACCTTGACCGGTATAATGTAAAATATTCTTTTATTTTTAAGATTGTCAAACCTAAATATCAGCTGACGTGATATTGTAAACAAATGCAGACGTGATTTGATGGACGAGGTTACCGTTAGTGATTGTCTGTATTTTTGAGACGAGGTGTTTTCATTTATTAAGATTGTCGGATTGACTTCCTCATCTTGGTTGTTATAGTCGCAACGTTTCGGCCGTTTTGCCCTCCCCCGTTCGATACAAGACACCTGATGAAGGCCGGAGGGCAAAACGGCCGAAACGTTGTGACTATAACAACCAAGATGAGGAAGTCAGTTCGACAATCTCAATAAAAGGTTATCATTTTTTACTTTTTTTGCGAATTAGTCTACCAGACAAATTATTCCTCGTAATATAAAATAATCAATAAAGGATTGATTCTATAATAATACATACGCCATCTGCATGAATTAAAATATCATTTTTAAGTGTATTGTACGACTGAGCAACACTGGGTATCAAGCGAATACTATTTAAAACTTAAACGTGACAGACAAAAGATCTGAGGGTATGTGTTAGATTTTAAGTTGAAATTTGTAGATGAAAATGCTTGAAAACTTTGTTCTAATCGGTTAAAATAAACTAGTGGGACCTGCGGATATTCCACAGCGGACTCCTTTATATGTAGTATACTGATGTTGGCATTCTGTAGATGTTCAGGTTAAATAGAGAAGCTCTGATATTATTGTAGCTCTTTTGTTAAAACTGCAAAAGTATTTATCTAAGCTCTGGTGCTACCAGATCAGGCTGCCCTGTGGCTTCCTGAGACGAAATGCACCTACATTGACGTTTTTTTGTTTTCTGATCTTTTTTTTGTAAAACTTAATTATGTTCTGCAAAACCAAAAACAAAAACAACAGCCTATTCCCCCCCCCTTTTTTATTTTATTTTTTCCTACCTTACTCCCGGTCCTGGATATGACCTTAAACTACATCCGATGGTGAGGTCTAGCTTACGGACTTGGGGAGTGTGGAGCCATCTCTTAATTGCCATTGCTCCCAGGTCCACCCTGACCCGGAGTGGTAGTACCTGTTAGGGTCCCAACTATGGGTTAAATAGAAACAGATTTTAAAAAGGAAAAGAAACAACAAAAAAAGAAAGAAAAAGAAAACAAATATATTCTATTAAATTATCTATTTATTTATTTATTTTTTTGCCCTGTCGGTAGGGCATGAGAACAAACCGACTGTCCCCCTGCAGAGGGTAAAAATCCCTCAATGGGACAACCAGTTAGCCGTAGGTTGCTACCCGTAAAGTCTTAGGACGTGATCCTGATGATTGAGCAAACCTAAACCAGGATACATAGAAGTTTAGGCACCGCAACACATTACTTTGGCCCTTACTTCGATTAGACGGGCGGTCGGAGAGGCCCGATCCGACCAATCGGCCAGTCACGCCAAGCCCCACCATATATTGCCCATTCCAAAAACTCACTACTAATACAACACATCCCCCCTCTCCCACAAATAACCCTACTCCCTAATATATGATGGAAAGCGGTGGCTGAGGGTCAATCGATTAGGTGTGAATATCGATGACGAGGCTGTAAACCCCTCAGGATTGCTACAGATCCCATAGCAATATCAAGAGAGAACAGATAATCATTATGATACCACCAAAGTCGGTTATATCATCATTGTATCCCTGTAGAGGCTGGGCGAATGGGTTTCCCCCCAGGCTCTTCCCAAATAGGACTCCGAGGTGGGTGGGGAACAAAGATGACGAAAAAAGAAAACAAAATATATGGCTTATTTCTCCCAAAAACCACCCAACCACCCAAAGAGAACCCACTCTGATGTCTCTGACATCAGTAGCTCTGACGAAGAGACGATAAAACCAAGGAACTCAACATTTGTAGTAATAGAATCAATGGAGGAAACTCCTTTGAGCAAACTATCACCTTTTAAAATTGAAAAAAATCTTAAAACTCTAAAACCAAAGTCTATTAAAAAACAATTTAACGGCAGCCTACTAATAGAAACCCATAACGAAGAACAAACTAAAGAAATATTGAAACTAAAATTATTTGAAAACATCAAAGTCAAATGCTACAGACATCCAACCCTAAATACCTGCAAAGGAGTAGTGAAAAGCCACGAACTTGCACTTTGTCCCTTGGAGGAAATCCGGACAAACTTACAGAAACAGAATGTGTTAGATGTTCGCAGAGTTCAAATTAAAAAAAACGGTGAGAAAATTGATACCAATACATATATACTAACTTTCGATTCCCTCACCATACCCAAAGAAGTGAAAGTCGGATATATGAAAATAAATGTAGAAATTTATATTCCAAACCCCCTCCAATGCTTCAAGTGCCAGAAGTTTGGACACCATCAAGATCGGTGCACACGATTATCAGTGTGTGGAAGATGTGGAGAAAGTGGCCCACACATTGACTGCAGAAAAGACTTCAAGTGTGCCAACTGCCTGGGAAACCATGGCGCTGGCTCTAGATATTGCGAAATATGGAAAAGAGAAAAAGAAGTGACCAAACTAAAACATATAAAGAATATATCCTACCCAGAGGCCAGGAAAATCATCGAAACTAAAACATATGCAGATGCAACAAAAAAAACTAATCCAATCAACAATCAAAATGGTCATATACATGTAACGGATACAACTGACAAGAAAATTGATGTCCTAAGCAAACTAATAAAGGAAATGAAAGAACTATTAGAAGAAATGAGGAAAATGAATAGTGCAATGTCTGCAACCAATCCAAGGATAATATTAAGTAAAGACACTACTGAACCACAAAAAGAAACAAAACCACAAACCATTTCTACAAAAACAACCGAACAACCATCAAACACATCACAAGCCAGAAAAGAATCAAAAATCCCCCCAGACAAAAAAAAAAACAAACAAAAACAGGAAAAGAAAGATCCCGATCTATATCTCGAACAGGGACTCCGACAGAAAATAGATTTGAGGGATTGGAGACGATGGAAGTTGAACACAATTCCAAATGATGAACAAAATATTACAATGGAATATCAGAGGGATAAAAGCAAACCAAAATGAACTCACATTATTAATAACAAATATGAGCCCAGCACTTGTCTGTCTACAGGAGACCTTTCTGAAAGAAAATAATACCATCAACATAAAACACTACACATCTTACAACTACATAAATAAAGATACGGACAGAGCTTCTGGAGGCACATCAATACTTGTGAAGAATGAAGTCCCTCAAAGACAAATAAATATAAACACAAACTTGCAAGCAATTGCAGTTTCAGTGACTCTACATAGAACTATAACACTTTGCTCAATATACATCCCTCCAAAAGATACAATCAACGAAACTGAGATAACTCAATTAATAAAACAACTCCCTAAACCCTTTTTTCTACTAGGAGATCTCAACAGTCACAATGTAATATGGGGAAGTAAAGAAACAAATAAAAAAGGAAAAGAAATAGAAAACATAATAAATAAAAATAATCTATGCCTCCTTAATAATCAAAACTACACCTATATGTACCCAGCAACAGGTACTTTCACCGCCATTGACCTTACCTTATGTGATCCTTCCATATATATGGACTATGACTGGAAAGTACACAATGACACCTGTGGGAGTGATCATTTCCCAATCATCCTGGAAAGTCTAAGTACTAGCACTGAACAAAAAACACCCAAATGGAACCTACATAAAGCGGATTGAGAAGACTTCCAGGAACAGTGCAAAAACCAATTAATTATCGAAAAGAATGATGATGACCATTTGAACTACTTCATTAAAACACTCACAAACATAGCAAATAATACCATACCGAAAACAACCAAAACCAACAATCACAACAAACCTTGGTTCACAAAAGAATGCAGAAAATCCATCAGAGCTCGACGAGCTGCCTTGAGAAAATTCGAAAAGTATCCAACAAGCGAAAATCTGGATTTCTTCAAAAACAACAGAGCAAAAGCCAGACGAATCATAAAGGAATCCAAAAGAACAACCTGGAGAAATTATATATCCAAAATTAATGTGAATACCAAGGCGAAAACAGTTTGGAACATGATGAGGAAAATAGAAGGAAAGTGTAGTAGTACACCAATATCCCACATCTCTAAAGGCAACAAAATATACACCGATCAAAAAGACATTTCCAATAACCTGGCAGATAATTTATCAAAAATTTCATCATGTGACAGACAAACAGAGAAATTCAAAAAGATTAGAGAAAAGGAAGAGAAAAAGAAAATTCTATTTAAATCACAAAATACTGAAAAATACAACCAACCTCTTACCTTGCCTGAATTAAAAGAATCGCTAACCAAATCCCATGACACAACTACAGGGCCCGATGAAATTCCATATGAAATCCTCAAAAAACTTCCAGAAGCCTCAATGAAATACCTACTTGAAATTTTCAATATTATATGGTCCAGTGGAAACGTACCAGAGACCTGGAAAGAGGCCACAATAATACCAATCCCCAAATCTGAAAACTCAAACATCCAATCTCAATCAAGTAACGTCTCAGATCCATTGAATTTCAGGCCAATAGCTCTAACAAGCTGCATTTGTAAGACCATGGAAAGGATTATAAACAAAAGACTAATCTGGTTCCTGGAAACAGAGAATCTTATTACAGAATTTCAAACAGGATTCAGGAAAAACCGAAGTTCAATAGACCACATAGTCAGACTTGAAACCTTCATCAGAGAAGCCTTTGTAAGGAAGGAACATTTAACAGCAGTGTTTTTTGACATGGAAAAAGCCTACGATACTGTGTGGAAGTACGGTGTTACAAGGGATCTGAAGGCGCTTGGACTAAAAGGCAGAATGCCAATTTTTATTGAAAATTTTTTAAAAAATAGACGGTTCAGAATAAAGGTTGGCATAGCTCTCTCGGACTTGAAAGAACAAGAGAATGGAGTACCTCAAGGGAGTATACTGTCAGTGACCCTGTTCAGTATCCGAATTAACAACATTGTAAAAAACCTTAACCCTGGGGTAGATTGCTCCCTATATGTGGATGACTTCCTAATATGCTGTAGATCTAGATATATATCTATAATAGAAAGGAAGCTTCAATTGTGCTTAAACAAAGTAATGAGATGGACGGAAGAGAATGGATTTAAATTCTCCAAAAGAAAAACGAAATGCATGCATTTCTGCAAACTAAAGAACATGCATAATGATCCTGTCCTAACGATGGAAGGAATGCCCATACCAGTTACTGACCAGTACAAATTCTTAGGGATTTTATTTGACAAAAAGTTAACATTCATCCCACACATAAACTATCTGAAAAAAAAATGTAACAAAGCTGTAAATCTTTTGAGAGTGGTAGCGCATACCGATTGGGGTGCAGACAGGGAAACACTCCTTAAACTTTGCAGAGCACTAGTCCGCTCAAAGCTAGACTACGGTTGTTTCATATATGGATCAACCCGAACATCATATATAAAAAGCCTAGACCCTATTCACCATACTGGCCTAAGATTGGCCCTAGGAGCATACAGAACTTCCCCCGTGAACAGTCTATACACGGAAGCACACAAACTCCCACTAGATCTAAGGCGAGAAAAGTTAGCCCTTCAATATTTACTGAAACTGAAGTCTTGCCCAAACAACCCTGCATACCAATGTACCTTCTATCCTAAATATGAAGAACTCTTTAACATGAGAAGAAAAACTATCAAAACGTTCGGGCTCCGAATGAAGGAAAGCATTGAAGAATCGAAAATTCCAATCTCCAGCATTCACAACTTCATACTGCCTAAAACACCCCCATGGACCATGAAACAAGTTGAAATAAAACTCAACCTAAACAAAAAGTCCAAATCTACCACAAACCCTATTGAATACCACGACGAACTTCAACATTTAAAATTACAATATTCAGACTACACCTTTATCTACACAGACGGGTCTAAAAGCAACAATCACACTGGATGTGCAGCAACGTACCATAAAACCACAATGAAGAGAAATCTTCAAAATGAAGCATCTATATTCACTGCAGAGACTATAGCTATCGATCTAGCACTCAACATAATTTCAGAGGAAACCACCAAAAACTTCATCATTCTCACAGATTCTCTATCAGTCCTATTATCTATACAAAATCAAAAACAAGAAAATCCACTAACAACAAAATTAATAGAAAAAATCAATATCCTTTCAACTACTAAAAACATTATTCTTGTCTGGATCCCCAGCCATGTGGGGATCAAAGGCAATGACAGGGCAGATATAGCTGCAAAAAGATCTTCTCACCTTCCAACTGACAATTTTAAGATTCCACATACTGATCTTAGACCCCAGATAAAAGCATACATACAGGAAAAATGGCAACTGCGGTGGAGTCAGCAAGAGGGCAACAAATTATACTCAATCAAACCTGAACTTAAGGAACGATGTCCGGACATCAAGAGATCACGCCGAGAAGATGTGATACTGACTCGACTGCGCATAGGGCACACCAACTTTACTCATTCTTATATACTAAATGGAGAATCGGCGCCAGAGTGCATCCCATGCCAGGAGACACTCACAGTAAAACATATCCTAGTTGGGTGTGATGACCTTGCCCCAACTAGAAAATTATATTATACAGAAAGCAATATGGAAGACCTTTTTGAAAAGGTCAACTCAGCAAATATTCTAGCATACCTAAGGAAAGTAAATTTATATAAGAAAATTTAAGGAAATTTAAAGTCACCCAAATATACACATCCATGTATAAATACAACATTTAATTTCTTAGTTCAATTTTATAAAAAAAGGGAGGAAAGGCTGAAAAAATCATTCCCCCCCCTCCCAATAAAAAAAGTTAAAAAAAAAAAAAAAAAAAAAGGACTCCGGCATTAAATGACCACATAGGTTGATATGCCGTAAAACCAATCAATCAATCAATCAATTTATCTAAGCTAGCACGAACGCCCGGGTTATAAAGTACGCTTAAATATGATATTTTAATTCTTGCAAATTTATTATATATTATTATAGAGTTAATGTTCTTTCGATTTTTTATTTATATTTATTTTTTTTTTTATTATATTATAAAGTTGCGATTTCAAAAAATACATATCCACATGATTTGGGTGCACCAGCTTTAATTGAAAGTGAAACCAAACTTATGAAAAATTATATATAACTTTAATGCTGTAACTGAAACCAAAACTTATAAAGAATTTTGGATAAAATTATTTTAAAAAAGTATAGATTACTGGAGTTCCATCAGCTATAATCGAAACCAAAACTTATGAAGATTTCTTAGTAAAATAATTTATTACAGAGAATGGAAGTCCATAACAATTAAACGACTTGGATGTAAGCATGACTCCGAAAATAACACACACGCTATTATACTAATATATAGATTTTTCTTCTTATATATATATATATATATATATAACTTTAGTTCCTTCAGCAATAATCAAATCCGAAACCAAACTTATAAATAATTTTACTAAGAATTCTTCATAAAAAAATTAAATAACTTGAGTGCCATAAGCTATAATCGAAACCAAAACCAAAACTTATGAAGAATTTTTGGAAAAATTATTTATTACAAGAAATGGAAGTCCATAACAATTCAACGACTTGGATGTAAGTGTGACTCAGAAAATAACACACACGCTATTATATTAATATATAGATGATGATAAAAAAAAACTTTGCAAAACATAAAAAAAAAAAATAAAATTAAGATTTAATAATTTTTTTTTTTTTTATTCCAGTGCTATCATGACCCATGCTTCAGTTCCTAAGGATCAAAGAGAAGAATTGGGAATTGGCGACAATTTGATTCGATTGTCTGTCGGACTAGAGGAAGAAGACGATTTGATAGCGGATTTAGATCAAGCTCTTAAAACAGCTGTAAGTAAAGTTTTTTTTATTTCGTTACAAAAATTATTTTATTATACGGGGTTGTTGCAAAATCATTTTGTTATACGGGGTTGTTGCAAAATCATTTTATTATACGGGGTTGTTGCAAAATCATTTTATTATACGGGGTTGTTGCAAAATAATTTTATTATAAGGGGTTGTTGCAAAATCATTTTGTTATACAGAGTTGTTACAAAATTTCGATACAAAAATCAATACGGGGTTGTTACAAAATTTCGATACAAAAATCAATACGTAGTTGTTACAAAATTTCAGAAGTATTTTTTTTATGATAAATTTTTATGAAAATATTAAAATAAATTTTTTCATTGTCATTATTTGATAATGATTTCTTATTTTTCAGAAACAAAAGATACTAATTTTTAAGAATGTTGAATTGAAGAGAATATTCATCATAGAGCAGCACGAGAAATGCTTACGTCAACGAGAAATATTTAAGTTGGGAAAAACCTCAAAATCAACAAAATGTTCATAAAAACGAACGATTCATCGTTACATGGAAACTTTGTCAATCAAAGATAGACAACAATTAGGTCATCCTTGCACCTCCAGAACACCTAAACTCATAAAAATGTCAGGGGGAAAAAAAAAGTCAGAAGAAATCCAAGAAGATCAAAGACTGTGCAAAGAATATATCGAAGTGACCTACAAATATAAGTGACAGCTTCTTTCTGCGCCCACATTTGGAAAGAGACTCATCAGAAGTCAACTCTTGTTAAACCGTATCAATAACATACAATTCACGGGTGGAGAGTTATTCTCACATCAACAGAAGCTTGTCAAAACATGGAGCCTCAAGACGAGAGCCATTCATTTCAATTGATGCCAGATGGGGATCAGAGCATTGATGTAACGATAGGAGCTTGGTTTTAGAGGCATTAAAAGTAACCAGCCACCTCTTCCTCCACTGTACCATGCGCTCAAGATTAGAGGAGAGAGAATCAGAGAGAACTTTGTAATTCACGGCCTTTGATGTGTTGCTGTAGATGGTGGTTTCATCAGCATAGATGTCAACGAATGATTTAAGTATGTGTTTTGGGAGATCATTGATGTAGATCAGGAAGAAAGTTTGGCCCAGGACGGACCCTTGAGGGACACCAGCATTAATACTGTGGGCCTCTGATTTCTGCCCATCAACCACTACTCTTATGAGCCTATCAGAGAGAAATGATTTAATAATTGAGAAAACATTTCCAGTTATACCGTAGCTGGAAATCTTGTGAAGTAGGCCCTTATGCCATACCTTATCGAAGGCCTTTGATATGTGAAGAGGTCCAAGGGAAACATTTTGAAAAATACTTGTGTCATATTATTGCTTCACAATTTGCTAATCATTTTCTGTTGGGATAACATCTGAATTTTATTTTATAACACACACATACATATATATATGTGTAACTACTTCATTTACTCACATAAAATTAATATACGAAAGTATAGATTTATGCGTAAACTTTAAGTAATTACTTCAAAAGTGCTCAATACATAGGTAGAGCTAGTTAGTAATTTATAAAATATATATGGCGATTAAGCTACACTGAATATTCGGCGTTTCATCCACTATAGGATTCGTCAGGCTTATGCGCGAATTCTATGGTTGTTTCTCGTTTTTATATATGTTGAGGATTTTAGTTAGCCAATCAGCTTTCTAGTATCCACCGCGCCCCTTCCTATCAGCCAATGGGCATGCATTTTATCGAACAAAGGATCTGTTTTAGAACTAGGTTAGTGGTTTAAGGCAGACGATTTTCCTCCTTTCTTTCTTTATATATATATATATATATATATATATATATATATAAATATACATATGTGTACACACATACATGTACATATATATATATATATATATACACACACATCATATCGCAATAAAAATGACTAGTTATGTGCAGGAATTCTGGGGTGTTTTCAGTTTCTGATTGGTTGGTAGCAGAGTATGGTTCCATTTGATTGGTCAGTTCTTATCATCCATGTTTATAAATAGAACCTACCAATTTTTTGTTATCATACCCTCATAGGAATACCAAAAATATTGAAACATTCTCCCCAGAAGACAGGATTTATAGTTACTGATAAAATAACTAAAAAAAGAAGATACTCATACAACTAATAAAGAAAGGTTTACAACTAGAAGAAAAATATGTTTAGATTAGCTATGGAATTAAAAAAAAATAATAAGACAAATTCTAACATGTCTCAACATAACAAAGCACTCAACAAAATCTCCCTGCACAAAAGTAATATCACATTTTCAGACAACAGAAATTTCTTTGTTCTTTAAAATATTTACGCATGCAGCAAACGTTAATTCAAGATTGTCGATATACTAAACAGAAGATTACTCCTACCTCCTTCATAGACAAATTCATACCAGCACTAAAGAAATCGTGAAACAAACAAAAACTTTAAACATCTTCATAGCTGGATAAATACATGGCTGTTGGCATAAAGTTAAACCAATTAAAAACAACCCTGTCATCACAGACACCTAACTCGATTTTAGCAGCCATCAGCATATCTTATCGCAATAGAAATTAACCCATCGCATGGCGGTGCTGTTTGCCTCCTTAAGGTCTTGGTTTAAGCAATGAGGACCCAATCGGCAGGTTTCCCTAAGGTGGTGCATCGTTTTTACCTCTCCACATGGACATAAAGGTGAGGTGTCTAGGCCCCACTTGTGGAGATTGTCTTTCGTTTTGTCTACTTTGGCTCTGGCTCTATTTAGAGTCACTCATTTTTTTCTACCAAGGTTTGAACTGTGGGGGAGTGTTTCTTTTGGGTCTGGTAGGGCTTCATTTTTATTCCTGCTGTTATAGTCTCGCCATCGTTCCATCCTATAGGGGGCAAGTAGCAAACCTTCACGTGGTGCCCCTGTTGGTCTTCGGAGACAGATTGCTACACCATGCATAGAAATATACACATATATATAAGTTTTTATTATTTTTTGGAATCCTTTGAGATGAGGCTTCATAATTTGTGTATTCATCTTTTTTTTTTTTTGCAGACCGTTATCTTGATAGTTGTGAAAAATGTTTTTAATCATTTCATATTTTTTATGTGTGACGTTGACCAGAGGGCCAAAAACCATCATATAAAACCAAGAAAGAACTTGATGTTCATAACGCTTAAGTAGCGTCATTGAACAGTTAATTTCACACAAATGTGAAAAGATGAAGTGTGTGGGAGAGGGGGGCGCGATTTTATAGAAGTCTTCTATTCAATAGGTTGTCGTAAAAAGACGATTTGAAGATTGGGGAGGCGTTGGCGGAAATTCAAGCATTATGGAGAAAGATGAAGGTTAAATTTGTTTCTCCACACAATGTCATTTAATGCGGTTTGGTATCCAACTCATAGAGAGATACTTTGGATTGGGAACAAAAATAGCTGTATACTCTTCATTTGCAATCCACTGTGAATTCGTTAATTGAAAATGAAAACTAAACTATGGCATACAGCACCTGGTATTCCTAAATTGGCCATTCATCTGGTATTCCCAAGTTGGTCACCCACCTGGTACTGACCAGGCCCAATGTTGCTTAACTTCAGTGATTTAGTGAGGACCGGTGTGTCAGTGTCATTATGCTGTATAAATTCATTCATCTCATATGAATCTGATGATTCTGTTGTTGACATTAGTTTCTCTGATATTTTTTCTAGCTAGAATTCACGTGTTGGTGGTATCTATTCTAAGCATATTAAATGTGTTTCCCTGACCTTGATATATTACAGTTAAATGCACAATTCAATGTCAAGGTCAAGTCTATTATATATATTAAACAATTTTTATCTTTTAAAATAATCAAGAGTAGGAAAAGATTAAAATATGAATAAGAATTTATTTATTTGAAATGAAAAAAAGAATTATAATTTTCCAAACTTTTTTATGAAAAAAAGATGTGCAGTCTCCTTGTTGCTTTGGTTGCTTGGAGACTTTCGTAGAATGCTAGTCAAGAATCCATTCTTGACAATCAACTCTGCAGGTGCTAGACCTGTTCACTGGCCTTTTATCTGTCAAACTGAGGTCTTTACTTGGGTGGTACCTTTGGGGTCCATCTTTCTAGGCCTTGTCTCCCAGCTTTGCTTTCTGATTGAGGTGTCTTCAATGGAGAATGCTAACAGGGCTGTCCATGCAATTTTTGCTTCGTCAGAGTGCTCCTACTCTAAAGGCACTGCTTTGATTCACCCCACATTCTAACCTTGTGTCACATGTTCCAGCAGTGGGAAGAAAGTAAAAAAAAATTGATAATATAAATTATTTCAAACATGTTATACAGTAATTACATTTTTTTTTGTAAAATATGTTTGCAGTGATTTTCAAAAATTTCAATTTTTTTTTCTGAATTTTTGCAGGTATAATTTTTTTAGTCAAAATAAAATGTATTAAATTCCTTATTGCAGAAAAGATGTGAAAGTTTTCAAAATATTTTCACATACAATTAAATTATAAAATAAAAGGAAAAAGTCAATTAGCATTTCTAATCTCCAATGAATGAGAGTGCATTTTTTCGAATTTTCTACTGGAAAAAAGACAAATTCCTTATTGCAAAAAATGTTTTCAAAATATTTTTTGGATGTTAATATTTTTAATATTTTTTATTTTTGGAATGTAAAATGTTTCAGCATTTTAATTTTAACAATTTTTCTTTTCTTTTCAGATACAATAAAATTATTTTTAGGAGAAATTTGAAAGGGACATTTAAAAAAAAAGTCAATTTTTCAACCCCAAACGAATGAGACTTCTTTTTATATTTGCATTGAGTTTTTTTTTAATGGAAAAAAAGAAAAGCAAAGACGAATGAACGTATATTTAATAAATCAACTTTTTTTTTTTTTTTTAACTATTCAAATTAAATCGAAATTTTAAAAAGGTGCTAATAATGACGATGGGCGAAAATTTGAAATTCCTCTTTTCAACCAAACATTTTTAATTACATTTTTTTTTTTTTTTTTTTCATGAATAAAATTGGGTTTTACCCCCATCCTTTGTCTATACATTTTTCTTTTTCATCCAACAAATTCTCTCATAATGCATTTACAAATCCGAAAAATTTAAATGTGCCTGGAAAAGAGTCCAAAGTTTTCAGTATTAGAGTCCATTTTTCAAATTTTGATAAATAATTGAATAAAATTGTTAACAATTTAAAAGATTTTGTTTGTCTATAGAATTTTTTTTTTTTTTTTTTTTTTTGCATAAAAGCTTAAGGTGTTGTTTGTATTTTCTGTCAGAAGTAGACCAAAATAATAAGATACTTTAACTAAGAACAATATAGAATATATAGGGGAGGGGGGAAAAAACCTGAAAAACTATTGTAAAGACTGAAAGCAAAGGAAATAAAAAAAACAAAATCAAACAAAACCTTTACAGATTAACTCAAGAAGTATGGAAACTAGTTCAAACAACTATTAATAAATTGAAAAATTCTAATTAATAAGACATTTATAACAATTTGCTGTGTGTGTGTGTGTGTGTGTATATATAAGTCTCTAAAAGCAAGTTTAATTTTTTGTTTTTAGATAAAAATTTACTAAAATAATAAAATACTGTATATTTCGACGCATAAGACGACTGTCAGATAAGATGAGGTACAAAATTGGAGCGAATTTTAATAAATTTATCATATATCGGTTGTATAAGACGACTGTCAATCATGAAACTAGAGATTGCAACACCCGGTATCTTATAAAATATTGTTTTTTTTATAGATGATTTTTTTTAACTTTAAGGGTCGTCTTATATGCCAAAATATACACACTTTAAGAACAATATATATATATATATATATATATATATATATACACACACAGCATAAAAACTCTTGAAAAGTTTAAGCCATTGTACAGTTTATAAAACATTTGTTAAAAGAATTGTTAATCTATATATTAAAAGTGAATGTATGTTTGCTTTTTATGAGCAAAGGAGAGGCTTAATTTTAATATCTGATGATTCGCTGAATCACATTTCCCATTCAAGAATTCTTGATAACATGCAAAACCGTGATTTGATTGACCCCCTCCTTTCTTCTTTGCAAAATCTCTCACAGACGCAATGTTGCTAGTCTCAGTCTTTTCTATAAATACTAATATGTCATGTGATCTTCAAAATTGTCTGATCTATTCCCTGCTTCCTTTGTTTCAGCTTGTTTGAATTGTTGGTCTAGTGGTCTTCATCAATTCACTTTTTGATACCTCATTGTAATACAGCTTCCTATTCCAGTAGTTTTTTTTTTCCCCAAGAATTATAGTCCTGTGGAATTCTCTTCCTGCTGACTGTTTCCCTCCTACTTACAGCCTTGGTCTTTTAAAGACCATAGGCATCTCCTTTCTTGATGCTAATAATGTCTAAATGTAATTTAATAAATACACTTACAGCCTTTATTCTTACATACTCTTGTGTAAAAGACATCAAAATTTAGCCAAGTGTAGTATATCATTTATACCAACATTTATTAGCTACATATGTGCATACATAGTTTTGCTGCAACTCTTATGTAAAACAATGGTGTCAAAACTAGAGTAATTGTTCAACTTTGGTTATACTGCAATTCAAGAAAAGCATTAGAGAAATATGCAAGGATTTTAAAGAATGTCTTGAGTGTTTTAAAAAAGAATATAGTGTCAGAGAATATACTACAGGAATTGAAGTGCACTGTCTGCGATAGGTTTCTTCTGTCAAAAAACTTGTTGCATAAATCAGATAATCAATAAAAGAATCGACAGTTATGTGGTGGCTATAACAGCACAGTCTTCAATGTTAAGTTGTCATTTGTGACCGGACCTGTGGTTTAAAGATTCACTGTTAAAAAAGCTGATGCAATTTTCACGCTGATAACGAGTCAAACACAACATTCAACAGACCCATCTGCTGTCTAACTACTACCTACAAGCTCTTCACTGGCTTGGTTGCAGACAGCATCTATCAACCCCTTTTCTCTGGGGCATACTTGGAAAAAGAACAAGTGGGATGCAGAAAGGGGTTGTTTAGGCACCAAGGACCATTGTTGATTAAAACCATCCTTGAGTATTACAAGAGGATGCAAAGAACCTAAGCATGGCATGGATTGATTATGAAAATGCACATGATAGCGTGTCCCACACATGACTACTGTGATGCCTTAATTTACATAAGATCCGTCCAATAATCAAAGAGACCATGGCTGTACGTATAAAAATGTGGCAAAACAACGATGACATTAAGCTACACTAATAGAACTGTAAAAATTCTTGACATCAGGATCAGACAAAGAATCTTCCAAAGAGATAGCTGTCAAGAAAATAAAGACCAAAGTGCCTACAATCTAAAGACACTATCCTAAGGTCAGAACAACCTGGCACGAGGATACTTTTTCCATAGAAATAAAACCTAGCCAAATATTCAAAATCACATTTTCGTATTCACTGCCCAAATAAGATCTCACTATGGCTAACTTACATTAGCTTTTACGAGGAATGGTGCACCTTCTCCATGTGATGTTACCTCAAGTAATAGCACGAAGCTGGATATTCTACCAGACTAGATAAATTCTTGTCCTGGAATCCAAGAGACCAAAACGAAAGATATACTACAACGTATGGAAATGGTTAGTTGGAGAGAGGAAAATTATGTTCTCAATTTCTTTACTAACTCAGTGTTTGAGTTAGTAAAGAACTTAAATGGAACATTCGAATATCTATGCATCTCATATAGATAGAGTTCAAGTGTCAGCCCCAGGTAGGGGGGGCCCCTTGATTTCTGAGAACTGACTGAAGTAAAATAAAACGATAACCAAAACTGAATTAAGTCAACTTTTGTAGGTTATACATAGCTTCTCCAGGGATATTAGAGTGAAGTTTGGTTTGGACAGAGCTAGGAAGGAAGTTCAAAATTGTCTGTGAATATATACGTCATGTAAGGAAAATCTGTAAACCAGATTACAAACAAAAACAAAATAACTGCCATTAACCAACTTGCCATGACTGCTAACATACAGCTTTGGCATTGTCGACTGACCACCAAGGGACACACATAAACTGGACACTAAAATGCAGAAAATGTTGACACTGTATAGAATAACAAATGGAAACCAGTGTGTCTTTGACTTTATCCATCCAGAGGAATGGGAAGTACGGGTCTCTTAGAGATGTGCCACAACCATGAGCAATATCTGATGAGCTCCCAAAATTTAAACCTCAGAATGGTACACCAACATCATGAAACAAGAGTCCACAGAACAACAACGTCCATCATTATCATTATTTCCATGGCAGGTGCTCGTCTGAACTCCAATCTCTGGTCCCCCCTCGCCAATCTTTCACGAAAAACACCAGTCTAGCTGAATCCACTGTGAAAAATTTCCCCCACTCTATATCTGTGCCTAAATCAAAACGTGGATTCCATGAACAAAGCTTCTTTCTTAGAACTGCACGCCTTTGGAACTCTGTTCTGTCTGCCTGCTTCCCACCTGACTACAACTTGGATGTCTTCAAGTCCAATGTTAACAAATTTCTAATGAACCGCCCCCTGAAGTAAACACTTAATCAAATCATCACACTAACGTAATGTACTTGCAATAACCCTTATCCCTGAGTGGCTTCCGGGTCTTGATAAGTGGTGATCACTGTGTGAAAAAAAAAAAAACAGAATCAGAAAACAAGTCTGATATGGAAATAATCCAAAAGAGTCGCCAAAAATACACCAAGAACTTCTATTGTTCTTGGCTTTCGGACCAAGACTAAAGTGTAGTATACGTTCACTTTTTTTTAATTTTTTTACACAGTGATCACCACTTATCAAGGCCCGGAAGCCACTCAGGGATAAGGGTTATTGCAAGTACATTACTTTAGTGTGGGGATTTGAATACTTCAGGGGGCGGTTCATTAGGAATTTGTTAACGTTGGACTTAAACCAATTTTCGAGAATTAAATAGAACCTCCACCACCTCTCGGAGTCTTTGGCCAAACATTTCGTAAACGTCTTTCCAAGTTTTGTAAGATAAACAAATTTTGGTTCCGATAAAACAGTTTTTCTTTCAATTTAATCATTTGTTTGCTAATCTTTGTCATCTCGGTGACATTCGTGATCATATTATGGTGGACGGAAGCCAACTCGGATAATTACTCGGCTTCGTTTTTAATCAATCTTCACACCTAAACATAACGAGATTGAAAACCAACAACATTTTCTCCTCGTTTTTAATGACAATTTCTTCTCTGTTCCCTCACAAATTCTGCGAACCATCACCATCAAGAGACAGTGGCTAAGTGGTTAATGGCATGCACTGAGAACCCAGCTGTGCAGAGTTCGAATCCAGTTTGTTCTACAGAAACACTTTCACTTAGGGATGTTGGCGACCTTCATGTGATCACTCCAGTAAATATAACTATTTCCAGAAAGATATCAGATAACTAGAAAGATATCAGGGAAACGAATGCCAACTAAACAGTTATAACTAGAAAGATAGTTGTTTTTGATTTTGCAGAACATGACTGAGTTTTGTAAAAAGTAAAAAAACAAAACAAAAAAAACAACATCAATGTTTGGTGCATTTTAGGTCAGGAAACCAATATCTTCAGACTGGCTGATTTTTCTGCCTCGTTTTTAATAAAAATTTCTTCTGTTCCTCTACAAAGTCAAATCATCATCATCGTCGAGGTGACGATGGCTAAGTGGTTAACGGCATGAACTGAGAACCCGACTGTGCCAAGTTCAAATCCAGTTCGTCCAACGACTTTCACTTAGGGATGTTGGCAACCTTCACGTGACCCCTCCAGTAAATATCTGACATCTTTCTGGAAATAATTCTAACAAGAAAGATAGGGAAACGAATGCCAACTATAATAATTTGATACTCAATAACAATCATCATTGTTATCATCGATTTAATGTCTGTTCAATGCTGGCATGTGGTGGACGGATTTAAAAAAAATAGACTTTTAAACTCATCTCTAGTAAATTTTCTTTATAGGCTGGATGCCTTCCCTGATGCCAAGTTAGTGAGGTGATAGGGTCCAATGTTTTTATCGAGATACCGTCTCTAGATAATTTGCTCACCAAAGCCGAAGAGTGCTTTAACTAAACAATCCAAAATCGAATGCCAAGAAAAACGAGATTTTCTCCTGATTTTTAAGGCCAGTTTCTTCTGTGTTTATCTACAAATTCTGCGAGATACCATCATCTTCATCATACCGAATTTGACGTCCGTTGTTACATACGAGCATATAAAAACGGACTTAAAAAAGTCGACTTCCAAACTTATATCTGGTAAAGTTTCTTTGAAAGTTATTTCTTTTATTGATTGAAGAGTTTTAAAGGTCAGAGACCCTTTCGGACCCCAACCTAGTGAGGTGTTGAGAACCAGTATTTTTATGGAACTGTCATCTCCAGGTAATTGCTCATCAAGTCCCTAAAGTGCTTCATCTGCCTCTTTTTTTTACATGGAGGTCACCACTTATCAAGGCCCGGAAGCTACTCAGGGATAAGGGTTATTGCGTGTACAGTAATCAATGGGATAGTATCGTAGTAATCATTAGTACTGGAGATTTGATAAAGTGTCTTACTTAAGAGGTCAGTTCATCAGAAATTTGTTTGTTAGACTTGAAGACATCCAAGTTGTAGTCAGGTGGGAAACAGGCAACGGAAGAGACTTCCACAGGCCTGAACTTCTAAGAAAGAAGCTTTGTTCATGGAATCCACGTTTTGATTTAGGCACAGATAAAGAGTGTGGAAAATTACTGACAGTGGTTTCAGCTAGATGGGTGTTTATTGTGAAAGATTGGCGAGGGGGAGACAAGAGATTAGACTCAGGCGAGCACTTGCCATGGAAATAGTGATAAAACAAAGACAGGCTCGCAACGTCTCTTCTGTGGGAGAGAGGTGGCAGGGAAGAAAAAAGGGCACCCCCCCCCACTAAGCCACGAAGTCTATTTTGTACTCTATGAAAAATTCAAATTTTATTTATTCCATTCATCATTTTCAATCCTCTCCTAATATTCTTCATCGTTCAACTGCTTGGGTGATTTTTTTCTTTAAATAATTTTTTAAAATGTAACTTTTCATTGTTAAACGGATTTAACACCGGTTTTACAAGTTGGCATGTGTTGGGCGGCTTTAAAAAAAAGATTTCTACACTTATCTCTGGTGAAGTTTCCTTGAAAATTGTTTCCTTAAAGTACATTTTTACAAGATGGATGCCTTCCCTGTCAGTCTCCATTTTTTTCAAAGTGCATCTTCTGCGAGATACAAAGGTCACAGAGCGGCATGTGGCGGGTTAAATAATTTGCATTTTTAGTAGATTGTTGTTTTATATATATAAAAGTGATCTTGTTTGTCTGTCTGTGAGGAACAGTCTCTACAAAATTCAAAATTAAGAAAAAATTGAAACTAGCTAGGCATAAGTCGACTTAAAGTGCTCTTGTATGCATGTGCAAATATACATTTATTCGTTAAAGTCACTTCATTTTTAATGATTTTTCATCTATCTGACGATAGTGCAAATGGTAACGACTAAAGCTGGAGTGCTAAATGTTTTCGTTTCGATTCTAGCTGATGGCACTCAAGTCATTTTTTTTTTAAACTTTTGAAATCACTACTATATATTGGGTACAATATAATAATCAATAGAGATTTGGCTCTATAAACATAAATACGAAACCTGCATAAATTAAAATATCATATCTAAGCGTATTTTATGACCGGGCAATATCGGGTGGCCAGCTAATATCTAAGTTAACATAAGAGTATAAAAAAACAAAAAAAAAATGTAAGTAATTTTGAAAGTATTAATTTGTCATCTTGTGCAACCACGTGCTTCCCAAACCCCTGGTCGACAACAATTGCTATCCCCCCCCCACCCCAACACTGTGTGCCATGACCTTCTCTTTCATCTTCTCTTCTCGCTATCGTCTCTCACATTAACGATTGCCGAGGAGATAAGCATAAAAAATGTTTAAAGTAAAACATTATTACGTAATTATGTGTGATGTCAAGAGTACAACCCCTCCCCCCCCAAAAAAAATGAAGAAAAATGATCCAGAAGAATTAATTTTATTACAACCCCCCCCAAAAAAACAAAAAAAAAACTAATAAGCGCGTCGTTATCGATCTGGCAATTTTCTAATAGCGAACTTGAAATGAAAAGAAGGGAGATAAGTCAGTTTATCATATGGAATAGACCAAACTGCTAAAACTATTATTCTATTAATTATTTTTCTACTCTTTCATTTTTCTGTAATTTTTATAATTTTTACTAATTTCGCCATGCCACGCAAGTACGAAAGTGTTTTTACTCAAAATGTATTTCGTTTTTAATATTCAACTATAATACACAAGCACCAGAAAGACTTTCAGATTTATTAAATCAAGGGAGATAACCAAATCTTAAAACTGAAAACACTGATCAATGCAAGGCCAGAGGTTTAGCAACTGATATTTGCAATTTTTAATTATTACTATTTTATTTTTTTTTATTCAAAGAAAATGGAGACTAAAACCTTGTTCGACCCCATATCGCTTTTACATAACTTTTATATCAAATTTATATTAAATGTTGGTGGAATTTTTGGAAATACACAAAGGCGCTATCGTCATCCAAAATGAAGTTTCCAGGGACAGAAATCACGCCACAGTATGAATATAAAAGATGTTTTATCCGTATTTCATTCGTAATACTAAATGATCTGCTCAACCACCAGGATCCCGTCCTTAGGCATTACGAGTTCCCACCCACGGTCAACAGGTGGCATCACCGAAGGACCTTTACTCTCTGCAGGGGGGGGGGCAGTCAGTGTATTCTAATGCCCCACCAACAGGGCCAAACTTGATTAAAAAGAAAAAAAAATAATAAAAAAAGAAATCGTTCTTGTCCATAATTCTTCTTATATTAAAACTAAAGAAAAGCTGTATAACATACACATCTGTAACAAGTTGTTTTATTTTCATAAAGAAAATCATTTTTAAGCAATTAATAAGAATTCGTAGGCATTACAACATAAATTTAGTAAGTTTTGAATTATAGTTATCTCCCTTGTTTTTTAAAAAAGATATTTTTCAAAATGGCAGGTGAGACTGTCACTCCTCGTATACTCCAAATTTGATTTTCTCATCTATATATCTTTAAAAGTCAGAATTTGTGTATGAGGAGAACTCTCCATCTATATGCTTAATGAATTTTTGATCTACAGACTTGAAAGTTAGTATATAGATCTGAAAACGACGGCATGACCACGAATCTATTTAAATAAACAAAGAAATAAATAAAAACGACCCCAAATAATAATGATGAAAATAATAATAATAATGATTAAAGAAAGGACATGAAAATACTGGTTCTTCATTATTGAAGCGAAATTTGAAAATGGAAATATTAAATTTCAAGTGAAATCAATGATATCTACTGAATGCCACAGTAACGAACATATCCAAAAATTACGAAAAACAAGTAGAAATGAAAATAGTTTTCGAAGACAATTAGCGCTAATTGAGTTATACAAAAAAGAAAAGAAAAAAAAGAAAAGAAACCGGAGAGTTCAAATCGTAACAAAAGGGAGGTAAATCTTTTCTGAAAACTGAAAATCTTTGGCCAATTTAGCACAACATAATTTTCGCTAATTGTCTTCGAAAGCTATTTTCATTAATCATCAATAATTAATTTTCTACCTGATCGTTTTTCATAATTTTTTTATATATTCATTACTGCGACATGACAATTAAGTAGAGATCACTGGTTTCACTTGAAATTCAATATTTCAATTTCCGAATTCTGCGACAATAACGAAGAAGAACCAAAACTATTTCAGTTTATTAAATAAAGGGGTTGTGCTCAGCTTGTGCTGTATATACGACACAATCACGTTGACACCCCGGTTCTCACCAGATCACTGAAGTTAAGCAACGTTACCTGGCTAGTACCAGTTGAGTGACCATTTAGGAAGACGAGGCGCTGTATGTACCGTGAGGTAAAATATCAGATTGAGAAACTGGTGCGGTCTATTCTTCTCTCGAGGTTAGATGGGACTATCTTAAGCTGATTAAGAAGATTTCCCCAAATCTTAATACCCCTTACGTCAAATCTCGAGTATGTAGACTGAAATTTGGCAGAGTAGTTTGGTAGAGAAATGTATACACAAAGACAGGCAATTTCACTTTATATATATATATATATATATATATGATATGACTTGGATGCCATCAGCTAGAATCGAAACCAAAACATACAACTATTCCTTTATAACTTAGCCTCTGAATCACGGCCACACATACACACACATATATATATAGAGAAAAAATAAAAAGGAACAAACCGTATTATGTGTTCATCAACGTTTCGTCTTTATTTCGAGACTTCCTCTGGATGAATGAGATTAAGAAACCAAAAAATATACCAGTACAAAATATTTGAAAATGTTTCACGTGCACAGTGTGACGCAGTTCTATTTCAGAGAAACGGAAAAATGATGTTGGAAATTCAAAAAGGATGGGGAGGGGGGGGGCTGGCGCTGTTAAAGAGAAGGAAATTTTAGTGACGTCATATAGTCGTTAATGTAATTTTAAAACTATAAACGCAAGTTTATATTCTTATTGGGAAAAAGATATATATATAAATAAATTCAGTTCTAAACCATTTTTTAAAGATGGAATCGCCCGATCGTCGTTTTCAAACTGTTCTCCGAAGCTAAAAGTTGCAGAACAGTGCTAGGGGCCTCAAATGATTGGGGTTTTTATATGCCGTTCTTTTATGGATCTTTAGCCGGTTAGAATTGTTTTAAAATGGGTCAAAATCGAAAAAAATCGTTAATCATTTTGTACATTCATCTTAACTCCTTGGCCTAACGTTCACAGGAAACATGAGTTGGAAAAATTATATTGAAGGCATTGCCAGGGCCGCTGCAAGGAAGGTGGGCTCTCTCTACCGTGCTAGAAAACTACTAACACCAGAAAGTATTCTGTACCTCTATAAGGCCACCATTCGCCCATGTATGGAGTATTGCTGTCATATTTGGGCTGGTGCATCTACTAGTCTCTCGCTCCTTGACAAGGTCCAAAAGAGAGTCGCAAATCTGATAGCCCCTGAACTGGCATCTAAGCTTCAGTCTCTGTCCCATCGACGAAACGTTGCATCCCTCTGCCTATTCTACAAGTATTTTAATGGTGAATGCTCTGACGAACTGCAATCACTTGTGCCCCCCCACGATGTGAACATCCTCGACAAACCCGACAGGCTGCTAAATCCCACCCCCACACTGTAGAGATCCCTAGATGTAAAAGATCTTTCTACTTCAGTAGTTTCTTCCCCAGAACTGCTAGACTTTGGAATTCCATTCCAGGTCCTTGCTTCCCCAGCTGTACTGGCGTGCAGAAGTTCAAGTGTAACGTGAACAGACATCTTGCATCCAAAATCCCTAGATAGTACCCCAGTAGTTGTTGCCCCTGATAGTAGCCCCCTACACCAAAGTGGCAATGTGCCTTGTTTGGGGTGAAAATGTAATTAAAAAGAAAAAAAAGTTCATATGCATGTTACGTTGGTACAGTGGTAACGTCACCAGCTTTGCTACAGTTTCGGTTTCGATTCTAGCTGATAGCATCTAAATACATTTTTAAAAAATACTTTTGAAATCACGACTCTATAATACTATATACGAAATCTGGACAAATTAAAATATCATATTTAAGCGTATTTTACGCTAGTCCCTCACATATCATCAAAATTGTCGGTTGAAACCAAATATTAAAAACAGATTACAAAAATGAAAACAAGATTGAGAACTGTAAATGTCGCAGTGTTTTATAGAGTGTGCGAGGCGCCATTTCCGTGGAGACGGATATAAACAGAAGCTGAAGAGATTCTGACATAGGCGACCAGATATTGGTCTCGTTTGTTTCGATTTGAAACCGACGGCATCAATGTTTTTCTGATATTTTGTAGCACGTATATGAATAAATATTATGCCTTTATTTTGGAAATTTTCTTAAATCAAGCACAGAGTGGCCATTTTTTTGTTTTGAACCCCTTCTTTAAAGATTTCGCTTTAAAATAAGTTACAACACAAATATATGAACACACATGATAAACCCAGAGAGTGAGTGCAATAGCTGGCAACTTGGCATTGCCCGGTTGGATAGTATGCTTAAACATATTTTAGTTTATGCATTTAAAATAAAGAGAAAATCTTTTTCATTCAACCACCTATAACAGCAAAAAAAAAAAAAAAAAAAAAAGCATAAAATAGGTGAGATAACAAAAAATAAAACAAAATTGGGAACTGTAAATATCGCAGAGTTTCATACAGCGTCCGAGGTGCCATTTCCGTGGAGACAGATATAAACAGAAGCTGAAAAGAGTCCAACATAGGCGACCAGATATTGGTCTCGTTTGTTTGGATTTGAAACTGACGGTACTAATGTTTTTTAGTATTTTGTAGCACGTATATCTAGTTATCTATAATAAAAATCTCACCTGTCTGTTTAAATGTATGTATGCGTGTGTCTGCCTAAAACTTTCGACAGAGGCGACGGATTTTCACGAGATAGGTATCATTTTGAAGATCGATGTCTCGGACGACAAATATCGAAAATTTGGCCAAAACATTAATTCCTCCACCCTCAACTGAGCATTTTTCTACAGGGAGGGGTACCTTTCTCGCCTATATTTTCGAAAGTTATCCCCCGCTTTTCGATTGACTAGCCATAATTAAAACCTACGTCACTTCCGGTTTAGCGATGGGCGCAACAGCAAAGACGTTATGTTTTTTTTCACATTCTTTTCCTCCTTCGTGGTACAGGTTCGATCTTGCCTGCCTGCAACCACTTTTTTTTTGTTGCGTAACACACACCTCCAAACACCCGGACAACGCCTGGCACCCAGGCTACTCATATATATATATGTGTGTGTGTGTGTGTGTGTATGTGTGTGTGTATAACTGATTATGTGCGCAATACTAAACGGATTAGCGATCTCCCTTCATATAATTTTGACCTCCACCCGAATCAGAGTATTTGAATCTCTTATCGCTAGTAGCACACCCCTCTAACACCCGACATCCACGTGCTCGAGATTTCCGTAACCAATTCGGTTTTGACCTTGAGTAACATTATTAATTTAACTGCTCTTATCAAAGTTTGAAAACAAAATATAAAAAATAAATATAAAAATTAAAATCACGAAAGATTACCGCAATCTGAACAACCAGGCTTTGACAGATTAAATAATAAAACATAATCGGAAACAATAATTGATAATCTGAAAATGCGTCCATTTTATCTGCGCCTCATTTCAAACTCAAACGTGACAGACTAACCGACGGACATATCTCTGGACATAACTAAAATTATATACATTTATTCAATCTGCGTGTTTAACAATGAAAACACAAATTTACACTTAAACATTACATAAGGGTGACAGGTCAACGAAAATGCCAATTCAAATCTAAGCGTGACAGTCCAACGATAATGCCAATTCAAGTCTAAGCGTGACAGTCCAACGATAATGCCAATTCAAATCTAAGCTCGACAGACCATCGAGAATGCTAATTCAAACCTAAACGTGACAAACAAACCGATGAGACGCGGACGCATCAAAGCAAATAATTTAAACTAGAAACTTTGCGAACATATTTTAAAGAATGAAGAGAATTTTGTTTCGCATTTCAATCAGGATTCCAAAACTCGCAGAAAACCAGAAATGGAATTCGATTTTCTTCTTGCTAAGAAAATGGTACTAGTGACGAATGGAGTCACGAGAGTTGCTACTTTAACATAAAACTGCCTTGAAAGGTAATATCAATGCATAATGTTGAAAAACTGATCCGTTGAATCAGCCACTGAGTCCGGGTTTAGATTCTTAGAATTTGGAAAAAAAAGCCAGTTTGCAAAGCCAGTTTGCACTGGGCAATACCAATTCAACTTGCTTACGGACTAAGGATTGGGTGAGGTGTTTGGCACGAGGTTTAAAATATACCAAATTGTGAAGAAAAGAATGAATGCTTTTATTGTTGATATGGTGGAAAAAAGTAATTTCTCAGCTAAGTAAAGTCACCAACATCCATAATATATCGGCAATAAACCACGTGTTTTATGTTAAGTGAAACCCACTTGTAGGTGATAAGAATTAACTTGAAAGATTAAAGACTTCCGACATAGTTGATAAAGTTTCTTTGGAGCAAAGGAGGGAGAGGGAAAGAAAGAAAAAAAAAGGAAGGAGAATTGAGATTTTTGAGAGAGAGAAAGAGAGAAAGAGAGAAAGAGAGAGAGAAAGAGAGAAAGAGAGAGAGAAAGAGAGAAAGAGAGAGAGAAAGAGAGAGAGAAAGAGAGAGAGAAAGAGAGAGAAAAGAGATTTATAAGAAAAAAGAACAGGGAAGAGAAAGACAATAGAAGGGAAAGGGTAATTTCCAAACGATAGAGGAGGAAATGCTAATTTCAAAGATGCTGGTCTGAAATAGGGTTCCATAAAAAAACCAGGGCTAGATAACCTAAAAAGAACTATGTTGTAAAGCTCTCCCTCCTCTGATTTAAAAGCTGTCTGAACGAATCTAAATGAAAACATCCTGCATCTTGAAACCGTTAAGAACTCGAATAATTAACTTTCCTTTGGGCATGAATAATTATTTTCATTTAGAAGTAAATGAGATGAGTTATTATTGGATTGCTTTAGTTTGAAAATCCAGTTATTTCCAGCGCCGACACCACAACCAGCCATCCACCAACACACTTGCGAAAAGGACTCAACCAATAGCATCTGACGATGAACGACCAGCCCGCATGCTAAAAGGTATTGCCACACAGACTTAAGGTCATGTGCGTTTTGTGCGCTCTGAGAATCAGAGTGGTAGTTCCAATGACAAGTAAGTATCTGGTTACATTTTGAAGGGCCCATCACTAGACAAAGGTAAAAGTGTAGCCACGGGGACTAGACTTAGCGACTGCATTTAGGTAATAGAGACGGTCTTGTTACACTAATTGGTCACGTGAAGCAGGATTGGGAAAACATATCCTACCAGGTTACGTGTTCATTGTTTATGGGTCGACCTAGGTCGACTGGGGTATATAGACAACAATGCCAAATTACTCTGCTATATCTTCCTTTCTTTTTCCTCCCTCTCAGCTATGTAAGTAGTAATAAGTAGTAATAGTCATTTCTTGCTGTCTCGTTCGTCAATAAAGAAAGAGAAAAGGAAGGAGAGGCGGGTTTAAAGGAAACGATAAGAGAGAGGTAGTGATTATTCTTTATTGTTGAGAGAGTATATAAAATAAAAGGGTATTGGTTGGTTGGTTGCTTTTGTTTTGCGGCATATCAACCCTTTTCAGGTTATTTAATGCCGAATCCAAAGATTTTGAAGAATTTTTTTAAAATAGAATATATTTGTTGTTTTCAAGTCGGTTTCTATTCAACCCATAGTTGGGACCCTAACAGGTACTACCACTCCGGGTCAGAGTGGACCTGGGAGCAATGGCAATTAAAGGGTGGCTTCACACTCCCTAAACCCGCAAGCTGGAGCCTCACCACTGGATATAGTTTAAGATCATGTCCAGGACCATAAAAGGGTGTGTCAGACAACATATAGCGAGAGGGAGGAGAATAATAGTACAGTGTACTACTTTTACATTTCATGCGTGCTATTCACTCGGCGTTGCCCGTGTGGGGATATATTGTTCCTATTTACTTGCGTCTCGGTTTTTAATGTGGGAGAAATCCAGTTCCCCAAAACGAGAACTCTGGATAGGAAGAAAAATAAAAATTGTGTCAGTCATAAAAGATTTCTCCTCCACTAACCTAGAACAAAACAGAAGTGGAATGCAGCCTCAGAACAGATACTACACTGTGATCTTGGCCCGAAGGCCAGAGATGAGGTAATGTAATTTCAAATATCGTCATATTTTTGAATTTGTGAGATGAGGATTAATAATTTGTATCATTGGACTACTGTTCTCATCGCTATTTTAACAACGTTTCAGCCGATGCAACCACCAACCTTCTTCAGGTGTCTATTTTCGAACTCTGTAATCTGCACAAAATATCAAACGGTACCCTTTATTTCACACACAGGTGTAGTATGCTCTCGATCCCTCAGCCATAGTCGGATAGATATCTATTGTACTTCAAATATCGCCCGCAATGAGGATTGAACCTTCGATTCCAAAATTCGAAAAGATGTACTGTTGAATAGCGGGATCTATATAAACGATACGCCACCAGTCTCTTTAATCCATGTACAAAACATGTATTGTTGTATAATGGGTGTATAGAAATGAGGGAACGACGAAATGGAGGTTTTATTCCATATTAATAAATAACTTTGTTATCTTCGTTAGTAGGTGGAAGTGTTCTTATGTAAAGATAGACTAATATCATGCCGGCTGGTTGAGGAGAGAATAGTTCAGTTCCGTTACACGTGTTTATAGCTAGTAATCGCCGGAACAAAGGAAGCCGGTTAAAAAAACAGAAAAGGAAAAGGTATTCAGTGTGTTGACGAGTGTGTGTGTGTGTGTGTGTATCGACAAGAGTAGTCCTGTAGAATGATAAAGTTCGTGTGGGTACAGCACGAGGAAATAAACGGTAGTTATAAGAGAGCCATTGTTAGCTCGCAGTACTCACGTCCAGCCTGGGGCTGAAGCCCAAGACGATGTGTGCTTCTGGGCAAAGCAACGAGAAAGAGGATTAAAGGTTCGTGATTTCGCCTTTTATATACTAGATCACGTGATTGAGAGCTGGCTTGTGATTGGACAAGCCAGGGAGAAATGGATTTTAAATATCGAGGTCACGAGAAGTAGCCTCTGCCTGTGATGTAGCGGGTGTTGGCTGTTACAGGTGTATACACAACCCAGCAATGTCTCTTTAAATGCATGAACAGTCTTTAACAGTGTATGTACGAGGTGCCTTCAATAAGTTTCCAGACTTTTTCGTATGGACACTTATTGATAGTACACACATGAAACTCTAGTCCCCCCCGAAGTAATCTCCTTCGGCTGCAATGCACTTGTTATACCGTTGCAACAATTTCTGGAAGTCTTTTTGTGTGACCGTGTCAATGACCCTCATCACAGCCTATTTCATCTTAAATGTCTCATAACGACAGTATCTAAGGTTTTCCTTGGGATTAGGAAATAATGAAAAGTCACAGGGAGCAAGATCTGGACAATAGGGAGGGTGAGGAACTATCTTTATGTTCATCTTCGTAAAATAGTCTGATCTTCTCTGAGCATCCTTGGGAAAAACTTCGCCCAAATCTTCCACAACTTCAGTTCCTCGCAAATAATTGTGTCTTCAGTTCTCACACTGACATCAAACTGCGCACTTATTGTCTCCATAGACAACGGTCCTTATCCATAAAATTCTTTATTTGGCCAATCAACTCTGACCTATTTACTCCTTCCACACCTCTCCGACTCCCTGTCTTCCTTAAATCTCTTATGCCATTACAAAACTGATGCTCGATTCATGCAAGATGATCCAAAAGCAGTCTGAAGTATTCTATACGTTTCTGTATCATTTTTTCCAAATTTAAAACATAATTTTATTGTATATCGTGCTTTTAAAATCTCTTCACGTCTAGATTGCATTTTGTAATTCACCAGCTCGGACAATCAGGCTTTAGTATGGTGTATTCCAATTCCTGTCGTAGCTGTTCATTTGAACCTGAAATCATAAAAATTGGTCTGTCATCTCATAAGATGTATAGCAATAACATACTGAATTTTCGGGAGTCTACAACAATTTTATATGCCTGTACAAAAAGTCTGAAAAATTACTGAAGGCACCTCGTATAATCTTATATACGCTGTGTGGTCTTGTGGTGTTTATACAGACACCAATAAGTGTCTCTGTGATGCATGTATAAAATGCAGTGCTGTCACATTGTCGTTGACTCTATGCAGGCTTTTTACATATTTAAACTGGCGTGACGAATAAACATATCCTCTGCAAGGTGAATGGACAAAGAGACATACCTTTTACCGTTCGTTGTTCTTCGAGGGTCATCACTTGCTTGAGGTTCAGTAAAAACTATTGCTGCATACTAAGGAAACTCTTAAAGCAGATAAGATTTAGTCTATTTCTTCGGTTTTATTCATCCAGAGTCGCTCTGCCTTTTGGTTTTCTGGAAGGAACCAGTCTACATCCTGTTGTCGATTACATCATTAAATCGACCGTATGTAAACTGACGACTTCTCAAAAGCATGTCTCCCCGTTAACCGACACTCTTCTTTCTTTGGCCGACTCCTTTTGATTCGGGTTTACGTGTATATATCAAAAATATTTCTTTGTTCTAATACTGACTTACTCCGACAATGTAATGGAATCATTCGTTACATTTTTCCAGAAGGTCAACCCTCTGTTGTAAACATTTTAACTTTTGTTTGTTGTTTTAACTATTTTCTTTTTTTACTATTTCTATAACTTGATCTACATTTTTTTTCCGAATAGTCTTTCCATTCACAGACAATACATCAGCCGAGATTTGTTAAAATAACACTAAAAATTATATACCACTTTTGCATTTTAAACATTAAATAAAGCCATTATTTACAGATAATTTTATAAAATCAATAAATTGTCTACAGTGCAATGTAGACTACAATGTATTGTGGACTAAGTCACTGCGGGGAGGTATGTGAAGCTTCGTCCCGGTACACTGAGGGGAGGGGGTCCGTAACTAGAGTAGGCAATCGATTTAATTAAAGAAAGAGCAATTTAAAAGATTTTAATGACAAGAAAAGTATGGGAGAGTGATACATTTGTTGATCCTCGTTCAGTCCAGGACAACGTCTGGTCTTCCTGCTAGTAAATATACAATACACTCTTATTAGTATTTCTTAATAATCGGCACTCTGCTGGGGTTCTCTTCCAACTAACATATTATATATATATATATATATGTGTATGTGGGGGTGGGTGTTAATATGAGCAAAGATGGCTGCCGGGGAAAAAAACGATGCAAGTTTTCTTCTATAAACCTTTTAATTTTTTCAGCGTTATATTGTTATGCCATTTTTTTTTTTTATCTAAGCAAAGAATTTCTGTTTTTTCTGAAGAGTATATGCGCGAAAAAAAAACTATTGACATAACCGTTTGTTTCTGCATAACGAAAAAGATCATATAAAAAATGTACCGAAATTTTAACATTTGCATAAAAAATAGATATTTGGACCTTGGAATGTAAATATACTGTTACTCATACATATGCGCACGCGCGTATGTGTGTGCGTGTGTGTGTGCGTGACTTTATGTCAAATATTTCCTTTTACTATTTCCATAACTTGTTTTAACATTCTTTCAGTATAGCTATGCAAATTAGCTAATGTATTGGTATTTCCATTCGTAGGGTCCTAATATGCAATAATACCTGCAGAAGGTCGGATGTTACACCGGCCGAAATGTGTGCGAATAAAACTCAAAATGAGAACAAATAATAGTAATGTTTACAATTTCCTGTTTTGAAAATAAATTAAAAATAACATTTATAATATGCGGTCAAGTTTATTACTTTAGCGCGATGGTGTTCTTACTAAAAAAAAAAAAAAAAAATCTATATTTTTTACAGGCAACGGAAAATGGATTTAACAAGACGAAACGGATTCTATTTTTTTTTTTTAAAGCCAATTCAATTATTTCGATTATTTCTAGAATTGCACGCCTGTGGAACTCTGTTCCGTCTGCCTGCTTCCCACCTGACTACAACTTGGATGTCTTCAAGTCCAATGTTAACAAATTCCTAATGAACCGCCCCCTTAATTAAACACTTCATCAAATCTCCACACTAACGTAATGTACTTGCAATAACCCTTATCCCTGAGTGGCTTCCGGACCTTAATAAGTGGTGATCACTGTGTAAAAAAAAAAAAAAAAAAAATTGTTTGGTCTTGATCGACCGGAAGTAATAAAGATTTACTTTATTGCGTACACATGGATAGTATTTTCACACCTGCGCGCGCGTGGTTCTCATCGATACCGTGACGTTATAAAGCAAGCACTGATTGACTATCGAATTCAAAATGGCCGAATGAGCAGATCCGTCCTTCACTCCCGCCAAAAAACAATACTTTCCCTGAAAATCCCCGTGGTATTACTAGTTCATGCCTTCAAAATCCCGTTATGGACACGCCAAGTTTTGTTCTCGATAAACCAAAGAACAATTACATCGATTATTTCTTCCTTTTGGGGAGAGCAAGATTCTTGCATAATTTCGTGGGAAATAAGTTGTACCTTTAGCTATCTTCCCAGAAGGCTACCTCATTAAATTGCAAAAGACCCTCCCAGAAACAGCAGTCCTGCGGTAACGATGCTGGCCCTCTGTAGAGTCCATGAAACCTATCATTATGTTCAACAGGAAACACACGATATATATATATATATATATATATATATATATATATATATATATATATATATATATTTATTTATTTATATAAATATATTTCTGTAGAAATATATTTATATAAGTAAATATATATATTTCTGTAGAAATATTTATTTTATTTATATAAATATATTTCTGTAGAAATATATTTTCTTATTATATATCAATCCTTATTTAAGAAGCTCAATGTGATTACAGAGCAATATATAGAATAAATGACAAAAAGTTATATTCCAAAATTCATGATGTTAACCATCTTATAATTTATTCCTTTAATTCAGTTGACTTATACAATTCTTGACAGCATCTGTTTCGTAGCGCAAAATCAATCACTTAATATATCAACCAGTGAATCTATTATGCCCTTAACTCATCAGAAGAAATAGCAACAATCAATCCGTCAAAAGGAATTGAAATGTGATTTGACATGATAAAAATCCGAAAATTGGAAGAGAAGCTGCAGTTACCTTTATATTTTTCCATTACGCCATATTGAATTTTCACACACACACACACACACACACACACACACACACACACACACACACACACACACACACACACACACACACACACACACACACACACATACTTTATTCACTTATATTTCCTTATAATATATACCAATCCTTATTTAAAAAGCTCAATGTAATTACAGAGCATATAATGAATGACGAAAGTCTATATTTCAAATTTCAGGATGTTGACCATCTTACAATTTATTCCTTTATTTCAGTTTACACTTACAATTCTTGACGTAATCTAAGCAAACATTTATATTTTCAGCTTCTTTTTCAATATTCGGATTTTTTAATCATGTCCAAACGCATTTTATTTCCTTTTCGTTCATTGATTGTTGCTATTTCTTCCGATGAGTTAAGGGCAAAATAGATTCACTTATTTTGTGCTACGAAACAGATACTGTTAAGAATCGTAAGCGTCAACTGTAATAAAAGAATACATTGTAAGATGGTCAGCATAATGAAATTTGGAATATAGACTGCACGTTGTTTTGGAGCTTATATAGAATATGAAGAAAGAACAGGAAGAAAAAAACGACAATATAAAAATATATATACTAATGCATGTGGAATTTGATAATGAAGCAAGGGTTGTCTAATCACTAACTGTGTCAATGTATTTATACATTAATTTGAAAATCCTGCTGAGACAATTATAGTGCCGATACTGAGGAAGGAAAGAAACCCAGTAATGTTGAAATTTATGGTGAAGCAAGGGTCGCCTAATCCTTAGCAACGACAATGTATTTATGTATTAATTTGGAAATCCTGATAATCAGTTTTCTTAAAATTATGGTAGCCCTGATGGAAAGAGAAATTATTTAACATATGTTGTACAATACCTGTCGAGAGTATGTGGAATTGTTTCATATATGTATGTACATTACCCGTCCTCGCAAAGGTAAAATTATTTTAAATGTGTTGTACATTACCCGTCCTCGCAAAGGTAAAATTATTTTAAATGTGTTGTACATTACCCGTCCTCGCAAAGGTAAAATTATTTTAAATGTGTTGTACATTACCCGTCCTCGCAAAGGTAAAATTATTTTAAATGTGTTGTACATTACCCGTCCTCGCAAAGGTAAAATTATTTTAAATGTGTTGTACATTACCCGTCCTCGCAAAGGTAAAATTATTTTAAATGTGTTGTACATTACCCGTCCTCGCAAAGGTAAAATTATTTTAAATGTGTTGTACATTACCCGTCCTCGCAAAGGTAAAATTATTTCATATACGTGCTGTAAATCATCTATCTATTATTTAATGCGTGTAATACGAAGAGAAATAAATAAAGAATATAGGTAAAAAAATATATATTACGAAATAAGCAATATAATAAAAGAAAAGGTAAAAAAGATAATATAAAAAATAGAAATAATAATGGGACAAAATTTAAAGTGATAAAGTATAAAAGCATAAGTACACAAAGTATTAAATATAAAAAAATAAAAACAGAAAAATTAAATGAAATCAAAAGAAAAATACTAGAATAAGGAAGACACGCGCACGCACACACACATAATATACACGCGCGTAAGTAAATACATACATACAAGGTGAGCCAAATGTAGGTGGGCAGTAAATAAATATATACGTATATGTAATAAGACAATTAAAAACCTATTAAAAATGCTGTCCACCTACTTTTGGCTCACCTTGTATATGTACACAAATACACGCATACACACACATATACATATACGCAGGTGTATACACACATATTTACACACTCACACAAACATATATATACGCCCACACATATACACACACATATATAACTACTTAATTTACTCACATAAAATTAATATACGAAAGTATAGATTTATGCGTAAACTTTAATTATTTACTTCAAAAGTGTTCAATACGTAGTTAGAGCTAGTTAGTAATTTATAAAATGTATATGGCGATCAAGCTACACTGAATATTCGGCGTTTCATCCACTCTATGACCCTTCAGGCTTGGGCGCATAAGCCTGAAGAGTCCTAGAGTGGATGAAACGCCGAATATTCAGTGTAGCTTGATCGCCATATATATATATATATATATATATATATATATATATATATATATATATATATACGTACACACACGCACAATTTTGTATGTGTGATTCTATTGTTTTATATAATTTCATTGTGTTCTTTACTCCAAATGAGGGCTGAGCAGTTGTAAGTAACTGTTGAAGCACAATCATTCGCAGCCTGTGACGATAACCGATGAATCTGCGCTGGCGTGTTCAGGCAGTGCAATTCTAGCAAAGCCCCTTCGGGATATTCAGGGAATTGGAAAATACACGCGCGAAGGCTTTGGCAAAAACACTTTATTGCATTCTACTTCTTGGTGAAATTGAAGAAGTTTCAAAACACGAAATCAATGCCAAGCTAAATAAACGTTTGCCAACAGAAGCGCCACTTGGTGCTAGCCGACGGGCAACGACACCGAAACTGAAGGATCGAGTTCAACGGTTCAATTCACGGCGCTGCCAAATCGCCCGGCGTGAGATAATGGAATTTTATTTGGATGCCAATCACATTTTGGGTGCGTGTGCGCAGATGTTGCTATCGGCGGCGATTGAAAGGACGGGCTCGGTGATCTGAGTTCAAATTCTAGTTGAAGCAGTTAGTTTCATTTTTTTTTAGATGCATATCCCCCCCTCCCGGTGTGATCGACAAAAAGTATGATAGTGAATAAGAATGATAACCTAGATAGCAGGTGAAGGGTTGTTACTTAGTCGTATTTGCGAAAACGAAGACCTTTAAGAGTTAAGATGATAGGAATGGTACAATTAAAATGAGCGACCTTTTTGTGCCCCAGAATTTATTTTTCTACATAGTCACCAGCATTCTTAATGCACTTTTACCAACCTCCAGATGCCTCGGTCGTAAAAGTGTAACAGAGCTGCAGACACATATTTAGCAGCAGCAGCAGCAGCAGCATCCGTATGACACGTATACAAATGAACTTGCCGATGCGTGAGATGACGTTAGAGCAGAGAAAGAGAAGGAAAAGAAAAACGGAGAAAAATAGCCCCCCCCCAGCATGTTAAAATTTCGGTACATTTTTTCCAGATCAGTTTCGTTATGCAGAAACAAACGGTTTTTATGTCAATGCAGTCTCTTTTTGTGCATATACTCTTAAAAAAAAATCAGAAATTCTTTTCTTAGATAAAAAATTGCATTACAATATGATGCTGAAAAAAAAATAGAAAGGTTCATAGATAAAACTCACATCGTCTGTTTGTTCCGGCAGCCATCTTTGTTTATATTATACATGTGGTGAGATGACCGGCAAGGCGTGCCAGCGTAAAATGGACGTGCGGCCACATGGTGGTGCGAGAGACTTAAAGCACGGCAGAGTTTTGTCAACTGCATGGCAAACTAAGAAACCTTTGAAACAAGATGAAATGCGTTATTTTGGAAAGTACCATGAATAAATGCCTTTTCTTTCAACTATGAAATATAAGCAAATCGAATTTCTGTCCTTTTCTATTCCTTTGCGACTGTCTCTGCATGTAACATGTGGGTCTGTGTTAAAATGTAACAACAATGTTATAAAAGTCCAGAGCCTGCTTTATTACTCACATCTGTCAGCACTCTGAAATCGACGAACCCATCAACTAATTGTGCTGACATCAACCACATCGGCTTTGTAAACGTTAAACAAAGACCGGTGATTGTTTATTGGTTCAATTTTTTCCGTATGGAGGAATTCAATGTGTTACGTTGTCGTATCAAAGGATTGAGTGTTTGATCATCTTATCAGAGTTAATCTCGTTGTGTGTGTGACATGCATTTTCAACATACCTTCTACCATTTTGTTGGTCCATCTGGAACATCTCGTCTGGGAGGGAGACTGATACCCCTGTTTTTGGGGACGAAAATTTATTTCACCCCAAGACAAGATATTAGTTCTATAGTTTTTTATTCATCTTCCAGATCGATCGCAGAAGAATGGAAAGTGAATTTGGCCTGTGTGGTTTCTTCTTCTAGGTCTTATTTCTACCACGTCAGCGTTCGTCCCCCCCCCGCCAACGAAGGGGAGGAGACAACGGCAAAGCCGTCTGCTCTCTTCCAAGTCCCAACCAAATCTCCCCGATTCAGCTAACCTGATCACATGACTCACACGCAATCCGATCAGCTGATCTTGACTTCCGGTCAACGTGTCTACACTATAACTCACACTCCTTCCCCTCTCTCTCTTGATCAATTCTATAACAAATGACGCTTTTCTACTTCTAACGCACGTCCATGACAAGGGTTGCTTTCTTAGAGTTTCACACCGTCAATATCTACACAGAAAACTTTCAGATCATGAATGCAGAAGTTCAGTAATCATAATGCAATTTGCAATCCCTTCAATCGGACGAAATAATAATAATAAAAAAAAAAATAGGCGACATTACTTTTGGAACGCCTCTCGTATATATATACGTTTTTTATACGTCGTCTTCATTATTAGCATGGGTGATCGGCGTTGCCCGGGTGTTTGGAGGTGTATGCTGAGCAAAAAAAAAAAAAAAAAGAAAAAAGGTCAATTTTTTAAACTTTGACCCCTATTATGACCCCTTAACATTTGTTTTGGGCTCACATCAAGTTATTAAGTTAGATCCATGTCCAAGGAACCTATATCTAAAATTTCAATTGTTTAGACCCAAAATTGTCGGAGGAGTTTGGTAGAGTTCTCAAAGTTCAAATCGTTGAACTTTTACCCCTTAATCGCTAAATTTCTGGCCGAAAACAGATCACATCGATTTTCCCAAATCTCAGTACCCTGTATATCAAATTTCGAGTCTGTAGACTAAAAGTTGACAGAGTTATTGCGTAGGGGAATGTGCACACACAGGCAGACAGACAGACACTTTCACTTTTATAGAGATAGATGTATATGCGTGCATGTGGCGTGTCTTAATTCAGTGTCTTTTTTCTCCTCTTTACATGTTGACTAATGCCGACGTTTCTAGTAGTCTAGTTTTGACTGCCGCATTAGCTAGTGATCACTGCATTCTATGGTATGGCCGTCGATCGTTTCATCAGTTTAGCTAGACAAATAAGACGTCTTTTAATTAAAGAAAGAAACACTGCGACGATTGCTGAAAGTTTCTAAAGTTTTATTTCTAGAGAGAATTGGCTCACACTGGAGAACGAGAGTAAAGTTCTCTTAACTAATTAAATAGTTTACTGAAATGGATAATATGAAAACCAAGACCTTCAGGGTAACATTTCGCACTTGGCGATTATCAAAGTTTTCTTTCTACATCACTAGATCAGCCCGGCTTTGCTCGGGTCCTATGTACTGTTCATAACTTTATGTGCATATATATATATATATATATATATATATATATATATATATATGAACAAGTCCGACTCATGTCCAGGTAACCTACATCTAAAATTTCAAGTGTGTAGACCCAAAATTGACGGAGGAGTTTGGTAGAGTTTGAAAAGGTCAACTCTTTCAACTGTTACCTCTTTGCAGCCAAATTTTCGTCCAAAAACTGATTAAAAAGCTTGCTGCATATCTGAATATCCTTTATCTAAAATTTCAAATGTTTAGACCCAAAATTGGCTGAATAGTTTGCTAGAGAGCGCAAAGGTCAAATCATTTGAACATTGACAATCGAAATTTCGGCTAAAAATCGATTAAAAAGCTTGCCCTATGTCTGAATACATTTTATGTCAAATTTCAAATGTTTAGACCCAAAATTACCGGAGTAATTTGGCAGAAATCGCAGAGGTAAATTTTTTAAACTTTGACCCCCAGTTTTAACCCTTTAACATTTGTTTGGGCTCAAATCAACTTAAAAAGTTGATCCATGTTCAAGTAACCTTACATCTAAAATTTCAAGAGTTTAGACCAAAAATTGGCGGAGGAGTTTGGTAGAGTTCTCAAAGATGAAATTGTTGAACTATGGCCCCATTGACAACCAAATTTCTGACTAAAACAGATTATTGAGATTTTCCCAAATCTCGAGTCTGTCGACTGAAAATTGACAGTGTACTTTGGTAGTGAAATACACATACACACACTTTCACTTTTATAGATTAAGCAACTGCATAACATTCACATTTTATTACTGCATTTAGTTTGATGTATGCCGATTGAGAAATGTAGAAGGTGGAGAAGATGGGGAAAATCAAAAACAGTCTTGAGTGAATTAACATGTAGATACTCGGGGCCCAACACGTTGTGGACTCAGTTGCAAAGGAGAACAAAATAAGGAAGTACTCGACGCACTTCTGTTGAAACGGCTACATTTGTACTTCCCCTAAATAAAACGTGATCCTCAGTCTACTCACACGTACTCCTTTTTATATCTTTTTCTTCCTGGCCGTGACGTCACTTCGCACACAGCCTCCATGCGCGCGTCTGTGGTCTGTTACATTAACAGACGTTCCGCATGTTGCTCCCTCCCAAATAAGGATTGGTGAGTTTGTAGCAACAGCATGGGACAACAGCAACACGGTTACAACAACCGCCATTACGATTTTGAATGTATGCTTAATATCTAAGTCCGGTGCTGATTGGTGCAACTAGACAGAAGTTTATAGAATCCAGAAACATGGGGGAAGCCGGTTTAACCCGCCTAGGATTAGTGCCGCTTCGATACAGTATGTATTCCCAAATCGTCACTCATCTCGTACTGGCCAAGCTCAACGTCGTTTAACTTTGGTGATCAATGAGAGTGTGCTGTTTATTACTTAATGGGGCACTTACTGCAGCAATTATGGTTTTATTTAAGTAAATTTGTGAATGTAGGGGAAATCGTAACTTACCTGTGTAGCGCTTGTGTGTGCTTGGTTGGATTCGGTCGCTTAAGGAAAAAATGTCGGCTCGCAGTTGTTTGTGTACTTGATGATTATGCGTGAGTAACGTAGACCCGCGTTGTTTCTATGCAAATTGAGACAATACCAGACGCATAAAAGGGACTGTAAAGGGAATGGGAGGTTGAGTTGGAAGAAGGCGTGTTACGAAGACGGACATGTGCGGCAGATTGCTTAAGGTAAGAAGAAAAATCGCGGGTGGAAAAGATCACAATTTTATTGAAAAAAAACCCCAACAAACAAACTTTAAAACCAGACTAATACAACGTGTAGGTAGTTAAAAATATCAGAGAACACTGTGTGCAAACAACTCTTTACTACTTTTTTTTTGCTGAGGGAGGAAAAATGTGGATCGGATACAAACGTATAACTAGCCTATTACTACTACCAAGTGTTAAGGAGAGGTGCGGCCGATCACTGTGTCCAGGCAAACAAATAAGAACAATGGGAAATCTCGGGATTTAGAATGACCTAGATCCTTGATGTCAATCGGTCATGGGTCAGACCAAAACCAGCAAAAGTATAATAAACTAGCTGGCGAGAAAAAAGTTAATAGGTCGAAGTAATACCAATAAAAAGAGGAGAGAGAAAGAAAGCAAGTATTACAAAAGAAAACCCTAAAAGAATTCCACATGGGACATCCTGGAATCTCCAGAATGAAGGCCCTAATGAGAGGATTCACATACTGGCCTAGAATGGATCAGGACATTGAGAAAATGGTGAAATTATGTAAATGTTGCCAACTAGCCGAGAGATCCGCAACCTTGGCCTAAAACAGATGTACCCTGGACACGCATCCATATCGATTACGCAGGACCTCTGAAGGGATATTATTACCTAGTAATCGTAGATAGTATGTCAAAATGGCCAGAAATTTTTAAATACTAACACCCTACAGCGGCAAACACAATAAAAGCGCTGGACGAGGTATTTAGTCGGTTCGGAGTTCCGAAAACAATTGTTAGTGATAATGGCACTATGTTCACAGGTCAAGAATTGTGAGGCACTGGCTATTTAATACATTACAACACCAACTTTTAACCCTCGATCAAACGGACAAGTGGAAAGATTTGTCGATACTTTTAAACGAGCTTTAAAAAAGAATAATAACATCGACACGGAAGAAAAAAAGCATTAAAAAATTCTTAGCAATATATAGGATAAAACCAAATCCAAATACAAATGCTAAATTATCCCCAGCTGAAATTATGTTTGCCAGGAAGGTACGTTATAAAAGGGCAGACTTTTTTTTCCACAAAAAAATTAACCAACTGAAACCCCGATACATAGAAACAGTCAGAAACCAAGAGTTACCCATGGAAGTGCTATATGACACTTTCCATGTACAACCTCCAAACAAGGAAGTACCAGTAACTCAGAAATCAAGTCACTCTACAAAAGTAAAAAATCGCCAAACACAAATGGTGAGGAGAAGTAAAAGGAAAAGGATCGAATTTTTTGGACAAAGTCTAAAAAGGAAAAAATGGGTGAAGCAAAATTCTATGGAAGAATTTAGCTTGAGAGGAAAGTGATGTAATGGAATAACCTAACATCCCTTTATATATGAAATGAACTATAGATATATTGACCCTCTCACGTGACTGAGAGAGAAGGAATAAAGACAGGAAGAGAATAAGAAAATATGTCGAGTAACTCTTATGTCACATGTATTCCCTTGTAAATAAACACCTTTGTCTTTCACCAATAACCCCGTGTTTCTTGCTGTATTCTTTTTTAAAGTAAGGATATAACAAATGTCGTTGAAAAGAAAATTATTATAAAATTGGATAAGCCTCAAAAAGATAACTAATTCTTTCATATATCAGCAAAAGGCATAAGATTTATTTTATCGCTGTTCTTTAATTTGGTTTCCATAGAAGTGAATTTGATTTCGAGATTTCAAGCGAGATTTCGAGCGAGATTTCACGTTTGTAATGAAATATCAACCTTCCAAATTTCGTCCCCCAAAATATAATCACATTTGTAAAATCTGTGACCAAAAACAAAGACTAACTTTTCGGTTTTATCAAAAATGGACATCAAGACTTATTTCATTATATATATATATATATATATATATATATATATATATATATATATATATATATATATATATATAAAAGATTGTGTACTTTGGGAAAAGAAGAAAAATATCCTGAAAACCATGATTGAGAGAAACAAAAATTATTTTGAATGCGATATATATCCCCAAAACTTCTGGTTTTGATGGAGAGGAGACTAAAACTTGCCGCTATGGGCTCAAATCATCTGAAATAACAGAAAGGGGAGACTTGATTCCAAATATTTCTCATATTTTGTATCTTCTCTCTTTTGGAAATAGGGTACAATTATGAATATCTCCAGTATCAAATTTTTATACACTATGAAATTTATTTTATGTATGAAAACCAAAGAGGGGAAATATAACATAAATATTTGGAATCAAGTCTCCCCTTGCTGTTATTTCAGATCATTTGAAATTATAACAGCAAGTTTTAGTCTCCCCTCCATCAAGGTCAGATGTTTTGGGGGGAAATATTAAATACTTTGTAATTCATATGCCAAACTAGGAAAACAAATGGCTATGATTGAAACATTTTGTGGCTGCAAAAAAAGCGCCAAAGATAGGCTCTGAATGATCCCCTTAATGTGCGACCTTAAAGGTAAGTGTTACATAGCCCACTACACAACTCAGGTTATTACCTTTCCAACGAGCCTTTATTTGTTAAATTCTGATCAATTGATTTCGAACTTATAAAATTGACAAAAAAAAAAAAAAAAAAAAAAAGGTGTTATATCTATATATGAATATATCTATACTGGTAGGCCAAGTTAAGTATTGAAATACTCATTGTTCTATAGGACGAAACTATATGAAAATTTGAAGGCTTTTTGAAGATTATGATGCTATTCTATGCTTAAAATTTTATGACAATTAGTAAAAAAGAACCTATATTTTCAAACCAATAAAATATGCCCAAATTTGCCTACATTTGTATATATAGTGTCCTGGCAAACCAGCTTCAGTTTTGCTGCTTCGTTGTCTCCCATGTGGCCTTGCCAGGCCATTAATATATATATATATATATATAGTTTAGTGGAAATGGTAATTGATAAAAACTGAAGAAAGTGCTCAATACCGTTGTAGAGCAAATATGCGTTTTATTTTTTATTACCGTATCTTTCTGTTAAGTTACATTATTGTTTCAGCTACTTGGCCGTTTTTTTGTCCGTCTGTAGCATCCTCAGACTTTTACAGAACGTAAAAAAGAATGTAAAAGTCTGAGGATGCTACAGACAGCAAAAAAAAAACAAACAAAAAAAAACGGCCAAGTAGCTTAAACAATAATGTAACTTAACAGAAAGATACGGCAATAAAAATAAAACGTATATATATATATATATATATATATATATATATATATATATATATATATATATATAATTTGACATGCAGTGTATATACGCATACTAGTTGATGTACTTGGCGTTGCCCGATATTAAAATAAAGTAAAAAAAACGGAAAGAAGCTGAGACATGTGCATGCGAGTATCATGTTTTTTTCTAAACAGTTCACTTCTTGTAAGTAAAAAAAAAATAGAAAAAATACTCGAGCCGAGATCGAAACCAAAACCTAAAGACAGAAAGTCAAGTACGATAACCATTAGGCTAGCTCACCTGTCTTTAAAAAGTGTTTTCAAACCTACTTATTCTTAACATGTCATGTAAACGATTCGCGCATGCGCATTTGTGAAACAGTTGACAAACAGATAAAAATCCGATGATCCCTAAGTACCAATTTTTCAATGTTGACTCCTTTAGCAACCCTTTTTTTTTTTTTTTAGAGATGAGACCAATTAAAAAGTTTTCCACATGTCTGAATACTTTATATGCTAAATTTCAAGTATGTACATAAAAAATTCGTTGAGTATATGGGTTGAGAAGTGTCCTAACACACATTCTCATTTTCATAGATATATAGATGAATTTGTGTGGATCCATTGCGTTTTATATACGTGTGGCTTAATCTTGATTGTATTCCTAACGAAAAATCCCTGATCCAAGAAAGCTTTGGAATCGGATGGTTGGCAAAGAGCCTTGTGGTTTTCTCTTGTCAAAATTACAAAGCGGGAGAAAAAAAAAAAAAAAAAAAGAAAAAGGAAAAAATACATTCCAGAAAATGTTCTTAGTCGAATTGAATGGAAGCAGATTGTAAGTCGAATCAATGATGTTGAGATTGGAAGATCAAATAAAAATTGATTTCGTTTCATTCATCAGAGGAAAAAAAAAAGGGGAGATAATATATATATAAAAAAAGAAAACATGCGAAAAACGAAATAAACAAAGCTAACCTTGAATCAGATGAAGGAGATTTTCATCTTGCACGGGTCATGGTTAAATTAAGAAGGAATCGTTCTTTAGCTTTCTATCACAATAAAAATTTCCATAATAGCTTTTACTTCAAACATTTATAGTATCAAAATATTTGTTTGCAATATCTATTTATGTAGTGTATATATATATATGGTCTGTTTATTATATAAACATAATTGATTATATATGTGTATACATGTTTGAGTAGAATCCCAATTCAAAAGATATTTCATCAGTGGCAGTATCATTCGCAGAGAAGTAGATTTGTTTATCGCACGCGCGTACAAACATGGTCGCCAGTTAATTACAGTGCATGATACAGGTCTTTAATATCTCGAAAACTACTCGTCTCTGCGAAATTTAAAGGAGGTTTTCTTATTTAGCATAGTCGAAAACTTATGAAAGTGGTCATTTTAAAGACATTTGTGGAGGTGGGCCTAATGTAAAAATTTACCATATGTAGTGTTTAAACATTAAAAACTAATTTCGCATACCCATCTCAGCAGCTGCCAAATAGCGTAACGGTGAAAAGCGCTGACTGCCACCTCGACTGTCGACGCTGATGAGCTGCGAAACAGCATAAATATATATTTCATCCACATACATGCGGCTAGACCAGCCTCAATTGAAACTCAACTGCAAAGCGACAGTCAATGCTTCTCGCCGTTATGCTGCTGCTGAGATGGGTGTGGATGACTTCTATACTAGCAGTTCAGCTCGGCTTTGCTCGTGCTTTTTTTTTTTTTTTTACACAGTGGTCACCACTTATCAAGGCCCGGAAGCCACTCAGGGATAAGGGTTATTGCAAGTACATTACGTTAGTGTGAAGATTTGATGAAGTGTTTACTTAAGGGGGCGGTTCATTAGGAATTTGTTAACGTTGGACTTGAACACATCCAAGTTGTAGTTAGGTTGGAAGCAGGCAGACGGAACAGAGTTCCACAGGCGTGCAGTTCTAAGAAAGAAGCTTTGTTCATGGAATCCACGTTTTGATTTAGGCACAGACAAAGAGTGGGGGAAATTTTTCACAGTGGATTCGGCTAGACGGGTGTTTTTCGTGAAAGATTGACAAGGGGGGACGAAAGATTAGAGTTCAGACGAGCACCTGCCATGGAAATAACGATAAAACAAGGATAGGCACACAACGTCTCTTCTGTGGGAGAGAGGTTGCAGGGTAGAGAAAAGGGCACCCCCCACTAAGCAACGAAGTTTATTTTGTACTCTGTCAAAGCAGGATAGGCTGTTTTTAGCAGCTCCTGCCCATATATGGCAGCAGTATTCCATCCTTGGACGTACTTGGATTTTATATAGATAGAGAATTGCATCAGTAGTGAGATATCTTCTGGAGCGGTAGAAGGATCCCACCATCTTTTCAGCGACCTTGGCAACAGACTTGATGTACGTGTTCCATTTCAGATCAGGAGTAAAGGTCAAACCCAGAAGCTTGTCAAAACACGGGGTCTCTCTCAGACGAGAGCCATCCATCCCAATTGATGCCAGATGGGGATCAGAACGTTGATGATGTAAGGATAGGAGTTTGGTTTTAGATGCATTAAAGATAACCAGCCACGACTTCCCCCACTGAACCACGCGCTCGAGATCAGAGGAGAGAGAACCAGAGAGAACTTTGTCATTTACAGCCTTTGATGTGTTGCCGTAGATGGTCGTGTCATCAGCATAGATGTCAACGAATGATTTAAGTATGTGTTTAGGGAGGTCATTGATGTAGATCAGGAAGAGAGTTGGGCCCAGGATTGACCCCTGAGGGACTCCAGCATTAATACTGCAGGCCTCTGATTTTTGTCCATCGACCACTACTCTTATGAGCCTATCGGAGAGAAATGATTTAATGATTGAGAAAACATTTCCAGTTATACCGTAGCACTATGTACTGTTCATAACTTTATGTGCATATATATATATATATATATATACATATATATATATATATATATATATATATACACACACACACACACACACACACACACACACACACACTAGCAAAAATACCCGTCGTTGACTGGGTTAAAAAACAGCCTACAGAAAATGGACTCTAATTTATGAAAGTATGATAAGTTATGAAAAGGAAGGGTTGTAAAGAGATAGCTGGGTATGTTTGATCTGGCAGAACGGTGGTTCATTAAAATTGTGGGGTCTGCGTACGCGCCTGGTCCACAAAGTATGGAAATAAAAAATTTTAAAATTAAAAAAAAAACGTTTACAAGTGTTTTTGATATAGATGTACATAATAATACTTTGATAAGTATGTTTTAACTTAAATAGGGATAGTATAATAAAATTGTGGGGTCTGCGTTCGCGCCTGGCCTCCATAGAATGGAAATAAGCACCAACTTTAATAAAGACTTTTTATATCTATCTGCGTAAGTATACTTTGATAATTATGTTGCAGTTTGAAGAAATGCGGTATAATAAAATTATGGGGTGTTCGTTCGCTTCTGACCTCCATAGAATGGAAATATGTCACAAAGTTTAACAAGGTTTTTTTTTTTAATATAGATGCACAGAATATTGTGATAAGTGTTTCAGTGTGAACAGGTATGGTATAATAAATTATGGGGTTTATCTATTTTATTTTTACTTTCATCATATTTTGCTTTGGTTTTGATACCCCCAAATTCGAAGCCATCTCATTACAACCCTTCCTTTTCATAACCTATCATACTTTCATAAATCAGTCCATTTTCTGTAGGCTGTTTTTGAACCCAGTAAACGACGAGTACTTTTGCTAGTATAGATATTGGTTCAAAATGAAAAGGATATATAATTTATCTTACTCTATTATTTAAAAACTTTTAATTATGATTTTCTATGTTCATTGTATGTAGCAAATTATGTATAAACCATTATAATATTTGCAATAACATTTTCTCCTCTGAGAAGATGAGTAGACATGGAAAACCTATGGGTTAAGGTGATAAACTTTTGAATTGTATCCTTTGTCTTGCATTTAATAAAAATTCTAGATTTTAAATTTACCCATTTCCAGTCATAAAATTTAAATTATTAAAGTATGTAAAAGTAAAGTAATATATATATACACACAGGCTCCTTCAGTCTTTGACAGACTATGGATACCCACGAAGGGGTGCCTGCGCGTGAAATTTTTCTGGCAGGAGGTGCGCAATCTCCCACCACACCTCTCCTGAGTCGACATTGTTAAATACCAGTGGCAAGTGAAGTGCCTGTACATGACGACTGGAAACAAATGCCGAGATAAGCGGAGAGCACGTACAGCGCCTAGAATTCCGAAATCGTCACCCATCTAATTCTAACCAGGCTTAACGTTGCTTAACTTCGGTGTGTCAACGCGATTATGCCATATATATATACACTTGTGCCCGATATTATTCATACCCCTCGGATCTTTGAGATTTCTATAAGAATATTGCTCAAACCAGAAGGTAGATAATATAAAAGGGATTTCAAACAATAAATCAAGCATAAGCATTTAATTTAAACTCAACAAATAAATAAATTATGCAAGTTTGAAACATTATACAAAGGAAAACAATAATGGCACTAGTTCAAAATTATTCATACCTCTCTTACTAATAGTCAATAGCATGCCCTTTATTCTTAATAACTGCCTGTAACCGTTTTGGATATTTATCAACAAGGTTTTTACAAACATCAACACTGATTTTTGACCAGTCTTCAATGCAGTAGTTCTCCAAATCCCTCAAATTTCTAGGTTTCCGCTTTTTAACCTTAGTTTTCAATATGTGCCAGAGGTTTTCGATAGGGTTCAGGTCGGGACTCTAGTTAGGCCATTCCAAAACATTAATTTGATTATCCTCAAACCATTTCTTGACTATTTTGGCAGTATGTTTTGGATCATTATCCTGTTGAAGGACCCAGTTTGGTCCTAAATGGAGCTTCTCCGCATCCTGTCTAATGTTTTTCTGGAGTATCTCCAAATATTGCTCCTCCTTCATGGTTCCATCTATCTTGACCAAACTAACTGGACCACTAGCCGAAAAGGAGCCCCAAACCATTAGGCTACCACCACCATGTTTCACCGTGGGTATGGTGTTCTTTAGGTTGTAAGCTTCTCCTTTCTTCCTCCAAGCGTAAGAAGCATCCATATGGCCAAACAATTCAATTTTTGTTTCGTCAGTCCACAAAATACTTGAGAAAACGGACTCTGGAGAATTCACATGGGTCCTAGCAAACTTTAGACGTGCTGCAAGGTGTTTTCCGGTGTGCAATGGAGTCCTTCTTGGTCTTCTTCCTTTCAGACCATTTTCATGCAGAGTCCTTTGCAATGTTTGCCTTGATATTTTTATGCCAGAAGACTCCAGATTTTCTAAAATGTCCTTAGTAGTGGTGGTTGGATTTGCATTAACACTTCTTACAATATTTCTGGTGGCTCTAGCAGACAGTTTCCTTTTCCTTCCTCTACCAATCAAGTTGTTTGTTGTGTGGTGGCTCTGGAATTTTTTGATGATGCTCTGTACTGTTACTGTAGGGACCTCAAATTTCTTGGAGATTGACTTGTAACCTAAACCATCCTTATGTGAATTCACAATTTTAGTCCTAAGATCATTACTAAGCTCTTTTTTCTTCCCCATTCTAATATTTTTTATTCTTTTATTGGTTTTCAGTTGATATCATTTTAATTTCTGAAAAATGCAAAAAACGAAATGAAATTAATCAAAGGTTGTATAAAAGCATTCAAAATAAGAATCAAACAGGAAACAAACAGTCAGAAACTCGATTAATACTGAAAAATAAGGGGGTATGATTATTTTTGAACATTGCAGATTTTATAAATAGCTGTATATTTCTTTTATTACAAGTATCCCGAGATTTTAAAATGACGAAAATGATCAGAAGAGGTTTATTAAGAATATGTATCAATATGGACGTAAACAATAAATTCTTACAAAGTTACACCTAATAAACTCAATTTTCAAGGGGGGATATGAATAATATCGGGCACAAGTGTATATATACACACACACTATAGGAATAAGATTTACTTGTATGAAAAGAAGACCAAATATGGGTGTGGATTATGATCTGTGTTGAAATATAGGAATAAAGAGGAAAGTATAAGGGTTAAGAAAACAGATATAGACAATAAAAAAATTAGAAAGAAAGGTATATGTATGCGTATGTAATAGCCACTTTAAACCTTAAACATTCTAGTGCTTATCGCGTCCATTAGAAGAGGTATTCAAGTTGACAACTTTTTGGAATATCTATGTAAAAAGGGGTACAAGATTAATCGGAATTGTTCTGTTATAAAAATGCTTTTGTCCCATCCCCCATTTCCACCAACATTCTGCGGGTGGAGGTGGGGGAGATCAGACAAGGGTGGAGGACTAGAAAAATGTTTCCAAATCACCACCAACCATATTTATAGTTTTTTCTTTTGTTCCCTTCTACCCTTTTTTCTTTTCATCTCCTTTTCTTCTGTCTTTTTATCTCTTTACAAATGCATGTAGGGATGGTATTGGGGAGGGGGGGGGGTGAGGGGCAAGAAAGCAACGTAAGTTTTACGGTTTCTAACCACGACAAATTCGGGTTAATTCAAAAGCATTTTTTATAACGGAACAATTCCGATTAATCTCAGATTCCTTTTCACATAGATATTCCAAAAAGTTGTCAACTTGAATTCTTCTGCTAATGGACGCAATACGCACAAGAATGTTTAAGGTCGCTATCACACACGCATACATATATCTTTCTTTCTAGTCTATTATCTATATCCGGCATAATCGCGTTGACACACTGGTTCTCGTCAGATCACCGAAGTTAAGCAACGTTGAGCATGGTTAGTATCAGATGGGTGACCATTTGGGAATTCTAGGAGAGGCGTGGTTGGAAATTGCGCACCTCCTGCCAGAAAAATTTCACGCGCAGGGTATCCATAATCTGTTAAAGACTGAAGGAGCCTGTTGATTATCTATATCTCTTTTCTTAACCCTCATCTTTTTCCTCTTTGTTCTTATATTTCAACAGACCATAATCGATACCCTATTTAGTCTTCTTTACATACAACTAAATCTTATTCCTATTTTCAACAGCATGTGATGGAACTTCCTGATATTAATTTTCTATGACACTGAAGACCTGATATTTTCATTGCTAACTTCACTTCCGTATAAGCAGTATCGCCTGAAGAGGTCTCTAGTTACTAGCAACTAGCTGACCGAAACATGCTCATGAATGTGTAGCGACATATTAATTCTTATGTGAAACAAATAGAAAGTATACCTTGTCCTACTTCGGTATTGAGCACTCTTGTATTAACTTCATTGGCTACTTTACATCTGGAAAATATTAACCTCGGATTATATATATCTCGTTAGTAAACAATTCCAAAACCATAAGTATATTTAAATGACAGTCATATTATGTTATTAGTCGTATGGTGCGTCTTACACGCATTTCATTGAATTATAAAGATTGACCAAATAAGTAAAATACATTTTTTTTTATTGATTAGGACCCAAGGTTGAAAAAGACAGTTCTCTTAAAGTCATAAGAGTAAAAATAAAAAAAAAAATTAAAAAATTTGAAAAACCTTACTCGTGAAATCCGTATTCAAAGACCTAGAAAGACCTACAAAAAAAATTTTTTTTTACTTAATTTTACTTAAAAAGAACATTATTCCTATTCCCCCATTGTCTTTTTTAATAATAAAAAAAAAACAAAATAATATGTTCCTTATGGATTTATATGGGTCTCTGATGAATTGTTTAATCAATCTATACCATTCAATGAAACATATGTAAGACGTACCATACAGCCAATAAAATTGATATAAATGTTATTAGGTTGGTGCAAAAACGTTTTTGACCTTCAGCTATATAAAAACGACATTATTTTTGCACCAACCTAATATATAAATATACGTGTGCTATTACTATTTGATTACTGAAAGAGCAAATCCACTTTTATTGAGCTTAAATAAATGTGGCAATTCAAAAAATAATTTTGATTGAATATATACATTAAAAGTGTATATATGTTACTATCATACATATTTATTTATTTTACAAAGGAGGCACCGCTTATCAAGGCCTAGAAGCCACTCGAGGATAGGGGGGTTAATGAGTGTACAGTAGTCAATGGGAAAATGTGGCAATCGTTAGTAGTGGAAATTTGGTAAATTGGTTACATAAGGGGAATGGCTCATTAAGAACTTGTTTATGTTGGACTTGAAGACAACCATATTGCAGTCAGTTGGAAAGCGAGAGAACGAAAGAGAGTTTCACTAAGAAAGAAGCTTTGTTAATTAAATTTACGTTTAAGTTAAGGCACAGATAAAGAGTGAGGGAAATTATTGATAGTGTTTCAGCTAGACGGATGTTTCTCGTGAAAGTCCGGCTAGGGGAGGCTCAGACGATGACTTGCAATGAAAATGATAAAGCAGAGACAGGCTTGCAACGTCGCTTCTGTGGAAAAGAGGTTACAGGGAAGAGAAAAGGGCATCTCCTACGAGACCACGAAGTCTATTTTGAACTCTCAAGGCAGGATAAATCCTTTCTAGCAGCTTCTGCCCAGATGTGGCAACAGTACTCCATCTTTGGATGTACCTGGCTCTTATATAGATAGAGAATTGCATCAGCAGGGAGATATCTACTGGATTTATAAAAGGATCCCACCATTTTCCAGCGACCTTGGCAACGGATTTGATGTACGTGTTCCATTTCAGATCAGGAGTAAAGGTCAAGCCCAGAAGCTTGTCAAAACATGGAGTCTCCCCAAGACGAGAGCCATTCAATTGATGCCAGATGGGGATCAGAGCGTTGATAATGTAAAGATAGAAGCTTGGTTTTAGATGCATTAAAAGTAACCAGCCACCCCTTTCCCAATTGTATCACGTGCTCAAGATCAGGGGAGAGAGAATCAGAGAGAACTTGGCGTTTACTGTCTTTGATGTGCTACCATAAGAGGTTGCAGGGAAGAGAGAAGGGCACCCCTCATTAGGCTACGAAGTCTATTTTGAACTGTCATAGAAATGAAGAGATATAAGGAAGTGACATTCTAATTGCTGATCAACTCAAACTGAACTCATAAACCATTTAATATGACAGCAAGATAAATTAAAATTAAATAATTGCTCACATTTTGAAAAACAAAAAGTATATAATCTACCGTTAAAAACAAAATCAATATTTGGAAACGACAAAAAATATGTGTAACTCCTTGTAGTTTTTTTGCTTGATTTAAGGAACTAAAAAGTTGCGCAGCGGAAAATTATAAAAGCTTAATTTACGCACTTGATAGTTTGATACAGATGGATTCAAGCAAATGGCCAGTGCAAATTTTGCCACTCAGTGATTGTGAGCCCAAGTCACCTAATATCTGGATGGGAAATCTTATTTGAAGATGGCCTTTACACTGTCTGCCACAACAAAGTATGTAAATACCTTTATTGGAAGACCTCATTGAACCACTCCCGAAAACCTCAAACGGAAAAGTGACCGTGTTCTATGACAAAGACATACAGGCGGGCAGATACAGGCAAGATAAAGAAAGGCCATCAAGTCAGATATTGTAATATGGTTCAAACCCGAAAAAATTGCGCTCATTATCGATGTCACAGTCCCTAATAATTTTGAACTTAACGGGAAAAGACTGTAGCAGCCGCTACAAACACAGGCAGGAGCTAATTCTCACGATTCGAGATTTGAAATCCATTTCCCCTGGCTTGCCCAATCACAAGCCAGCTCTCAATCACGTGACCGAGTATATAAAAGGTGACACTGGAAACCACTAATTCTCTTTGATCCTGACCCAGGCAGGACATGAGTACAAAACAAGCTTCCATGTGCTGAACCCAAACGATACAAAATGTCTAGAAGGCTCAAGGAGGAGGGAAAGACTGAGGTGAGAGCGCTGACCAAACCTCCGCTGGGCAAATGCCAAGAGAACTGGTATCTTGGGAAGCTTATTGCCACTCAAACTCCAGTGGAGACGAATGGCCGCTGCTAGCGAGAAATTAATAGTAAACGGCTGTTGCGATAATGCAAACTCATTTGCAAATGTAATCGAAAGAGGTGGAGAGTACTGAAAATCTGGGGATACAACTCACACGCACTCACGACAACACGTCAACACACTGAAGTCTTTGCCCTTTCTTTCTTCTTGAAGCAAATTCCTTCATCCCGGCGACGATTACCTACAAGCACGTGTAGACTGAGCGGTTCTCTCCCAAACAAGTCGGCAATATATTAATTCTATCTTTACACAAAAACACTACTAACCGTTTCTCTCTCTTCCACTAACGAAAATAACAAATAAAGTTTGTTTATTAATATAGAATGAAACTCCATTGCGTTGTCTCATTTCAATAAGATAACAAAATATCAGGACCTAAAAAATGATTTAAAAGCGACATGGTTCCTGAAATAAATAGACATTTAACCGGTTTTGATAGATTGGTTGGTTATTTTTGTTTTACGGCATATCACCCGTTTTCAGGTTATTTAATGTCGAATCTAGTTATTTTGAGGAATTATTTTTAATGGAGTATATATATATATATTTAAGTCAGATTCTATTTAATCCATAGTTGGGACCCTAACAGGTACTAACACTCCGGGTCAGAGTGGACCTGGGAGCAATGGCAATTAAAGGGTGGCTCCACACTCCCCAAAGCTCGCAAGGTGGGGCCTCACCATCGGATATAGTTTTAGGTCATATCCAGGACCGGTTGTGATAGGAGCAACTGGCCTAGTAAAAAAGAATCTTCAGAAATACTTAGGAGCAATCCTTGGAAGACCAAGCTATAACAAAATACAAATAACAGCTCTAAAGGGAACAGTGTCAATTCTTAAAAGAGCCCTCGGATATAAATTTAAATCGTAATAGTGTTAGCTCCAGGAGAAGTTAGCTCCCTTGATCTCTTAAAACTTACTGTAGTAGAAAAAGAAAAGAGTGTGTTTTTTGTTGACTATTTAAAATAAAATGCTACGTCATATATATGTTACTACCGTAATTCCTTTAACGTACGTGTGTCACAATTTCCAGATTATAAATTATTCGACCGGGAGATCCTATTTATCAAAAAAGGAGGATAGAAGGTGATAACATACTACGACATTAGATTAGTTCATAGATATATTCTAATTTAATGTTCGTAGTATTTTATCACCTTCTATCCTCTTTTTTTTAATAAATAGGATCTCCCGATCACCGAAGACGCAATGTAAAAGGAAAAGAAAAGAGAGGAAAAGAGAAAAAGGACAAAAAACGAAAGAAAAGATAAAGGAAAAGAAAAGATAAAGGAAAAGAAAAGAAAAATGAAAAAAAGAAAATGGAAAAAAGGAAAGGAAAGAAAAAAGAAAAGAAAAAGGAAAAAAAGGAAAAAAAGGAAAAAGGAAAGAAAAGAAAAAAAGGAAAAAGAAAAGAAAAAAGGAAAGAAAAGTAAAGTAAAAGGAAAAAAGGACAGAAAAGAAAAAGGAAAAAAGGAAAGAAAAGAAAAAGGAAAAAAGGAAAAGAAAAAGGAAAAAAAGGAAAGAAAAGAAAAAGGAAAAAAAAGAAAGAAAAGAAAAAGGAAAAAAAGAAAAGAAAAAGGAAAAAAGGAAAGAAAAAGGAAAAAAGGAAAGAAAAAGGAAAAAAGGAAAGAAAAAGGAAAAAAGGAAAGAAAAAGGAAAAAAAGAAAGGAAAGAAAAAGGAAAAAAGGAAAGAAAAGAAAAAGGAAAAAAGGAAAGAAAAGAAAAAAAGGAAAAAGAAAAGAAAAAAAGGAAAAAGAAAAGAAAAAAGGAAAAAAGAAAAAAGGAAAGAAAAGTAAAGTAAAAGGAAAAAAGGAAAAAGAAAAAGGAAAAAAAAAGGAAAAAAAGAAAAGAAAAAGGAAAAAAGGAAAGAAAAGAAAAAGGAAAAAAAGGAAAGAAAAGAAAAAGGAAAAAAGGAAAGAAAAGAAAAAGGAAAAAAGGAAAGAAAAGAAAAAGGAAAAAAAGGAAAGAAAAGAAAAAGGAAAAAAGAAAAGAAAAAGGAAAAAAGAAAAGAAAAAGGAAAAAAGGAAAGAAAAAGGAAAAAAGGAAAGAAAAAGGAAAAAAGGAAAGAAAAAGGAAAAAAGGAAAGAAAAGAAAAAAAGGAAAAAGAAAAGAAAAAAAGGAAAAAGAAAAGAAAAAAAGGAAAAAGAAAAGAAAAAAGGAAAAAAGAAAAAAGGAAAGAAAAGTAAAAGGAAAAAAGGAAAAAGAAAAAGGAAAAAAAAAGGAAAAAAAGAAAAGAAAAAGGAAAAAAGGAAAGAAAAGAAAAAGGAAAAAAGGAAAGAAAAGAAAAAGGAAAAAAGGAAAGAAAAGAAAAAGGAAAAAAGGAAAGAAAAGAAAAAGGAAAAAAAGGAAAGAAAAGAAAAAGGAAAAAAAGGAAAGTAAAGAAAAAGGAAAAAAGAAAAGAAAAAGGAAAAAAGGAAAGAAAAAGGAAAAAAGGAAAGAAAAAGGAAAAAAGGAAAGAAAAAGGAAAAAAGGAAAAGAAAAAGGAAAAAAGGAAAAAGAAAAGAAAAAAAGGAAAAAGAAAAGAAAAAAGGAAAAAGAAAAGAAAAAAGGAAAAAAGAAGAAAGAAAAGTAAAGTAAAAGGAAAAAAGGAAAAAGAAAGGAAAAAAAGAAAAGAAAAAGGAAAAAAGGAAAGAAGAAAAAGGAAAAAAGGAAAGAAGAAAAAGGAAAAAAGGAAAGAAGAAAAAGGAAAAAAGAAAAGAAGAAAAAGGAAAGAAAAGATAAAGGAAAAATGAAAAAAAAAAAAAAAGGGAAAAAGAAAAAGGAAAAAAAGAAAAAAGAAAAAAAAATGATGTCGATTTTGGACCATACGTGAAACTAAAATATACCTTTTTGGTCTTCTGGATAGGATCCAAGGGTAGTATCTGTTCTGACTAAAGATGGTATAATGATATAATGGGATTCCGTTAGTGTCTGGCATCTATACAATGGAAATATGACACAGACTCCTATAAGAATATTGGAGATAAACAGTAATAACCAGATATATTCTGACACTACCTTAACCAGATTAATTAGATAAATACTTTTACAGTTTTAACAAAAATGGCTACGATAATATCGCGGGGTCTACATTTACGCTAAACGTCCACAGAATGCCCAGCAGCAATATATTACATATGTAAGATGTCACTGTGGAATTTCTACAGGTCTCGCTAGTATCATCAATAATGTTTTAAATTCTATTAGAAGTAGTTAAAAACATTTATTAAAAACTAGCTGTACACCCGGCGTTGCTCGGTCGTACAATACGCTTAAGCACGGTATTTTAATTTATGCAGATTACGTATGTACCATTATTTAATCAACCCTGTCTTGGTTGTTATATATTACGAAGAATAATTTGCCCGGTTGAGTAATTTGAAAAAAACAGAAAAACCAAAAAAACTCCCCCCCCCAAAAAAATAAATAATAATGATAATGTCGTTCATCAAATTCCGTCTGTGTTTGTTTACAATATCATGTGAGCTAATATTTGGGCTTGACGATGAATGCCCTGGAAACTCACTTCCGAAATATGCAAACGAAGAAATGATTTGCGGCAATTTTAAATGGTACTTTTATCGTAAATCGAATTCATTAACAAGAAAAAATTAAAATAATATGGTAAGGTGCACTCTGGTTTGAACACGAGATCATTTGATTGTTCTACTACTGAGCTATGTTCCCAAATTTCAACAAATTTCTTGTTTTTAAGAAGAATTTAAGATTTTATTATCTCCCTTGCCGGTGCAACCTAAAATATTCCACTGTAATTTTTTTTTTTATCTATGAGAAAGAAAAAATATTTTTAGGATCGGATGTTTTTGATTTTCGAAATTTATCGGACGAATTTCTGTATAAAACAACATATCTGAGAACACTGCCAGACATATAAATTAGCTTTGTGTGAAATTCGCAAAAGATAGGCTCAGCAGTTTCGGAACCTATGAGAAGGAACACACACACAAAGTGACTTTTATATAATAGCAGAAAAATAAAAATGTAATTATAACGCATCTAAAGCTTTTAAAAACGTGTCTGAAATTTTGCAGTTAAGATAAAAAATGGTAATCAACAAATATATAACAAATAAATGTTACCAAAGGCAACAGATGTTATTCTTCTATTTATCGGGATAATTTTCGTTTTCTGTTTTAATATATTTTAAAGCATTTATTTAGTTTGAAACTCAAGTAGTGCCAAGTGCTTAAGTTAGAAAAAATACACATTATATATGGAAGGAAACAGATCCCAGTAATTGAATAAACAAAGTAAATAAGCTTACAAATTATATTTCTTAAAGGAAAAAGCTGGAATTGAACCCAGTTATAAAAAGTTAAAAGTAAATACATATTGCTATTTAGATGCGTTTCCAGCTTTTTTATTCATGAAACTTACCTTACAATGGGTGTTTTTTTTATTTGATGTCTAAGTTTCGTATAACTTATACATTGTGTTATTGCCGGAATTTTCTGGGTAGTTTACGCAAAAGATCGAAAGTAGCCAAACGCCGAGCCAATAAAAATCACAGAATCCACCGTCATTTTAGGAAAACAAACTATCATTCGTTTATTATAAAGTAATGGTAAAAAAAAAAAAAAAAAAATTGTGTCCATCTAAAATTAAATATTTATTCATGAAACTTACCTTACAATAAGTGTTTTTTAAAAAAATTATTTGATGTTTAAGTTTCATATAAATTGTCCAATTATTCATTGTATTTTCTTTGTCACAAGCAAAACGAGTATTGTTTATCATTTTTTTTTCATTGACTTCTTTTCGTAATAGCAACAATATATTTTCCATTGAAAAATTTAGCCAGTGTTTGCGGTAAAAAAAAAAAAAAAAAAAAAAATCACAATTTTCTCTTGGCATTTTCTAGCGTTTTACATAAACTATCCGGAAAATTCCGAACAATAGCACGGTCTTTATTCTACATAAGTACCATTTCGTATCCCCAATCAGATTTCTGCGAAAAATATGCAATTAGTGCTCACAATTCAACAAAGAACAACAAAACTACTGAAGTTCCCCTCCCCACGTTGCACCCACCAAGTCGAACAGGCAAGTATTTGTAGCAGGTTTGGAGCCAACGATTGCAGATATTTGTCAGGTGGCTGGGTGGTCGAGTGGAGAGAGGGGGATATCAAACCATTCAATTTACTGTTTATAGGTGCGCCGGGCCCGAGGGTGCGAGAGATGGGGGAGTTTGAAATGAAGGGTTGCACTGATTGCCTGATCTTGAATAGACTCCAACTTGAATTTTGCAGATTGGCTCAAACCGGAGTCCGTTCACTTGAGTGTGCGATTAACCAATCACTTGCCTCTATTCAATTATCATCGGATCATTAATCTTTTGGCAGCTGATCGATGTTCGATTACCATGCTGGGCCATTCACGTTTCAGACATTTTTAAAAAAAGTTTCTTTTGGCGAAAGTATACTTCGAAATGTTTGTTATTCGATTATTTGGAACTTGGAAAAAAATTATAATTAAGTAAGCAAAATTTCAGATTTTTATACATGTATATGCAACGATTGCCAGAACCTTTTAATCCCTTCAGGCTGATGTTGAGTGTCCATGTGCACGTAGGTGGCTCTTCAACCTAGCTTCACATTTGCATAATTGTTCTCAAATGTGGTGGAGAACTTGTCAGTATTTGGTGGTGCTTATAGAGGGGCATTTAAAAAAAAAGCTACCTCCACAGGCATCAATGCACCTTTGAATAAAGGTCTCATATCTGCTTGTATCCTATATCTCTAGAAGGGAAAGCCCTGAAACGATGCGTAGTCTCTCCTGATGACCTGGAGGCCGAAATAAAATACGCAAGTAAAAACAGACGATAAACACGATTATATACAAGTCTACAAGTGAAATACTTAAGACTACGAAGGCCCGGAAACGGTTCGTATTCTCTGCTGATGACCCGATATTAACTGGAAGCCGAAATGAAACATTTAACAAGTGAAAACTGTTAAAAAATATGATTATATAAAGTTTACAAGTTAAGCTGTTTCTTTCAAGACAAGTTCTGTTGTCTGTTTGCTTCATAGCGAGTGTTTCGGTAGCAATTTTCACTCTATAAAGCCACTATTCATCCGTGTGTAGAGTATTGTTGTTACTACTCAAAATGAATCTAACTTAATAGATTCAGCCCCTATCCTATCGCTGCAATGTTGTATCTGTACTGAATCTAAAATTACTCTTATAAATACTGCCACAGAATGTTCTCCGAGGAACGTAATACACTTGCAACTCCTAAACGTAAATACCTACAGCAAACCCCACTAGCAGCAAAATCGCAAACCTTCACTGTAAAGGTCTGCAGATGTCGGAAAATTTCTGCTTTAACAGCTGTTTTCCTTGAACTGCTCATCGCTGGAATTCCCTTTCCGCTCCTTGTTTCTTCGACTGTATCAAGCAGAAACATAATGTGAATAACACATTGCTGCTCAACTCCCCACTTAGGTTTCCCCTGTTCACAGAAGACCCTTACATTTCAGTGGCAATGTGCCTTGCATGGGGTGAAAAAAGCAAAGACAAAGAGCCAATTAATTTTGGTGATATTGTTTCAACAGTTCTAACAATTTGCTCTTTTTTCAATCTTTGGTCACATTTTTCCTTAATGGCTGCCCAAAGATTTTAGCTTGATGACCAATACTTTTAAGGTGAGGAATGGCCTCATCAATCACAACAAGTACCACACAAAAGTAAAGTTCCAGTCACTTAACATCCAGTTGCAAAGTTCTCTTGAGAGACGGGTACTGTCTAATGCGACCTAATGGAGTGTATAAATATTTCCATTCTACGATCTGTAAAAAGGTGAATATCAAATGCAGTACTAAATCCTGGGAAAAAATCGATTATATAAATCTCACCTGTCTGTCTGTGTTTGTATGCCTGCCTAAAACTTTTCTCGGGGACATCAGGCTGGTCGAAACCGGTACCGTCTGAAAGGACGATGTCTCGGTCGAATAATATGTGAGAATTAGAAAAAAAAAATGGTCAATTATATTATAGAAATAGATGTTTGCGATGAATGAGGGTAGCAAAAAAAATAGTTATTTCATGACAATTTAGCCAAACACGCATGCGCGAAAAACCTTTCTTGAATTGGTTTAACTAGAAAAAAAAAAAGATCTAACTTCGCTGACGCCATCGTAGAGCAATGGTTATCATGATAGAATCTTTATATTAAGGTTGCGCATTCGCGTCAACATAAAGGACATTTTTTTTTTGATTTTTAAAGTTTTTTTTTGTTTGCTTAATCTTTATTTTCACCTTTTTTCATCACATTCGCTGTTTTTTTTTGTTTTTCCGATTAAAAAAAAAAGAAGTTTTAACATTTAAACAAAGTTATTTACGCCATTTTTTTTCGTTTGCTTATTATTTAGAAAGAACAGTTGGTAAGGAGTCGTACACCACCCATGCTAATTATACGATTCCAACAATTACACATTTAGAAAACGGAGCGATTAAACCTGACAGTGATATGTCATAAAGATAAAATAGCAACCTTAGAAGTTAGTGTCCTGCACGATGCTTGGTTAAACAAAGCTGAGAGGGAGAAGATAACTACACACAAACGCCTTATGAAAAGAAATTGGAATCGTAGGAAGATTTCCATCATTTCAGTAATTATAAGAGCAACCGCACTCACGAAAAAAGAATTTAAAAAATACCTGACAAATATACACCGTGAACAAAGTGCGAGAGAAATATAAACACTTGCACTTTAAGAGGCGATTAAAATCTTAAAAAGATCTCTCGGTTGGAATAAATGAAATAGTGGGCAAATGTCTGGCATCCCCATCTAGAGGAAAATGAGAAAACAGTAAAAACATTTACAAATAAAAACTTCATTTGGATCAATATTCTTAGTATAAAAGGCCATTGAATATTGGAGTCAAATTTGTACCGTCTCTATCAATTTATTTGACCCCTGTCACGGAGATGGTCCAACCTTTGGGTCCCGCCCAACCTTATAAGCATGAAGGATAAGCAACAGACCCACGAATTCCTATGCAACAAAAGGAGACAGGTAGACATTATCTATATCTATAAAAGATATGTGTGTGTGAAAGAGAGGACACTTCTCAACCTATATACTAAACAAACTAAAAATTTGGTATATAAGATAGTCAGGCATGTGGAAAACTTTTTAATCGATATTTATCCGAAAAAAAAAAAAAAAAAAAAAAAAAAAAACACAAAAAAAAAACAAAAAAAACAACCCCCCCCCAAAAAAAAACGGGCTGCTAAGGGATCAAATTGAAAAATTGGGACGTTGGTGTCGTCGGATTTTTATCTGTTTGCTGTTTCACGAATGCGCATGCGTGAATGGTTGACATGACAGATTCATTATGTTAAACATAAGTAGGTTTGAAAACACTTTTTAAAGATCGTGTCAAGCCGGCCTAATGGTTACCATACATGACTGTCTTTAGGTTTTAGTTTGTACACGTCTCCGTTTCTTTCCATTTTTTTTTTACTTTTTTTTTTTTTTTTTTTTTTTTAAAAAGAAATTTAACGTTACGTTTAATATCGGGTAACACAGGGCACACCTAGTTTAGTATACATTTTTAGAGGACTTGCCAATTGACTTACTTAGAAGATGCTGATTGAAACATCGAAGAATGAGCGACAAATGCGATTTTCAGGTCACACGCACACACACACGGTCGATATTCGCAAAAATATCGAATACAGTAGAACCCCGGGATACGGTAGTCCAGCAAACTGTTTTTCGGATTACAATGTGGAATACGATGCTTTTCCGACTCCTAGTTACGATATTGCCCCTCCACCTCCTTACAGTGTTATTCATACTGTTATTTGATTATATACATGCGTATTTTATACCATATTGTATTTTGGTGCTAGTTTCTAATGCCGTATCCCGGAGTTCTACTGTAGAAATCAAATTAAAACAAAGTGGTCTAAGTACCTTGAAACACGCGTGTTCGTAGATTACTGTTTTATAAGTAAAGTAATAAATAAATAACATTTATTTACGCCCCCCCCCCAAAAAAAAAATATGAGCGATCTTCTTACGAAAAATATTTTCCTAGATCTGCAAGGTTGTAGAGGCTAATAACTGGGGTCAAAGTTTTAAAAAAATTTGACTTCTGCGGTCTCTACCAAATTACTTAGCCAATTTTTGGTCTAAACATTTGAAAGTTTACATAAAGTGTATTCAGACATGCAGCAAGTTTTTTAAATAAGTTTTTGGGCGAAATTTGGCTGCCAAGACGTCAAAGTTCAACAGATTTTACCTTTGCACACTCTACCAAACTCCTTCGCCAATTTTGGGTCTAAACACTTGAAATTTTAGATGTAGATTAATTGGACAGGAGTCAAACTTATATATATATACACACACACAGAGTTATGAACAGTACATAAGGCCCGAGCAAAGCCGGGCTGAACAGCTAGTTTTTTTTATAAATGTCTAAATATTTAACTATAAAGTTATTTTTTCCTGATTACCGTAAAACCACATTTAACAAAATGTGTATATATTTTCTCAAGAGTAAAATGAACTTGTGATTTATAGATTTTAGTTATTACTGGTAATATAAGATCAAATATTCCAGCAGTGGAATATTTGAGTTTAAGCAAAATTAAATCAAAGAATTAAAGGCATCGACAGAAATTTTTCCGATTCCGATACCAATTCCGTTACTTCTCCAAATCCCGATTTTTCCGATTCCAGATTAATCGTACCAACACAAGTAATAAGATATAGAAATATAGTGAATATATACGTTGTAGTGCACAGTGAACGAGGCATAAAAAATGACTAAGTTCAGCATTTGCCCCCCCTCCATTTAGCCCCAAAAGTCCCCGGTGGACGTCAAATTCTAGTGAAAATGAACAAACCGTGCAGTTTTAGGCCTTAACATATGTAAATTTGAGTGCGGCATCATGCAAAAAAAGAAATGACTACGTCCATCATTTACCTCCCAAGGCCTTAACATATTTAGATTTGAGTTCAGCACCATACAAAACTGCTAAATAGACATAGACAGAAAATTTTTCGACAAATATGATAAAATAGTCCCAAAAATGGAGTGTTTTTGTTAGCCCTAGAAGAGCCCCTGGGGCACACCCAAGAGTTATCGCGAAGTATAGACAAATAAAATTATATAGAAATCAATTACTTACAACTTTTCAGAAAGTTTTATAAAAATCCAAGTCGTCAATTTTTTTTTTTTAATAAGCACAAAAGTGTCAATTTTAGCCATTTTAATCCGAAAGGCATCCCTAGGGTGGGGCAACCGGAGTTTTCCCGCAAAATCTGTTCTGTTACTTTTTTTACTCATATCAGGTTTTATGTCTGTGCAAAATTTCAAAAAAATTCCAAAACGTAGTTATTAAGAAAACTGTGATCAGACGAACACACGAAAGGACAAGGGTGAATGTACAGGTCCACCCTGGGGGGGGGGGGCAAATTAAAAAAAATATTTTGTGATTGAAATTTAACACACCATTGTTTATCTAATTTATAAAACTCACTATGTGTCTGTGTGTCTGTCTCCATTTTTAAAAGTACATCTCCTACGAGACGCAAGGTCGTAGAGCAGCGTGAGGCGGGTCAAATGACTTTTGGAAGACCGTTTTATGGGGTTTTAAAATAACGAAACTGACTGCAAAGCAGAAAAAAATAAAAAACAATAAAAAAAACAAAAACGAAACAAAAAGAAAGACATCTTTTTTAGCCGGTAAAAATAGCTGCTTAATCAGTAAAAATAACGAACTTATCAGTTCAAAACGAGTCATAAGACATAGGGATACAGTAAATATATACGCCATAATCATGTCGAAACATTGGTTCTTGTTAGATAACCGAAGTTAAGCACTGTTGAATCGCTTGATCTACTGCAGGGATTGCAGATTCTAGCAATTACGTGTTCATTATTGTGTGCGAAAAGTCGTCAAGTTACCTAAATTCAAATAAATTTAGGTAAGAAAAAATTAATGCTTTGATTGAAATTTGACATACCACTGACTATCTAATAAAATTCACCACGTGTGTGAAATAATTTTTTTCAAAGTGCATTTGCTCCGTGACCCAAGGTCGCAGAACAGCGCGAGGCGAGTCAAATGATATCATTTTTTGAAACCGTATTTATGATTTTTTTAGTCGGTAAAAAGTGTAAAAATTATTAGTCATTAGTTCAGCATTGTCCGTATTCCGCATAACCACAAAAAATCTGGTTTTCACACTGACAATTTAACTATGATGACGCAACACATATCCCCACATGTTTTGCTATATATATATATATATATATATATATATATATATATATATATATATATATACTAGGTGGACGCCCGGCGTTACCCCGTCGTATAATACCCTTAAACATGATATTTTAATTTATGCAGTACATATTATAAAATCAATCCTCTATTGAATATTATATATTACGAGTAACAATTTGCCTGGTGGAATAATTCGGGGGGGGGATAATAATGTCGTTCATCGAATTCCGTCTGTGTTTGTTTACAATATTACGTCAACTGATATTTGAGCTTGTCGATAAATGCCCTGGAAAAGTCACTTCTGATTAATGTTTACTTTTAAAATATGCAAACGGAGAAATGATTTGTGACGATTTACAAATGGTACCCCTTTTATCGTAAACTGAACTCATTAATATGACAAAATTAAAATAATAGTGTGAGGTACACTATGGCTTGAACAGGGGGATCATTCGCTCTGCAGTCGAATGCTCTACCATTGAGCTATATCTCTTAATGTCAATAATTCTATTTTTTTTCAGAAGAAATGATTTGCTAAGATTTTATTATCCCCCTTTACCGGTGTAATGTAAAATATTTCCCTGTAAAATTATTTTTTATCTATAAGAAAGACTATTTTTAGGATTATATTTTTTTCGATACTTATCAGATGAATTTCTGTACAAAACATATCTAAGAACACTGCCAGACATATAAATTATCTTTGTGTGAAATTTGCAAAAGATAAATTCCGAAACAGCTGAGCCTGTGAGGAAGAAACTCACACGCATGCAAAATTGTATCTAATAGTTTTTGTTTTTACACAGTGATCACCACTTATCAAGGCCCGGAAGCCAGGGATAAGGGTTATTGCAAGTACAGTACGTTAGTGTGGAGATTTGATGAAGTGTTTAATTAAGGGGGCGGTTCATTAGGAATTTGTTAACGTTGGACTTGAACACATCCAAGTTGTAGTCCAGAGGGAAGCAGGCAGACGGAACAGAGTTCCACAGGCGCGCAGTTCTAAGAAAGAAGCTTTGTTCATGGAATCCACGTTTTGATTTAGGCACAGATATAGAGTGGGGGAAATTTTTCACAGTGGATTCGGCTAGACGGGTGTTTTTCGTGAAAGATTGGCGAGGGGGGGACCAGAGATTGGAGTTCGGACGAGCACCTTCCATGGAAATAACGATAAAACAAGGATAGGCTCGCAACGTCTGTTCTGTGGGAGAGAGGTTGCAGGGTAGAGAAAAGGGCATCCCTCACTAAGCCACGAAGTCTATTTTGTACTCTGTCAAGGCAGGATAGGCTGTTTTTAGCAGCTCCTGCCCAGATATGGCAACAGTATTCCATCCTTGGACGTACTTGGCTTTATAATATATATATTTTAAACATAAATTATATATATAAGTATATATATTTTAACCATAAATAATGATAAATAATAAATACTCATTTATTTACCTTATTATTGATTATAGATGGTATATTCTCGACTGTAGATGGTATATTCCACAAATATTTTTGGAAACAACTCCCATTCTCAAGAGGTAGAAAATGTATACTCACTCTTTATGCTGCAGCTTTAATTTAAGTAGCCTTTATGTTCTAATTTTGTTTTGAAACGCTATTTTTCTAAGTTTTACAATTACGTTAATTGTTAAGGGGGAATCAAACCGAAAACGAAAGCATAAAGAGTGAATATACATTTTATACCTCTTGAGAATGGGAGTTGCTCCCCAAAATATGCCATCTATAATCCGGTAAATAAATTAATATTTATTATTTACTTATCTGTTTACAACGACTGAATAATTCCATCATTGACAAGTCTTTAGAGCACAGTTTTTTATCCGATAAACAATGCTTCAAGCGAACTACGATATATATATATATATATATATATATATATATATATATATATATATATATATGGCCTTATATGTATAAACGATAACGATGAATTCGAAAAAAATAAACATCTTATATATCCAAAGGTGTTAGAATTGAATTGTGAACACAGACGACAACAGGCTACATTTCTGGATTTAGATATAAAAATTGAAGATGGGATTTTTCTTTATAAAATATTTGATAAAAGAAACTCTTTCCCCTTTCAAATAGTGCGTATGCCGCATAAAGATAGTACCTGCCCTGTTTTTATGTTTTATGGAACCATTATGTCAGAAGTTTTGAGAATAGCTCGCGTTACTTTAAAATTAATAGATTTTATACCACCAGTTTCTAGCTTAGCGATAAAGATGATAGAACTAAAATATTTAAATAGTTAAATAAAGCATTTGTTCGTTATCCTGATGCTTTTGAATCGTTTAAAATTAACCAGAATATATTAGTAAAGGAAATCCAAAACTTTATTAGTAATGTATAAAATGTATTTACAAAAAATGTATATATGTATAAATATTTTTAACCTTTATATATATTTAATTTTCAATAAATAAGAATGTAAATATACAAAATACTAATCATAGTGGGGGTGATAAGTAATCAAATGGATCAATCCTAATCTTATAAATACAAGACTGGTAAATTAAAAAATATATCCATATTGAATTTGGAAACAGATGAATCTCACAGGTAAGAAATTCATTTTTATAACATGAATAGGTTAGATAAAGTAATTAAGAATAGGAAACTAGATCTAATATTTTTTAGAACATGTTTTTTTCCTAAGATTAAGGGAGGTGGTGTTTGATCAACTCTGCTGGGGAGCCATGATGTAATATATTGTTTTGTTTTTAAATCCCCGAAACGGTGTTTCATGTTAAACAACTGATGATCCCTTGAAAAATAAATGATTACTGGTACTATAGTGAATTCGAGAGAGCAAGTTTATGCAGTGATTGCAGGTGTTTGAATGACTTACTGACTAAATGGTTTTCTAACGAATGATACATTTTTTGTATAGTTTTAAAGGTTAAAAACTTCCAAGATTATATATATATATATATATAATAAAATTATATCGATTTCTCTAGCCTAGATTAAGATACTACAGGACATTAAACAGAAAAAAAACGTTGATTTTCTTTTGAATGTAATCATTCATCTACATAATTAATAAATTAGAAAAAGTTAAAGTTTCCAAATAATTCATTGTGATTGCTTTTCGAAAAATACGTACTAATTGTATTATACGCCTAGTTGCAGTAGGCAGGCAGAATCGAACCCGTGACGCGAAGGCGGAAAAGAAAGTGATGTGTGTAATCGTGTTGGTTGAGCAAAATAAATAAATAAATAAATAAATAAAAATAAATAAAAAAATAAGAGTAGTAATCAGGTTCGAACTTGTAATGCGCCAGAGGGGGAAAAAGAGTTGAAAACAAAAAAACAAAAACAAAACAAACTGTCTTACCGATGTGCTTACCGTGGTTGTAAAGTCACAGGCGGTTGAAATAACGCCCTTTAAGCGACGTCATGAACGCGAGGGTTGAATAACTTGCAAAAAATGTCACCGAAAAAAAAAAAAAAAAAAAGAAGACTCTCCCTGCATAAAAATACCCAGTTGATGGTGAAGAAATGAATGTTTTTAGCCAATTGTTCGCTATTTGTCGTCCGAAGAGTCGAACTTCAAAATGATACCGATCCCGTGAAAATCCGTCGCCTTTGTCGAAAGTTTTTGCGAGACATACAAACATGCATACATTCATACAGACAGGTGAGATTTATATTATAGACTATGTCTGCAAAAGTCAGTTTGGTCCGGTTCAAATTATGTAGAAGCACAAAAAAAAATCCACTCATTGATGTCCTACTGAAACACCTAAAATATTTAACGAATTGTTTTAGGTAAATCATTATTTTATATTCCATCCAGGCAACGCCCGGACACTAGCCTAGCTATAGATTTCTTTCAACCTCATTTTTTTTTTTTTTTTACTTAAATCGTTACAACTTGTTTCAAACAATTTGTAATGATTTGAGTAACAAAAAACAAACAAAAAACAAAAAAAACGAGGCTGTAAGAATAAAAATATATTTAGCTCTACTCACGTATTGAGCACTTTCTCCATTTTTTTTTTTTTACCAAATATACCTCCTAATATATATATATATATATATATATATATATATATATATATAAAGCGCACACCCAATTTCGCTGAGTAACCCAGGTTTAATGTCGCCGAGACGGCAATTTTCATATGTCAGTAAGCAGCACTAATCAACAAATTTGTATAATATATGTGGTTTTTAATAAGTATACGTCTAGTACACTGTAGGGGAGGTGCACTATACTACACCGAATTACACATATACAATACCCTTCCACACACAAAAAATGTACATATATATATATATATATATATATATATATATATATATATATATATATCTCATTGCCCCTTTTGAAGAAAGCATATTAAAACATACTTAAAACAATCAAAAAAGAAAAAAGAAACTAAAGAAAATGTAATGAGAAATGAAACGTTTTCCCATATATCTTCGACATTAAAAAAAACTAATTAATAATTGACAGTAAAGAGACGCCCTAAAACATTTTTGTGCTAGTTTTTTTTTGTTTTTTTAAATTTTGTTTACGTCTTCAAGTAATTACATATCTTTATGGTTTATTTATTTTTCATTTTTTTTTTTTTTACTTTTGTCTCACCAAATCATAGCATATTGCCAGTTAGGTGTAAAAGCCTACTGTGATAGAGGTCAAATTTATAAGGGGGCCACACTCAGTGGGGAGTTGTACAGCCAGAACTTTATTTGTAGACTATTATCTCATCTTCATAGCTATCGTTTCTCGACGTTTCGCCTAACTATTCCTGTGGCCTACTTAAGGTGGTTTACCGCAATGGGATAAGAATGCCGAGTGTTGTAATTGTATCCCCAGTAATTACTGTCTTCCATAGTTGTTGTGGTTGTCTCAACAACTAATTCTCTGGCCTGCTTTGGGTAGGATTAAAACTGCCTAAAGCAGGCCAGATGATTAGTTGCTATCCCCAGACAATGTTCACCTGGAATCGTAGAAGTTCAACGCCTCTATCCACTGCGCTACGGGCCATGAAAGCGATAAAGGTTAGATTTTGGTCGTATAAATCCAAATTTTCGTACTTATCTTGGAATTCTATCGTCGGATCTGTACCGAATCGTATTATATTATTAGTTGGCTAAAAACATGTATTATTAGTTGGTGAGACAACAACTATGGAAGGCAGTAATTACTGAGGTTACAGTTAAGAGACTCAGCATTCCTATCCTATCGCGGCTAAGCACCTGACGAAGGCGAGAAGAATAGCTGGCCGAAACGTCGTTATACAACAACTATGAAGATGAGGATAACAGTCCGCAAATAAACATTGTATTTATTTATTTATAAATATATACGGCATAATCATGTTGACACACCGGTTCCCGCTGGTCACCGAAGTTAAGCAACGTTGAAGCTGGTCAGTACTAAATGGGTGATGATTTGGGACTTTCAGGTGCTGTATGTGCTCTCCGCTTATCTCGGCATTGTTTCCAGTCGCCTGGTCTTCTCCTTGCCACTGGACTCAAACAGTGCCGATTCAACCCTTGCCTCACAATTACACCCGCTACTGCCCCTAAGAGGTATCCTTTGTCTTTCAAGACTGGACGGAAGCATGGGAATATTTATAAATAAATACAATATTTATTTATTTGCGGACTGTAATCCTTATCTTTATAGTTGTTGTTTCACGACGTTTCGGCCAATTATTCCTCGACCTTCTTCAGGTGGTTAATCGCGAAAAAAATATATAAAGCCAGATCTTGTTCGAATTACATTTAATTTTTTGCATCTTGGTACAGTCGGTGAAACACGGAGAAAATTCCAAAAGGCACGCAAGCAGTCACAAGTAAAGAAGCTATCAGCGGAAAACATTCCCAGCATTCAGGAATCTATAGTGAAGTGGTGGAATTTTGCTTCTAGTAAAATTCATGAAAAGTATTTACGCTGAGGGTGTACTAGTGGAATAAATTCGTCGCCGCTTGTGGCGATGGGACAGGGGCCTTAAGTTAGTAGACAGTGCTAGAAGCAAAGTTGTATCTGCTCTTATACACTTTTATCTTCGGTCAGTGAAGAGGAAGTTAAGCAACGATGAGCATGACCAGTACCAGATGAGTGACCACTTCGGGAAGGCTAGGCGCCGTATGTACCGCGCCGAGTCATAAAAAAATTTCCAGGTTGGTATCTGGAGGCGCATTAATTCACTGGGAGAGATGCATCCCTAGTCTTAGTTAAGATATGCATCTAGGAAAACGTAATTGATGACGTCGGCAGCAGGATGTTGGATGGCCATGAAGGAGGATTAATCTCTAGCAGATCAACGGTTCTATGATATTAAGAGTTGTGTGTCGGTTAACGCGGTACTGATTTGAATCCAACTTACTTGCAGAGAGGTTAAACGAGTTACCGGTGATACGTATCAAACTCAGTGACTTCCATTGACAAAATACCTGCGTTGCTAGAAAGTGGGTCGGATCGTTTTGGGTGTAGGCCGATTAACCGGGGTTACAACTCCCACACATACACCCTGATATAAATAGAAACGCATATGTGATATTTAGAGTAGACAGTGGATTGGATTCGAAGCTTGGTAGTCAGTCGGACTTAATCAGAGATAGAGTTAGTTTCGAGATCAGGAGGGTCAGACAAAGACTCGTCGACGAAAGTGCAAGAAAGCTTAAGTCAGCAATGCAAGGAGTTCGCGGCTTTACTCGTAGACGAATAAAGAGATCCTTGCCAGAAAATTAGCGTCATGTTTTCGCCTTGAATAAGTCTTTACAGATCATCGACCAGTGACGGGAAGAATAGCACCGCAGAAGACTAAAGATAACAAAAAGGTATCGTGAACTCTTAACGCGCGCGCGCGCGCACACACACACACACGAGTCAAGAACTACTAAGAATAACACAGCCAGTAGATATACAACTTAAGGGGTCTTAAAGGAGCTCGACCGCGTGTATACACACCTGCCTGTATAAATGTATAAGGTTGTATACAATTAAATAGGAACAGATGTACGCGGACGATCTTAAAGGGACGATCACATGGACGCCATTAGAACCGCCTCCCACCACAATAAAGCAAGACGATAGACTCGCTTATACAGAAGGCAATACATATGTGTATGTAGTGGGAGGCAATCCCTAACCGAATGCTCGTTTATTTAGACAATTAAAAAAGTAAAAAACGTAATATTTATGGAGGTGTCAAAAAAGATTAGAACATCAAATTGTTTCAAATCCTAAACAAATAGGGACCTACAGTTAGTTCCCTATGCTGAACTCTCTTCAACTTCTGTATTTATCCCCGGAAAATAGCGACTCGCGCATTGTTCAATATTTTCATTTTACAACATATCAATCCTCTTTTTTTTTTTTTTTTTAATAATTCGATATTTCTATTTGCAGTTTTAGATTCTTCTCTCTTTGTCACAAACGTCGCTCATGGAATTTGAGGACTAAACAAAATAAGGTTGCCAAATGTAAAACCTAAAGCTCACATTCAACATGAAAAACATCTCTATAAAAGACTATGGTAATACTAGGTATGCGTTTTGCGTGTTCCAAAAACAATCAACAATAAAGAACAAGGGGAGATGTTAAAACTGAGTTACATATTTACATATATACAAGAGACATTTATTTACACACAAAAGTTATGAACAATACATAGTGGATGTATATTTTTGAGATGAGGATTTATAATTATTTTTTGTATTATTTGAACTATTATTCTCATCTTGTTTTTTTTTCACAACCAAGATGAGAATCATAGTTCAAATAATACAAAAAATGATTATGAACCCTTATCTCAAAAATATACATTAATCACATCAAAAAACCGGAATGGACCCGGAGTTATTAATATAAAACAAAATAGACTTGGCGCTATTTGTATTTTACATTTCTAACGGCTTTTTTCGTTGGGAAAGCAGATAAACCAAACATTTTTTCACTATTTACCAATAACATCTAGCGTAAATGATGATCGGAGGTTACATCGACCGAAACGTTGTGATTGGTTGTTTTTGTTTTACGGCATATCAACCCTTTTCGGGTTATTTAATGCATAGAAAAAGAAAAGGTAATTTGCTTGAAGCATTGGTTGGTTTTGTTTTACGGCATATCAACCCTTTTCGGGTTATTTAATGCCGAATCCAAAGATTTTGAAGAAATTTTTTTAATAGAATATATTTGTTGTTTTCAAGTCGGTTTCTATTTAACCCATAGTTGGGACCCTAACAGGTGCTACCACTCTAGGTCAGAGTGGACCTGGGGCAGTGGCAATTAAAGGGTGGCTCCACAGCCCGCAAGCTGGGGCCTCACCACTGGATATAGTTAAAGGTCATATCCAGGACAGTGAAAAAAAATACATAGTGGTTGTGTATGCACTCGTGTGTATGTATACGAACGAGCATGCATGTAGTTGAAAGTATTGGTTGCGCGTAGAACTTCATTGCGCATGCGTGTATGGGTGTATACAAGAGCTTGGAAAAATTGGCAATGTCTGCATTTTATACGCAGACATTGACCTAATGCACTATGTGAAGCGTTTAAATCGGAGAATAAGATGACCTTCATTAATCTTTTAGAATAACTTGCTAATGGTTGTTTTCAATTATTGGTATTGTTAATACATAAAAAAAAATCGCTTTTTCATAAGGGCTGCATATCTTTTTATTCAGAATAGTTTTTTCGTAAACTTCAAGCATTAAAAAGAATTGATTTCTATGATGGTGTGCTTGGCTTTCTAAAAAGAGTATTATTTTGAAAAAAAAAAAAAAAAAAAACCGAAAACAAAACAATTATATCATTACATCGGTAAATTATTCTAACTTGTGCTTAACGGTATTATAATTTATTTTTAAACGAAGTTATCGACATGTCGAGGCGAACGGAAAATGTGCGTCTGTTCACATGGACGATTTGAACGAAAGAGAAATAAGTATATAACGAAAGTGGGTAAAGAAAGCGAAGCAGGAAGTATGTATGTGTGTTTGTTTGTATGTATGTATGTGTGTTTGTATGTCTCACAAAAACTTTCCACATGGGTCACGGATTTTCACCAGATTGGTATCATTTTAAACCTCCAACCTTCGCCCGACAAATATCGAAAAATTGGCCAAAAACGTTAATTACTTCATCCTGAAATCAGTAGTTTTCTACAGGGGGGGGGGTCAGCAAAAACCGTCCTCTCATGACGAGTTCGCTTCTACGCATGCATCATACGACGTCGTAATCCGATTTACCTTAAATATTTGAAAAAGCGACAGAATTTCGTCGACGTCGTCTTAGCTCAGTTGCTTAGAGCGTGGCTTCATTATCTAAACGTTTTGGGTTCGAATCGTGCTGTGAAATGTCTTTTTTTCAGATTTTTTAAAATTTAATATTGAAGCAGGGCCATTTTTCACGTATTTTTCAGATTTTTTTAACGTTCGTTTTTTTTTTTTTTTTTTTTTTTTTTTTTTTTTACTTCGCTTATTCTTGGGTTTTCATTAACACCTCCCACCCCCGCTCGACCACACACACCATTTTTCACGTTTTTTTTGGGGTGGGGGGGGGGTATTTTTAAGATTTTTTAAACGAAGTTTGAACGTTCGTCTTTCTTTTTCGCGTTTTCTTTTTTTCCCATTTTAAATTTAACATCGTTCGTTTGCCTTATGTTAGTTTTTTGTGCTTTTTTTCGATATATTTACTTCGCTTATTCTTATGTTTTGATTAACAACCACCACCCCCACCCGAGCACACCCACCTCTAAAACACCCGGGCAACGCTGGGTACCCCCCGCTAGTCTATAATATAAATCTCACCTGTCTGTTTAAATGCATGTATGTATGGATGTAAGTTTGTATGTCTGCCTAAACTCTCGACAGAGGGGACAGATTTTTACGAGATCAGTATCATTTTGAAGCTCGACCCTTTGGACGACAAATATCGAAAAATTGGCTAAAAACATTAATTTCTTCACCCTCAACAGGGCACTTTTCTACAAGGAAGGGTCCAAACACCCGAGCAACACCAGGCACCCAGACTAGTAGCATATAAGTCTGAAAAGACTGCCTATATATAGGATACTGGCAGATTGAAGTTTTATAGCCCGGTAGATTGAACCTACCTTCTTTGCAGTCGAATTGGTAGTATTTTGTATGTATTTATTCTAATTTCTATAAATGTTAGGCTGATAAGTTTGACCATTGGGCTTTCGGGAAGGATGCTATCGGCCATGCCAATCAATAGTAAGGTTTCATTTAATTGTAAAAGAAAAAGAGCTTTGTTTTGGTAGCATTAAACATAACCCCATTTTAATACTCATAACAGAAACGACATGGTATACCGGTGGTGATAGGAGCAACTGGCTTAAAAAAGAATCTTCATAAATACTTAGAAACTTAGAAGCGACCTCTGGAAGACCAAGCTGTAACGAAATATAGATAGCAGCCATAAAGGGAACAGTATCTATTCTTAGAAGAGCCCTCGGATATAAATTTAAATCATAACAGAATCAAGTGTTAGTTCCAGGAGGGGACCCCTTGATCTCTTAAAACTTACTGAAGTAAAATACAAAAAAAAAAAAAAAGAAGAAAACAAAAAAAATCCTATTTAACAAATTGCCAGCGGTCGGTTTCTTCAGAGCCAAATCATTTACGTTAAACTATTTAAAAGTCTGCAGAAAAATCCATCGGTAATCAAAGAATTAAAATCTAAACACGATGCTAAATTGACTATAACTATATTTGCATTAAAACGAAAGAGGGTCATATCATGGCCGTCATAAATATGGCCCTTGCACTAAAGTCAGTAACCTGCTAATGGCATGTCCCAAAGTCTTTCGTTGTATCGAATTGCAGAGGGAAATTACGAAAATTGCCCCCGAAGTGGCTGTATTTTCTTTTCTAAAATCAAGGGATTGTCTCATTTGAACACGCTGACTTTAAAAGATAATTTTTATCAGGGGAAATACAGTAAAGGGATATTTTTAAGTTTATTTATTTATTATTAAAAGTTGAAATTTAAGAAGGCTAAAACGATGTTTCTTCTTTAAACATAAATATTTATTTTTCATAGAAATATTTTAATGAGTTTCTAATTAAGATGAATTATTGTTTTTAAGTGTTCAGTTTTAACTTTTCATTGCAACTTGCCTCTTGTTTGATGTAAAAAAAAAAAAAAGTAAAAACTGATTTATTTCCAAACCAAAAAGTTTTCACGCGTCCCTGGTGTATTAAAGAACATTTTCATCAATTTATTTAAAATGTATGATTATCAACAACTACCTGATCCTCTACACAAACCATATAAGTTCTTTCACTATCATGGGTTTATATTTAAATCATTTTTTAATGAAAAAAAAAAACAACAAAAAAAAACTCCACCAAAAAACAAAAAACAAAAACAAAAAGACAAAAAAAAACAAAACTTCTGAACGTACACGAAAAAGCGTGTGTAAATGAAAGCCTGAAAAATAAAGCTGCCGTCTTTATAAACAAGTAGGTGCTATCTATAAAAAGCAAAAAAAATAAAAATAAATAAATAAAAAGACTTAACAAAAATCCAGCAAAAACAACTATAGCTCAATTTCATAAAGATATTGACTTTTTTTATAGCAGTTTTCATTTCGTAGTTTCACGTAGTTTCATTGGGGGGGGCATGGGGAATTGTGAAGTTGCTCTTTCGTTACCCATTTATTGTAATATTTGTTAAGGTATGTTGAGCTATCAGATCCGTCTGTCTGAAGAGACTGGCTTATTGACCAAAAATGCAGACATTGTCGTTATTAATTTTATTTATTGCGGACTATTATCCTCATCTGAGTTGTTGCTTTTATATTAAATTTTTACTATATCTAAAAGCTAAAAAACACGAGGGAAAAACAATGAAAATAGATTTGGAAATGGAAAAACAAACAAAAAATCTATAAAGTTTTTTTTTTCACTCTGCCATTGATATTAAAACCCTAACTTTTCTATTAATTTATTTATTGCGGACTATTATCCTCATCTTTTCTTAGTTGTTGCTTCACGATGTTTCGACCAACTATTCCCCTCGCCTTCGTCAGAGGAATAGTTGGCCGAAACGTCGTCAAGCAACAACTAAGATGAGGATAATAGTCCGCAATAAATAAAATTAATAAATAATATTCATCTCAATAATGAATTCAAATTAAATCATATATTGACGTTACTGTTTAACTTTTCTTTTGCAAAACTCAATCATGTTCTGCAAAGTAAAAAAACAAACAAACAAAAACAAAACAATTTTCTTTCTGATAAACAATGAATCCAAAGCTCATGATTAAATATTTGGAGGTATATATAACTTTAAGAATAAAAACTTTCTCTAAAATTACTGAAATCGGCATTAAATTACCTAAAAAGGGTTGATATTACATAAAACAAAACAAACCAAATTTCATGAATAACTATTTGAAGATATAAAGAACTTGAAGCATAAAACTTGTTCCACAATCACTTGATTCAGCATTTAATGACCCGAAAAGGGTTGATATGCCGTAAAGCGAAGCAACCCACATCTAAAATTCCCAAGCAGTAAACGTGATGTGAAATACACAGACACACAGACAGATAAAGACAAAAACGCACACAGTAACGATGGATTATTTACGGTCAATGACCCAACGCCCGAGAACAAGGAGTTAAACTATAATAACTAGATGAGCTCTGACAGCGACCTGACCAATTCTTTAGTTTAAAACCAATTTTGATATAATTTCGCTTGAAAATACGAAAATAATTATATCAACCACAATTACGAGCGGGAAAAAAATCGGATAATTAAATTATTATTAAGGCGCGGTTCGGATAATAACGCATTAAATCTTAAAGATAATTTTCGGCGATTTTTTTTTTTAAATTCTGTAAATCTTCGGCCATGTTTTTTTTTTTTTCCCCCTTGATGCTTTTAATCAGACCACGGTTCTATTTTAACGGTCTACACGCAATCGACCCGCCTAGATGTATTATTTATTTATAGCATTTCCATCTCGTACCCGTTATAACAGAGTGTGATTACAACTGCCATCCTCCTATCCGTTAAAGACTTGCGTTGCAATTAACCTGCCCCCCCCTCGCCCCCTAAAGGACTGCACTCGGTTACAGTGAACAATTATTCCGGAAACGCTAGACAGACACGAAGTACATTTGTTATCAAGAGAGAAGTTTGGCGAGGTGTGTGTGAGGGGTGGGGGTGGGGTGGGGGAGGAAGACTCACCCAACTGTTGTAAAAGCACTTGGGGTCGCAGGGATGAAAATGTTTGATAGAATATATTTAACATTATAGAGAGGAAGGATAAAATTGTCGCCCTAGAAAAGACGACATGATTCCATTTCCGTTTGATGAAAACTGGTTTCCTCTTTTTTTTTTGTTGTTGCAGACCATCTACTAGTTGGCCAGTTGTGTACAAACCCCAAGAGCGATAGGAGCCTTCTATCATGTCTGAAAGCAACAATGTTCAACGAGCGAGATCGGAGATGCGTCGCTGTACAACTCATGCTCTCTATGAAAACGAGACCATATGCATAGCTTGTTGCTACAAATTACAGGGACTTGCCCAACGGTGATGAAAACAGTTTCCGGTCACAGTTATGGTATTTGGTGTGGTTTCAAGTGAGGGCCACATCATGTCACCTCACATCTTCGAAGTCGGCTTGAAAGTCAACACCAAAGCGTACCTGAACGTGCTGATGAGTGTGGTGATTCCCCGGTGGAAGCAGGTGGCCGCTAGCAGACCCTGGATGTGGCAGCAGTACTCGGCGCCGACCCATAAGTTCAAAGAAACTCAGGCTTGACTTCAGGAGTGCTACGACTTTGTACCTTCTTCAACTGCCCACGGGACAAGATCAAAGTGTAGTATCTGTTCCGGCAGATGCTGCACTTAAGATGGTTTGTACCAGTCAATGGAGGGGAAACCCTCTATACTGGGACAATTATTATTTTTGGTAACCAGAGTGACCCCTTTTAGGGGAGCTGGTTTTTACCTCACATTAAAAACGGCCTTGTGCCTAATTTGCTCAGTGGGGGAGCAAATAAATACCATCTGTTCCGGCAGATGCTGCAAGCTATGACTAGCTATGACTAGCTATGACTAGCAAAGACCAGATGTGGGGGCAACCCCACATGCCTGACCTTTAACCAGCTCCCATTTCCCACCTCTCGGGAGCTGGTCCCCTTTTCCCCTTCCCCCTCCCTTCACTCCTCACATTAAAAATCGGCCTTGTGCCTAATTTGCTCGGTGGGGGAGCAAATAAATACCATCTGTTCCGGCAGATGCTGCACTTAAGATAATTTGTACCAGTCAATGGAGGGGAAACCCTCTATACTGGGACAATTATTATTTTTGGTAACCAGAGTGCCCCCTTTTTGCCTACTTTTAGGGGAGCTGGTTTTTACCTCACATTAAAAACGGCCTTGTGCCTAATTTGCTCAGTGGGGGAGCAAATAAACACCATCTGTTCCGGCAGATGCTGCAAGCTATGACTAGCTATGACTAGCTATGACTAGCAAAGACCAGATGTGGGGGCAACCCCACATGCCTGACCTTTAACCAGCTCCCATTTCCCACCTCTCGGGAGCTGGTCCCCTTTTCCCCTTCCCCCTCCCTTCACTCCTCACATTAAAAATCGGCCTTGTGCCTAATTTGCTCGGTGGGGGAGCAAATAAATACCATCTGTTCCGGCAGATGCTGCACTTAAGATAATTTGTACCAGTCAATGGAGGGGAAACCCTCTATACTGGGACAATTATTATTTTTGGTAACCAGAGTGCCCCCTTTTTGCCTACTTTTAGGGGAGCTGGTTTTTACCTCACATTAAAAACGGCCTTGTGCCTAATTTGCTCAGTGGGGGAGCAAATAAATACAATCTGTTCCGGCAGATGCTGCAAGCTATGACTAGCAAAGACCAGCTATGACTAGCAAAGACCAGATGTGGGGGCAACTCCACATGCCTGACCTTTAACCAGCTCCCATTTCCCACCTCTCGGGAGCTGGTCCCCTTTTTCCCTTCCCCCTCCCTTCACTCCTCACATTAAAAATTGGCCTTGTGCCTAATTTGCTCGGTGGGGGAGCAAATAAATACCATCTGTTCCGGCAGATGCTGCACTTAAGATAATTTGTACCAGTCAATGGAGGGGAAACCCTCTATACTGGGACAATTATTATTTTTGGTAACCAGAGTGCCCCCTTTTTGCCTACTTTTAGGGGAGCTGGTTTTTACCTCACATTAAAAACGGCCTTGTGCCTAATTTGCTCAGTGGGGGAGCAAATAAATACCATCTGTTTCAGGCAGATACTGCACTTAAGATAATTTGTACCAGTCAATGGAGGGGAAACCCTCTATACTGGGACAATTATTATTTTTGGTAACCAGAGTGCCCCCTTTTTGCCTACTTTTAGGGGAGCTGGTTTTTACCTCACATTAAAAACGGCCTTGTGCCTAATTTGCTCAGTGGGGGAGCAAATAAATACCATCTGTTCTTCAGATGCTGCACTTCTATTTCTTGTTCTCTTTCGGTGGAGGAGGAATCCTTCACGACCGAGACAATTTTTATTTTTGTACCTTTTCTCCACGTTAAAAAACGACCCTGGTGTCTAACTCTGTCCCGTGGGGAGGCATAGTAAATAGATTCAATGTAGCCGACTTTAGCCTCAATCACTGCCACGATACGAGCCCGAAATTGGGAGCATGCCCTTTCCACAAGCGCCGACGGGCACTTTGACTTTGGTGTTATGGGAGGTCATGTTGATGTTCTCGACATATGACCGAACGAAGTAGTCCATCGGGTTCAGGTCGGGTGAAGAAGTGGGCAGTTGAAGAAGGGTACACTGCCACGATACGATTGTGATTGAGGCTAAAGTCGGCTACATTGAATATATGTCAGCTCTACTAAATAATCAATCCACCTAAATTGATTTTTTTTCAATAAAAGTTTAAAAATAAAGCTGTAGTGTTGTTTTCTTTAGACTGACAACTTCATCGTTTGACCCGGTATATGAAGTGGAGAGAGAACTACTGCTACGTGTTATCTACACAATTTCTGACGATCCACGGCAGATAATTCACTCAGATTAATACACTGCTACATCAGTAGATTTTTTTTATTTACCACCACCTATATATATCTGAATGTATTTATATAAAAATGCCCCCTATATTTCTATTCCGCCCAAATAGGTCAGAGGAGATTGAACATTACGTTGTTATAGTGACTGAATGTATGCATTAATGTCCTGAAAGACTATGTGAGACTAAGAAAACAACCCCTGCAATGGACGTGCGTCAGAAGCAGAGACGTGTCATTGAATTCCCGACAAAATGCATTGAGAATGGTGGTGACTATATAGAAAAAAATTATAGAGCAGTAAAGGTCGCTCGTACCACTCCCATTTCCGTAACTCTTTAACATTTTGAAATAAAAAAAGATAGGCTTTCATTTTGGAATAATCAAGATCACCTGATGCCAATTGTCCGTAATTTGTTTATTTAAAAATTAAGTTTAAGCTTAAATTTCTAACTGACATGTTTCGTTTCGTAACATTCCTTTCTATTAAAACATTTTCTCTGAATATTTTCCTCTACATAACATTTAACAATATTAATAATATTTCAGGATTATCTGGTGTTGCCCGGACACGGTAATAGAATATTAAAATATGTAAAAATACCTATATAAAAGCCAGGTACGTCCAAGTATGGAGTACTGTTGCCACATCTGAGCAGGAACTGCTAGAAAGACCTTATCCTGCCTTGACAGTATTCAAAATAGATTTTGTACCCTAGTTTCTCTTCCCTGTAATCTCTTTCTCACAGAAGAGACGTTGCGAGCCTGTCTCTACTTTATCATTATTTTCATGGCAAATACTGCTCTGAGCTCCAATCTATGGTCGCTTCCTCACCAAACTTTAGCGAATAACACCCTTATAGGTTGATAAACTTCCAAGACAAACACACACATATTTAAAAACTATATGTCACATGTTTCAGAGACAGACCATGGTTTCAATGCCATAGACAGAGCATTACTGTTAAGAAAAGGACTTTATAATCCATCCCAAATGGTCAGCTACTCATGAAATAAAAATAGTTCGAAATAAATAATTTTTTTTTACATAGTGATCACCACTTATCAAGGCCCGGAAGCCATTCAGGGATAAGGGTTATTGCAAGTACATTACGTTAGTGTGGAGATTTGATGAAGTGTTTACTTAAGGGGGCGGTTCATTAGGTATTTGTTAACGTTGAACTTGAAGACATCCAAGTTGTAGGTTACAAAAATACCTGATGGGATTATCTCTTCTCACGACTGGCCGTGGTTTTCATCATCAAGAATTCAAAGCTCCACATATTAAGTTTCAAAAGAGACCGTCTCGCTTCTAGACGTTCGAAAGACAAACTGGACTGTCGTCTGTCGACCTCAGACTCTCTCTGAGTTTCTCCCAGTTTCTCCTTTCTTTTCTCTAAAGCTTTTCTATCTCTAGAACTTTCTTTTTTCGAACACGTCATACACACGTGTTCTGGACATACGCGTCCAAAACTTTTTCCTTTGTTTACAAAAGGAATTTTAACCTATACTCAGTAACCTATATTTCCAATATTTTAAAAAGATGTTTATTATATTATCTTGTAGCTGCATTCTTTCAATTGAATTTTCATAACAAAATTGACAGTGCACATTCTTTTCTTGAACTATTTTATTTCTATTCTAAACAATCGTTTGCTTTACATTCCTTTTTCTAATTCTCACACGTAATCTATTTCTAAACCTAAATTACGAGGTTCGAATTTTTCCTATGCTATTTAATCTTCATTTTAACTAAATCTCTCTATTTTTACATGAAAAGGGGACAGCCCTTATGTAACAGTAGTCCAGTGGGAAGCAGGCAGACGGAACAGAGTTCCACAGGCGTGCAGTTCTAAGAAATAAATAAATAAAAATAAATAAAATCTCGAATTGTTTCTTGGAAAAATGCCTTCAGAAAGGTTGTGAGTATGTAGAAAAAACATTCCAGAGCACAAAAGGTTGTTCATTTTAAGGGTACCACTCCCGTCTTCATAGCTCTTCAACGTTTTGAGTAAAAAATATGAGGCTTTACTTTTTGAACTATCTTCGTAGTTTTAAATGTTGAAAAACTTCCAAGATTATATATATATATATATATATATATATATATATATATATATATATATATATATATATATATATATATATATATATTATATATATATATATATAAGGACTATCCACTTATCTTGTGTTTCCTTTTTTAAAATTAAATATGTTTTTAACTCTTTTTCAATATGTCTTTTAACATGTTTTATTAATCATTTGTTTATATATATATATATATATATATATATATATATATATATATATGATTTTCAGAATGTGAGAGATTGTATAATAAATTCCACAGCCAAACAACGTCGCAGCCCACAAGAGCCATGACAGACAAAGAACCGGAAGTCCAAGATTCGAGTTTCGCCCTCATTTGGGCTCACCAGTTAGACACATCCGAACTCAGGATTCGAAACCCGAGCCTCTTGCATGCAAGGCAAGCACTCTAAGAACTGAGCAAACACCCTGCACACAAGAATTTCAATTAACCAACACAGATCAAGCAAACCGCGCCGAAATCCGACTGTGAAATGAGCCTACTTCGTCTCAACAAGAGACGCGGTCATCCAACCAGCTAATAACCCCAAGCTGATGTCTCACAAGTAGGAGTTTTAACTTGAAAGGACGATGCCATCCAGCAATGCTAACCAAGCGAGCAACTTATGATAGGATTTTCAGAATGTGAGAGATTGTATATAAAGCTGAACGTCTGTGTGTGTCTGGTCATGAATAGGCTCCTATATGGTTGACTATTTAGAAAACTGATCACAGATAATGATAGAAGACGTGTCGAGACACAGGAATGGGTATATTTGATCTGGCATAATGATGATTCATTAAAATTGTGGGGGTCTGCGTACGCGCCTGGTCCACAAAGTATGGAAATATAAAATTAAAAAATTTAAAAAAAGCGTTTACAAGTGTTTTTGATATAGATGTACATAAGAATACTTTGATGAGTATGTTTTAACTTAAATAGGGATGGTATAATAAAATTGTGGGGTCTGCGTTCGTGCCTTACCCCCATAGAATGGGAATAGGCACCAACTTTAATAAAGACTTTTCATATCTATCTACGTAAGTATACTTTGATAATTATGTTTCAGTTTGAAGAAATATGGTATAATAAATTATGGGGTGTTTGTTCGCGCCTGACCTTTATAGAATGGAAATATGTCACAAAGTTTAACAAGGTTTTTTTAATATAGATGCACAGAATATTGTGATAAGTGTTTCAGTGTGAACAGGTATGGTATAATAAATTATGGAGTTTATCTATTTTTACTTTCATCATATTTTGCTTTGGTCTTGATACGCCCAAATTCGAAGCTATCTCTTTACAACCCTTCCTTTTCATAACCTATCATACTTCTATAAATCAGAGTCCATTTTCTGTAGGCTGTTTTTGAACCCAGTCAACGACGGGTACTTTTGCTAGTATATATATATGTGCAGAAAGCTTTAAGAAAGAGTTTACTAATCAAGGAAAAAAACAAACTAAAAAAACAGATATGGATATAGTTATTTATCTCTTAATACTAACCAAATTAAAAAGCTCAATACATTCACTGAAGATAGTAGAGCTGACAGTAATAATAAGAATAGAATGAACTGTTTTCCATATTTATACGCTTATGTTTTAAGTTTTGGGACTAAAATCCAGAAAACTTAATTTCATTCTATGCAGTAACCAGCAAATACATAGGAATTCTAATTTTTAGCGTGACTATGTGATTATTTTGGTAACAGTTTTCCTTTGACGAGAAGAATTAGCATTCTTTGAAACTCCGCGGATTAAGAATTTCCTAGCACACCAGTTTTGGAGTACCCTGCCGAATAATAAAAACTATTCGTAAATTTTACTGTACAGTTCTGTTCTTACTATATATATATATATATATATATATATATATATATATATATATGCACACACACCAGTAAACCACATATTTCAGAGATGTACTGTGGTTTTATTGCTAGAGATGGACCATTACTGTTTAGAAAAAGCCATTATAATCCATTCCAAATCGGCGGCTCATGAAATGAAGATATTTCGGTGATTTCGATTTTTCAATCCATAGCACTTGTAAATATCTTATGTCTATAACGCACCACTTTCGATTAGTGGACTGTTCTTGCCACATCTGGGCTGGTGCACCAGTCTTTCTTTTGACCTGAATCCAAAAGAGTCCTCAATTTAATAGACCTCACACTATCAAGTAAGCTTCAGTCCCTGTTCCCGTGCACCGATACTGCAAATCCAATGTTTATTTTATAAGTACTTCCACGAAACATGTCCCGAGGAATTTATTGCACTTGCATTCTCTCAATGTAAATACCACTGACCAAGTCGACAAACAGAAAATCCACTCTTTACTTTAGAGATGTAAAATATTATAAGCCAATTCCGCTGGAGTTTGGAATTTCTTTCTTACTCCCCGTTTCTCCGGCTGTACCAACATGCAGAAATTTAAACTTCACTTAAGATGTCACCTTTAAATCTGACTCTTAATTCACAGTTGCTCCTTACACCCCAGTGTGCCTTTTTTTGAGGCGAATAAAGGCATACAAATAGGATTTATAGAAGTTTCTTTCAAAAAGGGAGGGCTGTCTGACTTACAATTTGGTTTCTCCTCACTACTTAAAATGGTTCCATCCGGAGGTTAGAAAAAAGGCACGGATTTTACTCGTTGTGTGACGGAGTGGATAGATATTTATTTAAAATATATACTTAGATACAAATTGCTCTTTATTATGCAGGGGAAGGTGATTCGCTCAACAGTTATAACGTAATACAGAATCAATGCAGATCATATCAATATTTCCTCGACCCTTTTGTAGCCAGTCTTGTTATTTAAAGAAATAATAAATTAATCGATGCATTGATTTCCCCAAGAAAGCTAATCAACTTGGAAAAAAGAGGGGGAAAAAGAATCCCTTAAATGAGCGAGTGACGATTTTGCAGACGCGATTAAGTTATGGAGTTCACCCCATGAAAAATTACGTCATAGAATTGGTCAATATGAGAAGTAGGCTGGACGCTACGAGATAACATATCGATCTTATTGATAACATATCGATCTTGTTGATAAACTTCCTACCTGTTACTGTCGCCTCTAAGCGATAATTGATCATACCTACCTGTATAGAATGAAGGTAGAAGGAAAGAGAGGCAGGCAGGCAAAGAGATCAGAAAAGAGAGGTAGGAAGGAAGAGAGAGATCAGGGGAGAGAGGCAGGCAGGCAGAGAGAGAGAGAGAGAGAGAGAGAGAGAGAGAGAGAGAGAGATAGAGAGAGAGAGAGAGAGAGAGAGAGATCAGTAAAGAGAGGCACGCAGGCAGGCAGAGAGAGAGAGAGAGAGAGAGAGAAAGAGAGAGAGAGAGAGAGAGACCAGGAAAGAGAGACAGGCATGCAGGCAGGCAGGCAGAGAGAGATCAGGAAAGAGAGGCAGGCAGGCAGAGAGAGAGAGAGAGAGAGAGAGAGAGAAAGAGAGAAAGAGAGGGAGACCAGGAAAGAGAGGCAGGCAGAGAGAGAGAGATCAAGAAAGAAGCGAATATTTCAGAAGGAGAGATGAACGGATCATTAGGAGAGAGAGAGAGAGAGAGAGAGAGAGAGAGAGAGAGAGAGAGAGAGAGAGAGAGAGAGAGAGAAAACGTGTTTAATGGAAAGACAATAAAGAATATTTGAGAAAAAAAAGAGGGAGAGAGGTAAATGAATGTAAACGGTGGTAGCAGGGAAGATTAAATGGTGAGAGGGAGGCGGAGGGGTTGAGAGAATGAAATTAAATGAATTTTGCTGAAGAGCCGACAGTTTTCCTTTCTAACAGGTTTTGTTGAAGACGATGAGAAAATGAAATGGAAGTTTTGGAATCACTACTGTACAATTATATATTACAATAAAACAATCAATGGAGAATTGGTTCTATATTAATAAATACAAAATCTGCATGAATTAAAATATCATTTAAGCGCATCTCATGACCGAGCTATGCCGGGCGGCCTTCTAGTAATCGATAATTATTTGGGCGGAATGGAAATTTGGTTCTGAGGTTAATAAGTCCGGATGATATGCTTGGCAGCGTCGGTTAAGTGAAAACAAAATGATTATTTTGGTTATTTAAGCGATTATCCTTTTAACTTAGTTAATTTCGAATCAACAGCCATCTCGTGCGTTGCCCGTATATAGTAGTAGGTATTTATTTGCTTCCCCACGTAAGCAAAATGTGACACAAGGTCGGTTTTATGTGATTTGAAGGGGGAGGGAGGGGAGGGGGATGGTACATATAGGGTTGCCCCTACATGTACCAATAACCAATTGCCACAAGGGCAATGGTCACAAAGTGCAACATCTGCCGGAACAGATGGTATTTATTTGCTCCCCCACCGAGCAAATTAGGCACAAGGCCGATTTTTAATGTGAGGAGTGAAGGGAGGGGGAAGGGGAAAAGGGGACCAGCTCCCGAGAGGTGGGAAATGGGAGCTGGTTAAAGGTCAGGCATGTGGGGTTGCCCCCACATCTGATCTTTGCTAGTCATAGCTAGTCATAGCTTGCAGTATCTGCCGGAACAGATGGTATTTATTTGCTCCCCCACCGAGCAAATTAGGCACAAGGCCAATTTTTAATGTGAGGAGTGAAGGGAGGGGGAAGGGAAAAAGGGGACCAGCTCCCGAGAGGTGGGAAATGGGAGCTGATTAAAGGTCAGGCATGTGGGGTTGCCCCCACATCTGGTCTTTGCTAGTCATAGCTTGCAGTATATGCCGGAACAGATGGTATTTATGTGCTCCCCCACCGAGCAAATTAGGCACAAGGCCAATTTTTAATGTGAGGAGTGAAGGGAGGGGGAAGGGGAAAAGGGGACCAGCTCCCGAGAGGTGGGAAATGGGAGCTGGTTAAAAGTCAGGCATGTGGGGTTGCCCCCACATCTGTTCTTTGCTAGTCATAGCTAGTCATAGCTTGCAGTATCTGCCGGAACAGATGGTATTTATTTGCTCCCCCACCGAGCAAATTAGGCACAAGGCCGATTTTTAATGTGAGGAGTGAATGGAGGGGGAAGGGGAAAGGGGGACCAGCTCCCGAGAGGTGGGTAATGGGAGCTGGTTAAAGGTCAGACATGTGGGGTTGCCCCCACATCTGGTCTTTGCTAGTCATATCTAGTCATAGCTTGCAGTATCTGCCGGAACAGATGGTATTTATTTGCTCCCCCACTGAGCAAATTAGGCACAAGGCCGTTTTTAATGTGAGGTAAAAACCAGCTCCCCTAAAAGTAGGCAAAAAGGGGGCACTCTGGTTACCAAAAATAATAATTCTCACAGTATAGAGGGTTTCCCCTCCATTGACTGGTACAAATTATCTTAAGTGTAGTATCTGCCGGAACAGATGGTATTTATTTGCTCCCCCACTGAGCAAATTAGGCACAAGGCCGTTTTTAATGTGAGGTAAAAACCAGCTCCCCTAAAAGTAGGCAAAAAGGGGGCACTCTGGTTACCAAAAATAATAATTGTGCCAGTATAGAGGGTTGTCCCTCCATTGACTGGTAGAAATTATCTTAAGTGCAGTATCTGCCGGAACAGATGGTATTTATTTATTTGCTCCCCCACCGAGCAAATTAGGCACAAGGCCGATTTTTAATGTGAGGAGTGAAGGGGAAATGGGGACCAACTCCCCGGGGAGTAGGGGAGATGGATAGTGACAATTGGTATGAAGGGTTGCCCCTACATTGACCAAGGTCTTATATGTGGGGTTTCCCCCACATATGGTCTTTGCTTGCAGTATCTGCCGGAACAGATGGTATTTATTTGCTCCCCCACCGAGCAAATTAGGCACAAGGCCGATTTTTAATGTGAGGAGTGAAGGGAGGGGGAAGGGAAAAAGGGGACCAGCTCCCGAGAGGTGGGAAATGGGAGCTGGTTAAAGGTCAGGCATGTGGGTTTGCCCCCACATCTGGTCTTTGCTAGTCATAGCTAGTCATAGCTTGCAGTATCTGCCGGAACAGATGGTATTTATTTGCTCCCCCACCGAGCAAATTAGGCACAAGGCCAATTTTTAATGTGAGGAGTGAAGGGAGAGGGAAGGGAAAAAGGGGACCAGCTCCCGAGAAGTGGGAAATGGGAGCTGGTTAAAGGTAAGGTATGTGGGGTTGCCCCCACATCTGGTCTTTGCTTGCAGTATCTGCCGGAACAGATGGTATTTATTTGCTCCCCCACCGAGCAAATTAGGCACAAGGCCGATTTTTAATGTGAGGAGTGAAGGGAGGGGGAAGGGGAAAAGGGGACCAGCTCCCGAGAGGTGGGAAATGGGAGCTGGTTAAAAGTCAGGCATGTGGGGTTGCCCCCATATCTGGTCTTTGCTAGTCATAGCTAGTCATAGCTTGCAGTATCTGCCGGAACAGATGGTATTTATTTGCTCCCCCACCGAGCAAATTAGGCACAAGGCCAATTTTTAATGTGAGGAGTGAAGGGAGGGGAAAGGGAAAAAGGGGACCAGCTCCCGAGAGGTGGGAAATGGGAGCTGGTTAAAGGTCAGGCATGTGGGGTTGCCCCCACATCTGGTCTTTGCTAGTCATAGCTAGTCATAGCTTGCAGTATCTGCCGGAACAGATGGTATTTATTTGCTCCTCCACCGAGCAAATTAGGCACAAGGCCGATTTTTAATGTGAGGAGTGAAGGGAGGGGGAAGGGGAAAGGGGGACCAGCTCCCGAGAGGTGGGAAATGGGAGCTGGTTAAAGGTAAGACATGTGGGGTTGCCCCCACATCTGGTCTTTGCTAGTCATAGCTAGTCATAGCTTGCAGTATCTGCCGGAACAGATGGTATTTATTTGCTCCCCCACTGAGCAAATTAGGCACAAGGCCGTTTTTAATGTGAGGTAAAAACCAGCTCCCCTAAAAGTAGGCAAAAAGGGGGCACTCTGGTTACCAAAAATAATAATTCTCACAGTATAGAGGGTTTCCCCTCCATTGACTGGTACAAATTATCTTAAGTGTAGTATCTGCCGGAACAGATGGTATTTATTTGCTCCCCCACTGAGCAAATTAGGCACAAGGCCGTTTTTAATGTGAGGTAAAAACCAGCTCCCCTAAAAGTAGGCAAAAAGGGGGCACTCTGGTTACCAAAAATAATAATTGTGCCAGTATAGAGGGTTGTCCCTCCATTGACTGGAAGAAATTATCTTAAGTGCAGTATCTGCCGGAACAGATGGTATTTATTTATTTGCTCCCCCACCGAGCAAATTAGGCACAAGGCCGATTTTTAATGTGAGGAGTGAAGGGGAAATGGGGACCAACTCCCCGGGGAGTAGGGGAGATGGATAGTGACAATTGGTATGAAGGGTTGCCCCTACATTGACCAAGGTTTTATATGTGGGGTTTCCCCCACATATGGTCTTTGCTTGCAGTATCTGTCGGAACAGATGGTATTTATTTGCTCCCCCACTGAGCAAATTAGGCACAAGGCCGTTTTTAATGTGAGGTAAAAACCAGCTCCCCTAAAAGTAGGCAAAAAGGGGGCACTCTGGTTACCAAAAATAATAATTGTCCCAGTATAGAGGGTTTCCCCTCCATTGACTGGTACAAATTATGTTAAGTGCAGCATCTGCCGGAACAGATGGTATTTATTTGCTCCCCCACGGAGCAAATTAGGCACAAGGCCAATTTTTAATGTGAGGAGTGAAGGGAGGGGAAAGGGAAAAAGGGGACCAGCTCCCGAGAGGTGGGAAATGGGAGCTGGTTAAAGGTCAGGCATGTGGGGTTGCCCCCACATCTGGTTTTTGCTAGTCATAGCTAGTCATAGCTAGTCATAGCTTGCAGCATCTGCCGGAACAGATGGTATTTATTTGCTCCCCCACTGAGCAAATTAGGCACAAGGCCGTTTTTAATGTGAGGTAAAAACCAGCTCCCCAAAAAGGGGGCACTCTGGTTACCAAAAATAATAATTGTCCCAGTATAGAGGGTTTCCCCTCCATTGACTGGTACAAATTATCTTAAGTGCAGCATCTGCCGGAACAGATGGTATTTATTTGCTCCCCCACTGAGCAAATTAGGCACAAGGCCGTTTTTAATGTGAGGTAAAAACCAGCTCCCCTAAAAGTAGGCAAAAAGAGGGCACTCTGGTTACCAAAAATAATAATTGTCCCAGTATAGAGGGTTTTCCCTCCATTGACTGGTACAAATTATGTTAAGTGCAGCATCTGCCGGAACAGATGGTATTTATTTGCTCCCCCACTGAGCAAATTAGGCACAAGGCCGTTTTTAATGTGAGGTAAAAACCAGCTCCCCTAAAAGTAGGCAAAAAGGGGGCACTCTGGTTACCAAAAATAATAATTGTCCCAGTATAGAGGGTTTCCCCTCCATTGACTGGTACAAATTATGTTAAGTGCAGCATCTGCCGGAACAGATGGTATTTATTTGCTCCCCCACTGAGCAAATTAGGCACAAGGCCGTTTTTAATGTGAGGTAAAAACCAGCTCCCCTAAAAGTAGGCAAAAAGGGGGCACTCTGGTTACCAAAAATAATAATTGTCCCAGTATAGAGGGTTTCCCCTCCATTGACTGGTACAAATTATCTTAAGTGCAGCATCTGCCGGAACAGATGGTATTTATTTGCTCCCCCACTGAGCAAATTAGGCACAAGGCCGTTTTTAATGTGAGGTAAAAACCAGCTCCCCTAAAAGTAGGCAAAAAGGGGGCACTCTGGTTACCAAAAATAATAATTGTCCCAGTATAGAGGGTTTCCCCTCCATTGACTGGTACAAATTATCTTAAGTGCAGCATCTGCCGGAACAGATGGTGTTTATTTGCTCCCCCACTGAGCAAATTAGGCACAAGGCCGTTTTTAATGTGAGGTAAAAACCAGCTCCCCTAAAAGTAGGCAAAAAGGGGGCACTCTGGTTACCAAAAATAATAATTGTCCCAGTATAGAGGGTTTCCCCTCCATTGACTGGTACAAATTATGTTAAGTGCAGCATCTGCCGGAACAGATGGTATTTATTTGCTCCCCCACTGAGCAAATTAGGCACAAGGCCGTTTTTAATGTGAGGTAAAAACCAGCTCCCCTAAAAGTAGGCAAAAAGGGGGCACTCTGGTTACCAAAAATAATAATTGTCCCAGTATAGAGGGTTTTCCCTCCATTGACTGGTACAAATTATGTTAAGTGCAGCATCTGCCGGAACAGATGGTATTTATTTGCTCCCCCACGGAGCAAATTAGGCACAAGGCCAATTTTTAATGTGAGGAGTGAAGGGAGGGGAAAGGGAAAAAGGGGACCAGCTCCCGAGAGGTGGGAAATGGGAGCTGGTTAAAGGTCAGGCATGTGGGGTTGCCCCCACATCTGGTTTTTGCTAGTCATAGCTAGTCATAGCTAGTCATAGCTTGCAGCATCTGCCGGAACAGATGGTATTTATTTGCTCCCCCACTGAGCAAATTAGGCACAAGGCCGTTTTTAATGTGAGGTAAAAACCAGCTCCTCAAAAAGGGGGCACTCTGGTTACCAAAAATAATAATTGTCCCAGTATAGAGGGTTTCCCCTCCATTGACTGGTACAAATTATCTTAAGTGCAGCATCTGCCGGAACAGATGGTATTTATTTGCTCCCCCACTGAGCAAATTAGGCACAAGGCCGTTTTTAATGTGAGGTAAAAACCAGCTCCCCTAAAAGTAGGCAAAAAGGGGGCACTCTGGTTACCAAAAATAATAATTGTCCCAGTATAGAGGGTTTCCCCTCCATTGACTGGTACAAATTATCTTAAGTGCAGCATCTGCCGGAACAGATGGTGTTTATTTGCTCCCCCACTGAGCAAATTAGGCACAAGGCCGTTTTTAATGTGAGGTAAAAACCAGCTCCCCTAAAAGTAGGCAAAAAGGGGGCACTCTGGTTACCAAAAATAATAATTGTCCCAGTATAGAGGGTTTCCCCTCCATTGACTGGTACAAATTATCTTAAGTGCGGCATCTGCCGGAACAGATGGTATTTATTTGCTCCCCCACTGAGCAAATTAGGCACAAGGCCGTTTTTAATGTGAGGTAAAAACCAGCTCCCCTAAAAGGGGTCACTCTGGTTACCAAAAATAATAATTGTCCCAGTATAGAGGGTTTCCCCTCCATTGACTGGTACAAATTATCTTAAGTGCAGTATCTGCCGGAACAGATACTACACTTTGCTCCTAACAAAAGTGCCAGCTAAGTATATAGTAGTAATATCGATATTCCTTAAGGAGAGGTCACCGTAAAAGAACCAACTTTGCGCCTCCTAGGTTTTGCTACAAATAATAGGAAGCAGTGAATAGCCGCAAACCAGATCAGAACAAAACACTGCAGGACTGCAGTAAACAAACACAGGTGGAGACTAATAGACTCTCCAATCTACAAGGAAGCCCCGTAGGACACAGACCACCTGATCCTACACTGTCTAGTTAGCCGCCTAGAAGGAGACTATGCGACAACCCATCTATCTGAAGACAATTTCTAAGACTGACTAAAAAATAGCAGTATAGAGGTCTAACCCATACGATATTACTACTACGACTACTACTTGTAGTATTTTAATTAATTGTCGTATGTAAGTTCCGTAGGTGTTTTTTTCCTTCCATCTTTTTTTTTATGCGAGTACTGTCGACTAACTCACTAAATCGTCAGCAGACGAAGTATTGGCCTTGCTTATTCATGCCTCCTGTATTGTAAGAAATTTCTTCCCTACACACCCAATTTCCTCCCCGCAGATAGCAAATGAAACTCCACAAACAAAACCATACCTTTAACTCAAATTTTATTCAAGATGTATCAGAAATGAAAGTTCTTTGGTCACGGTAAGTCCTTGCAAAAACAGTGGCTGAATTTGCTATCCACTGCAATGGAGCCGTTAGTTAAGATTCCTCTGTGGGAATGTTAGTCCAGGTTTCCTTTTAGAAGGATCCATGTTGTACATGGTTGAACACGGTGTGAATGTTGTCGCCCAATATGGCATATTTTAGGACCGCGTGGTCTCTGGAAGAAATAGAAATAATTTCCCATAATCAAATATATCATGCCGAACACAGTAAAATATCCTCATTGAGTAAAACAAGTTCAATTATTTTGTCTCTGTATTTAGAGAAATGTCTTTCGTCCACCCACTGCATGGTGTCCAATGAAGGTAAAATTCTGGCACTCTATAACGGAGCACCGCTGTTTGAGTCTTTACTGTTCTGTGTTTATTGTTCGGTCTGAAAAATAACGCACATGTAATACAAAATTGGCGTCAAACTGGCGCATTCAAATTTAACCAATCAAAGACCGTCTAGCAAATCATGTTAGGCGAGCAAACAAAATGGCATCGGTTATGGAATTTCTCACAGTATTCTAATTGTGCGTCTTACTGGTAGTCTTTTTAAAAGTACGTATGGTTAATGAGATGCCGTATTTAGGATGTGATCACGTGTTGGGCGTGTGTGGCTATCTAAAATTTACAATATTTATGATTTACAATATTGAAAAAGGTTAAACGTAAAATTTTTTGCCGACTGAGAACATTTTGGAGTCCTTTAATATATTGAGACTAGACTTGTAATTAATGTTGTTTATTGTGGAGCGTCTGTTCTTCATATACAATGCCCCCAGGATTTTCAGTCTTTACGTTGAAAACGTATTTTAAAAAATTTCTTATTAGTTCAAACCGATTATGGGGCATCCTATCGGATGTCAAACATTCACCCGCTAACTCAGATATTCTAACCGAGAGATCTTTTTAGAATCCTGACCGCCCCTTTGAGTGCAATTGTTTGCATCTCTCCTGCATTTATTTTACCGGGTATATTTGCAAGGTAGTTTTTGAAATTCCTTTTCATGAGTCCAGTTGATCCTATAATTGCTGGAATTATAGAAATCTTCCTGAGATTCCAATTTCTTTTCATGTCATACATAAAACCTTGGTATTTCGTTACTTTTTCTTTTTCCAGCTCTGTTTAACTCGCATTATTGTGGACACTAACTTCTACTCGGGTTGCTTCTTTCTCCTTCTCTCGTAGCATTATGTCAGATTTTATAGCTCCGTTTTCTAGATATGTAGATGTAATGGGTGCATAGTTATAGTCGATGGTGTGCGACTTATTTCCGACTGGGTGCCAGGGTGTTTGTTAGGAGGTCTGTCAAAAAAAAAAAAAAAAAAAAAAAAAAAGTAGTAGTAGGCATGCAGGCTCGAACCCGTACCGCGAAGGAAGAAAAGATGAAAAAAAGTGACGTTTTTGCTGTTGTGCCAATCGCCAAACCGGAAGTGACGAATGTTCAAATTAAGTCAAGCCAATCGAAAAGAGGGGATGAGTTTCGAAAATATCGGCGAAAAAAGTGACCCCCCACCCTGTAGAAAAGTGCCCAGTTGAGGGTGAAGGAATTAATGTTTTTAGCCAATTTTTCGATATTTGTCGTCCGAAGGGTCAAGCTTCTAAACGATATCGATTTCGTGAAAATTCGTCGCCTTTATCGAAAGTTTTAGCAAGACATACATGCATATATTTAAACAGACAAGCGAGATTTATATTATAGATAGAATTGTTGCGTTTATTGCAAATATGAAAAATTTTACTGGGATAAAAAAAAAATCTTTAAATTCTGTTAAATTCTATTCAAAATATTACTTCTTTCCGAGGTTATTAAAGTCTTTATTTTTAACTAACGGAGGGAGGACCGCCCAACATTTCCCCGGTGAAAAATACGTTTAAATATAATATTTTAATTCGTTCAGATTTCGTATATATTATAGCGTCGTGATTTAAAAAAAAAAAAGTATTTGGGTACCATCAGCTAGGATGGAAGGCGACAGCTAAACTATAGCATTCAAAGCTGGTGACGTTACCACTGTACCAATGTGACACGCATATGAACTGATTAAAAGTAAACTAAGATGAATGTACAAAATGTAATGCGATTTTTTAAATTCTGACCCATTTTTGACCCCCCTTTAAATACTATTTTAACCGGCTAAAGACCCATGAAAGTAAAAAAAAAAAAATAATAATAATTTGAGGCCCATAGCGCTACTCTGCGACTTTTAGTTTCTGATATATAAATATCACCTCTCTGTTTAAATATATGTATGTATGTATGTATGTATGTATGTCTGGTTAAACCTTTCGAAAGAGGCGACGGATTTTCACGAGATCGGTATCGATTTGAAGCGCGACCCTGCGGACGACGAAGAACTGGCTAAAATCATTAATGCTTTCACCATCAACTGGGCACTTTTCTACAAGGAGGAGTCGCTTTTTTCGCCGATATTTTCGGAAGTCATCCCTCTTTTCGATTGACTAGCCTTCATTTAAACGCTCGCCACTTTCGGTTTGGCGATGGACGCAACGGCAAAGACGTAACGTTTTTTTTTCACGTTCTTTTTCTCCTTCGTGGTACGGGTTCGAGCCTCCTGCCAACATTTTTTTTTTTGCTCAACACCTCTCCAAACACCCGGGCAACGCAGGACACCAAGGCTAATCTATAATAGAAATCTCACCCCTCTGCTTTAATGTATGCATGTATGTCTACCTAAAACTTTCGACAGAAGCGACGGATTTTCACGGGACGTTTTGAAGCCGACCCTCCGAACCACAAATATCGAAAAATTGGCTATAAACAATAATTCATTCACCCTCAACTAGGCACTTTTCTACAGGGAGGGGTCGCTTTTTTCGCCGATATTTTCAAAAGTCACTCCCTCTTCGATTGATTAGCTTTAATTTAAACATTCGTCATTTCCGGTTTGGCAATAGGCGCAGCAGCAAAGACGTCACGTTTTTTTCACATTCTTTTCCTCCTTCGCGGTAGAGGTTCGAGCCTGCCAGCCTACTACCTTTCTTTTTTTTTTTTTTTTTTTGTTGCTCAACACACACCTCCAAACACCCGGCCAACGCCGGGCGCCCAGGCTAGTAAACTAATAAAAATGAAAAATGATTATCAAAAAGACAGGAGATACCTATTAACTTTAGTCTTGAAAAGATCATGGTTATATCACACACCGGTTCTTGCCAGATCACCGAAGTTAAGCAACGTTGAGCCTGGCCAGTACAAGATGTGTGACCATTTGGAAAGGCGAGGCGCTGTATGTACTGCGGAGTAAAATACCAGGTTAGGAAACTGGCGTGGTCTATCCTTCTCTCGAGGGTAGATGGGCCTCTCTTAAGCTGTGGTAGGCACCCCATCTAGTGATGGCGTCACGATAAAAAATACCATTGATAGACCTAACGAAGCATCAAGTATTCAGCTACGGACAAGATTTGAATTACACTACAAACTCGTATAATGAGTTGAAACTCGGCTGCAGCTGCATGTGATGTTTTATAAGTAGGAGAAAACAGTCAGCAGGCAAAGAGTTCCACAAGCCTGATGGACTTGAAAAACTACGGAGGTATCAAAACAGCGAATTGATGAAAACCACTAGACCAACGAGTTAATCGAGCTGGAACAAAAGAAGCAGGAAATGCACAAGACAATTCTGAAAAACACACGTTGTAAATAGTATCCATAGCAAAGACTAAGACTAGCAACATTATGTCTGTAAAAGAGAGGTTGTAAAGTGGAAGAAGGACCGATGAACCTATGTTCTCTCACTTTATCAAGAACCATAGAATGGGTTAGATATTCACCAGCCCAAATATGACACTACTCCATCCATGGTCTGATAATAGTTTTATAGGGACATTCAGGTTTGAGAAAGTGCTTAGAACGAGTGATAAAATCGACTTCAGGTGAAGCACAAAGAGCAATGAATTTAATATATATATATACTCCAAGAAAGATTAGATGAGAAAGAAAGATCAAGAAGTTTCAAAGTCGATTTCTCTTCAAGAGCAGAACCATTGATGAAAATCTCAGCAAGAAAAGGGGCACGCCTACGATTGAAATATACGAGTCGATTCTTAAAAAAATTAAATGAAATAAGCCATTTAGTACCCCAATACACTCCTGAACCAAATGTAATTTCTAGATTAGCAGCACATTTCAAGTGATCTGCGGTATATGAACGAGAAGCAACACCAGAATACTGAGTGGCATCATCATCAACATAGATGAATAATATTCTCTGGGAGATTATTGGTTTATAGAATAAACGTTGTTGAGCTTAGAATAGAGCATTGTGAAACACCGGCATCATTGCGTTATTAAATGTATATATAATTTTCTAGCTTACAATTTTCAAATGATTGCGAAATTATATATGCACCTGACGATTCTTTTGTCAACATACAAGTTTATTTACAATTCACTGTTGGTCATTGAAAAGAGAGAGAGAGAGAGAGAGAGAGAGAGAGAGAGAGAGAGAGAGAGAGAGAGAGAGAGAGAGACGAAACAGAACAACTGCGTTTAATGGTAAGGGTGTGTATTTGGGTTAGGGTTAGGGTTAGAAGAATAAATGACATTCATGAAATGTAAATATTTAAAATATTTAAATTGTTCTTAATTTTGCGTTACGTAATTCTAATTTCTCAACCTGCATTGTAAGCCTTTCTTTGTTTTCGGTAATAGTTACAATTCAGGTCATTTTTATAGGACGCAAGAATGTAGATAAAAATTAATCTGGAATATGCGTGTGTGCATACCTCTGAGTCGCCAGACTCAATATTCAACAGCATTGATAGTAAAAGAGAATGAAGAGGCACTATTTACAATGCCTCCCCACTGGACAGAGTTAGACACCTGGGTTGTTTTTTTAACGTGGAGAAAAGGAACCAAAATAAAAATTGTCTCAGCCGTGAAGGAGTTCTCTTCCACTGACAGAACAAGAAATTGAAGTGTAGCATCTGGAGAACAGATGCTACACTTTTATCTTGACCCGAAGTCCAAGACAGAGTTATTCACAACCTTCGATCAGAAAGAAATGACTTAATATCAAAAACCTCACCACCAGTATCAACCCTGAAATTTATGTAGAAAACCAGAATGCCACACTGTCGAACGCCTTTGAAATGTCAATCGCAATGGCGCTACCCACTCACTAATGATCGATAAACCGACAGATCTGCTCAGTTACAAGTTACAGACTTTCCAGAAAATGAACAACATTTTGATGTTGATCAACATTTCAAAAACTTTGTTAATAACAGAACGGAGACAAACCGGACGATCACCAATATTATTAAAGATAAGGCCAACAGAAGGGAAACGGGATTTTGATGAACACAGATTGAATAATTTTAAGAGGATAGAATAAAGTTCAGGAACGCAACGTTTGGAGAACGACAACGGAAATTAAATCAGAACCGGAAGCCTTAGACTGGTCAAGATCAGAAAGAACGCTAACAACCATCTCTGGAGTGAATTACAGATTTAAGAGACTGATCAGCTTTCAAAGAAAAATCAGGAAGAACAGCACCAGAATCATCAAGAGAAGAATTGTCAGAAAAAGATTAGCAAAGAAATCAGCCTCATCTTGAGATGAAAACCATTAAATAGAGGAAGAATAGCAGACTCGCTACTATTAACAACACTACTGTAGATTCTTTAAAAAGGTTTACGGCATATCACCCCTTTTCGGCTGATTTAATATCGAATTCATACATCTTTGTTAACAGTTTTTATGCTTCAAGTTCTTCATATTTTTAAATATTTATTCATGGTGTTTGGTTTGGTTGTTTTGTAGACGAAAATTATTTTTTTATTTTTTCGCAGAACATTATTGGAGTTTTCAAAGAAAAAAAAGAAAGAAAAAATAACATCAATGATGCATTTAAGGTTAGGAAGCCAGTATCTTCAAACAGTCTGATATATCAGCAACATTCAGTTTATACATTTCTATTGTTAACATAAACACACTTATCGTTATTGGTTTCGAAACGCCATGTGCTACCGTAATTTAGGAGATCAAATTTATAGGAAACCTGAGTAGAGAGTTGTTCACATTACATTTAAATTTTTGCAGTCGAGGAATCAGGGAGGGAATTTCAAAAGCAATTGAAACGAGGAAAGAATCTATCAGAGTAGAAAGATTTGCTGCGCGCGGGGATCTACAGTGAAGGGGTGCGATTATGTTGCCAGACGGGTTTGTCGATGATATTTACGTTGAGAGCGTATAAGTGCAAAAAGTTCATCGGAACACATTCTAGTACGTTCCAAACGTAATGCTTCTTATTTGTTTAATAAGAGAGGATTGCAAACTGCATTGTTCTGATGACTGAACTTATCCATTCATGACCTGAAAGCTTCCATCTCTCTGTTGCAGATATTGATGGTGTAAGATTAAGAAAGCAAACTGTCGTGGACGTGCGTCAGAAGCAGAGATGCATAATTGAATTCGATCAGACAGAAAAAAATTGAACCAATCAACATTCATCGATGCCTGTTGTACGTTAACGAAGCCGATGCATTTGATATCAGCAGGGTTAGATGGGTTCGTCGATTTCAGAATGGCGACAGAATTGCATGTGACAAAGCCTGCTTTGAACTTTTACGATCGAAGCATCAAAAGAGGCTAGCAAAAGTGCACTAAAAAGAAGGTGACCATGTAAAAAAAAAAAATTCAGAGCACAAAGGTCGCCCCCTTTTAATGGTACCACTTCCATCTTCGTAGCTCCTCAGCGTTTTAGCTCTTAAATAAAAAAAAAATAGGAAGCCTTACTTTAGGAACGATCTTTATATCTGTACAACATGCACGGTGATTCGACAGGACAAGGGCAGGAGTTGTTAGTAGAGTACTGAACCTATTAGAGATTTGTTTTTCTATTCTGTCCACGAGGGGAGACTAGTGTTTGGCACACCAGCTCATACGTAATAACAATACTCCACTTTTACTTTTAATATCACTATATATTAGGTACAATACAATAATCAATAGAAAATTGGCTCTATAATAAATAGGACTAGGACAAAAGATTATTCTTTTCATTGTTTTGTCTCGAGTATATATTTCCGCTGCTATCTTATGCTTTTATATAGAGTGATATGGTTCTCTGTTGATTAACTGTGTCTGTGTCAGATATATACTCGAGAGTCAAAACAATGACAATAGTCTGTTATCCTAGTCCTAATAATAATAATATATACGTACTTAGCCTGAATTAAAATACCATATTTAAGCGTATATTACGACCGGGAAACGTCAGGCAGACTGATATATATATATATATATATATATATATATATATATATATATATATATATATATATATATAGTGATGATCATATTTATTGGCACGGTAAAATAAAAGTTAAATTTTGTCTAATAAATTCTAAAAAAGGGATTAAATTAAAGAAAATAACAAAGTATATTATGTATTTTTAACTGGCCTTTCCGATGCAGCAATCGGATTTTAGAAAAAATAAATAACAAAGGAACAACAAACATAATTGCAAAAAACCCTTGTTCAAAATTATTGGCACGGCTTTGTTTTTCTTTTAGTATCAGTATAATATCAATCAATTTCCGGTTTACGTGCTTTCTGAACTTTTTTATAGCCATATTATGCTTGTTTAACGCTAATTCAGTGAATAATTTTTTTCAGATAATTTTTAGATAGCGATTTATTTAAACTATTATAAGTGACTAAATTATAATTTTCAATCGCCATGGTTAAAACTAAGGAACACAGCGAAGACGTCAGGAAGCTTGTTGTAGCATGCCATACCAATGGGGAGGGCTATGATAAGATTTCAAAGAAGCTAAACCTTCCCAAATCCACTGTTAGAGCCATAATAAACAAGTTCAAATCGCAAGGCCACGTTATGAGTTTAGAGGGTAGAGGGAGAAAAAGGATTCTTTCCCCAAGAGATGAACGGAAAATTGTTCGACAAGTAAAACAAAACCCAAGGATCTCTGTTGGGGAGATTGTTGATGAACAGAGCACCTCTGGAGTGAATGTATCTCGACATACAGTTGGTAGAGTTTTGAAGAGAGCTGGTTTAAAAGCATGTCGTCCGAGAAAGACTCCCTTATTGAAGCCTATGCACCTGAAAGCAAGGCTAGCCTTTGCAAAACGTCATATTAATAAAGATGTTGCATTCTGGAAACGTGTTCTATGGACTGACGAAACGAAAATAGAGTTATTTGGCCATAATAAAGTGTCTTATATTTACAGAAAATCTGGCGAAGCTTTCCTGCCTAAGAACACCATACCCACAGTGAAGCACGGTGGAGGCAGTTTGATGTTTTGGGGATCCTTTGCTGCCTCTGGACCAGGGCGACTTGTTAAGGTCACAGGTAGCATAAAAAAGGAAGATTATGTTAAAATATTGGATGAAAACCTGAAAGACTCTGCTAAAGAGCTCTCACTTGGTCGTCGTTGGTGGTTCATGCAAGATAATGACCCAAAGCATTCGGCTAAACTGACTAAGAAATGGCTTGAGGACAATCATATTAATGTTTTGGAGTGGCCATCACAAAGCCCAGACCTTAATCCAATTGAAAATTTATGGAGAACATTAAAATTGAGGGTAATGCAAAGGAAGCCTAAGAATCTTATTCAATTGGAGGATTATTGTCAGGAAGAGTGGGCTAAAATTACTACTGAAGAGTGCAACAACTTGGTTGTAAACTATGAAAAGCGACTGAGGAAGGTAATCAAGGCCAAAGGCTATACAATTGATTATTAAATAAATCGTGCCAATAATTTTGAACAAGGGGTTTTTGCAATTATGTTTGTTGTTCCTTTGTTATTTATTTTTTCTAAAATCCGATTGCTGCATCGGAAAGGCCAGTTAAAAATACATAATATACTTTGTTATTTTCTTTAATTTAATCCCTTTTTTAGAATTTATTAGACAAAATTTAACTTTTATTTTACCGTGCCAATAAATATGATCATCACTATATATATATATATAAATTACAATTAAATTTACCAAAATGATCCAAAATGGTAAACTCCGCGGATTAAGGACTATCCACCTATTAAGTGTTTCATTTTCAGATTGAAATGAGTTAAAAACATATTTAAAGTGTTTTTTAACATGTTTTATTAACTGTTTGCTCGTATATATATATATATATATATATATATATATATATATATATATATATATCCTGCGCGTCATGAATAAGTTGCTCGAGTCTGTGTTAAATAGGGCTAGGACAACAGCATATTCTTTTCATTGTTTTGACTCTCAAGTGTGTATCCGTGTATATTTTATATGCTTTTATATAGAGTGATGTGGTTCTCGGTTGACTAACTGTGCCTGTGTCGGATATATACTCGAGAGTCAAAACAATGAAAAGAATATGCTGTTGTCATAGCTCTAATGATAAATAGAGAAGTTGTTGCCACCTCAGCAAAAACAACCTATTCAGCAATATGCAATATGGTTTCTGTTCTGAGAGATCTGATGTAATGACGGTAATATCACAGCATCAATGGCGGATGGTGGCTTTATAGACATGTACGATACTAGTAGGCGCGAGTAGTTTTCTAGCATGGTAGAGGGAGCCCACCTTATCAGTTGGATTTCAACCTCAGGAAAGTTGGAACGTAGACTCCTGATGCCGAAGAAGGAGACCTAATAGTAGGGGTCTACGTTGAAAGTTGAAGTTCTAGGTTTTCGCTTGCATTGTTTCATGTTGGAATATAGAGATAAGTGGATTGCGGTCGGCAGAGTTGCTAGAAGCTTCTTTCCTAGAACTGCCCGCCTATGTAACTGTTCCGATGGCCTGCTTTCCAGCTGACTACAATGTGGTTGTCTTCTGAACCATCTCCTTATATAATAAAAATCATACCAAATTCCAATTACCAACGATTACTTCGCTGTTGTCCCGATGAAACCGACACTCATTAACAGTTATCAAGGCCCGAAGGCCGCTCGAGGATAACTAGTGACTCCCTTGTAACAAAAGATATATTTATTCCAATTCATGTTGTCTGTGAATGTTCGCTCTGTGTATAGGTGTTTGAACGTTGTTCTATAAAGTGATGATCGTTTTCTGCAAGGACTAAAGTAATTAAAACTATCATTTTTACCTTATGTTAAAAATATTCTTTCTATTCCACCCCTCGATTGGGAGGATAGCTGTTGCCGTTCCCTCCTCTCCGCGAAGCAAGAGGATCCGAGGGAAAGACAAAAGTTGGCTCGAACTGCGTCGCAAGAGTTGCTAGTAATGTTAATATGAAGCCAGGCTGCCTCAGACTCGAGATTTTTTTTTTTTGGGGGGGGGGGTTATTCCTTTAATCTTTTCCATTGATAGGGTAATCTCGCAACGCAGAGGTTTTGAATCAGAGTTGCCTTCTCCAAGGTGATCTACCATCTAAAGTTGATAGGTCCAACCTGACCGAAGTTTTAAGGCGCGAGGGGACAATCTTTTCCCCTTCTCCCAGTTAGTATAGTTTCGCCAGACTTAGTAGCTAAACCAGACGAGAAGACCAGGTGCTGGACTTGATTGTCAGAGGCTATTTGAGATGCACACGATGAGGGCTATTTTTTAGGGAGAGGGAGCTTATCCCCCTACCACCCTCGGTATGGCAACCTTTTAAGCTATGCATTAAATAAACCAAAAACATTTTACAATGCTAATTAAACTAGAGTTTTACTTTACACAAACGGAGAATAAACTTGCACTTTTTGCACGTTCTTCTGACATTAATATTGCAATATTCTTTATTAAGTCCGTTTGGTTTCGTTTTGCAAAAAACATTTTCTTTTCATCGCGAGACCAAAGACAGACTAATAGTTGTTTTCTTTTTTTAATTGAACAACTCTTATTACTAAGGCTCTTTAAACAATTTTTTTTATTACTTATGGTAGACCCCCCCCGTAAAACATTCACAGCAAACACTCGCCTAGCTACAACCAATATCCGCAACTTGCCTTACTCTCCAACTGTGTCTAAAACTAAACGAATATTCCACGAGCAAAGCTCCCCCCCGCCTGTGAAACAATACTGCGAGACTGCTTCCCTGCTTATTATAACATTTGTTTTCAAGTCTAACGTAAACAAGTTCTTGTTTCTCTTCAGTAGTGAATTCCTTCCCAATTTCCACCATCACCGATCTTCACGGTGTTGTCTCGCATAACAATAATAAATCTTTATACTCGAGTAGCCTCCAGTCCTTAATAAGCAGTAAATCTATAGTAAAAGTCTTCCATTTCATTTTCAATTAGCCCTACTTTTTTCTTATAGTGGTTTTGCTGAAGATGGAGCATTCTACTGGATGCTAAACATTCGCCTATTATTTTAGTACAATCCAACCGAGAGATCTTTTTAAGATTATAATCGTTCCTTTGTGTGCAATTGTTGGCTTTTGTCTTGCACTTGGTTTACCGGGTATATCAGTAGGTAGATTTTGAAATTCTTTTAAGGAGTCCGGTTTTACTTATAAATACTGAAATTATGGCGATATTAGGATGCCAATTTCTTTTCATATCGTACACAAGGCTGTGGTATTTTGTCATCTTCGACCGCTCAAGTTTGCTAAAGCCAGCATCATTAGGGAAACCCTTAATCAAATGACATTTGAAAATCAATATGATGTTATGAGGGGGAGAATAGGCACGGAGGAGTGAAAAGAGTTTAAAGTACGATCGATGAAAAAGACAGGGATAGAGGAAGAAGGACAGAGGGAGAAAGAAAGAGAGACGGATAGACGAACAAGAAAGAGAGAGACGGATAGACGAAAAGAAAGAGAGAGACGGATAGACGAAAAGAAAGAGAGAGACGGATAGACGAAAAGAAAGAGAGAGACGGATAGACGAAAAGAAAGAGAGAGACGGATAGACGAAAAGAAAGAGAGAGACGGATAGACGAAAAGAAAGAGAGAGACGGATAGACGAAAAGAAAGAGAGAGACGGATAGACGAAAAGAAAGAGAGAGACGGATAGACGAAAAGAAAGAGAGAGACGGATAGACGAAAAGAAAGAGAGAGACGGATAGACGAAAAGAAAGAGAGAGACGGATAGACGAAAAGAAAGAGAGAGACGGATAGACGAAAAGAAAGAGAGAGACGGATAGACGAAAAGAAAGAGAGAGACGGATAGACGAAAAGAAAGAGAGAGACGGATAGACGAAAAGAAAGAGAGAGACGGATAGACGAAAAGAAAGAGAGAGACGGATAGACGAAAAGAAAGAGAGAGACGGATAGACGAAAAGAAAGAGAGAGACGGATAGACGAAAAGAAAGAGAGAGACGGATAGACGAAAAGAAAGAGAGAGACGGATAGACGAAAAGAAAGAGAGAGACGGATAGACGAAAAGAAAGAGAGAGACGGATAGACGAAAAGAAAGAGAGAGACGGATAGACGAAAAGAAAGAGAGAGACGGATAGACGAAAAGAAAGAGAGAGACGGATAGACGAAAAGAAAGAGAGAGACGGATAGACGAAAAGAAAGAGAGAGACGGATAGACGAAAAGAAAGAGAGAGACGGATAGACGAAAAGAAAGAGAGAGACGGATAGACGAAAAGAAAGAGAGAGACGGATAGACGAAAAGAAAGAGAGAGACGGATAGACGAAAAGAAAGAGAGAGACGGATAGACGAAAAGAAAGAGAGAGACGGATAGACGAAAAGAAAGAGAGAGACGGATAGACAAAAAGAAAGAGAGAGACGGATAGACGAAGAGAAAGAGAGAGACGGATAGACGAAGAGAAAGAGAGAGACGGATAGACGAAGAGAAAGAGAGAGACGGATAGACGAAGAGAAAGAGAGAGACGGATAGACGAAGAGAAAGAGAGAGACGGATAGACGAAGAGAAAGAGAGAGACGGATAGACGAAAAGAAAGAGAGAGACGGATAGACGAAAAGAAAGAGAGAGACGGATAGACGAAAAGAAAGAGAGAGACGGATAGACGAAAAGAAAGAGAGACGGATAGACGAAAAGAAAGAGAGAGACGGATAGACGAAAAGAAAGAGAGAGACGGATAGACGAAAAGAAAGAGAGAGACGGATAGACGAAAAGAAAGAGAGAGACGGATAGACGAAAAGAAAGAGAGAGACGGATAGACGAAAAGAAAGAGAGAGACGGATAGACGAAAAGAAAGAGAGAGACGGATAGACGAAAAGAAAGAGAGAGACGGATAGACGAAAAGAAAGAGAGAGACGGATAGACGAAAAGAAAGAGAGAGACGGATAGACGAAAAGAAAGAGAGAGACGGATAGACGAAAAGAAAGAGAGAGACGGATAGACGAAAAGAAAGAGAGAGACGGATAGACGAAAAGAAAGAGAGAGACGGATAGACGAAAAGAAAGAGAGAGACGGATAGACGAAAAGAAAGAGAGAGACGGATAGACGAAAAGAAAGAGAGAGACGGATAGACGAAAAGAAAGAGAGAGACGGATAGACGAAAAGAAAGAGAGAGACGGATAGACGAAAAGAAAGAGAGAGACGGATAGACGAAAAGAAAGAGAGAGACGGATAGACGAAAAGAAAGAGAGAGACGGATAGACGAAAAGAAAGAGAGAGACGGATAGACGAAAAGAAAGAGAGAGACGGATAGACGAAAAGAAAGAGAGAGACGGATAGACGAAAAGAAAGAGAGAGACGGATAGACGAAAAGAAAGAGACAGACGGATAGACGAAAAGAAAGAGACAGACGGATAGACGAAAAGAAAGAGACAGACGGATAGACGAAAAGAAAGAGACAGACGGATAGACGAAAAGAAAGAGACAGACGGATAGACGAAAAGAAAGAGACAGACGGATAGACGAAAAGAAAGAGACAGACGGATAGACGAAAAGAAAGAGACAGACGGATAGACGAAAAGAAAGAGACAGACGGATAGACGAAAAGAAAGAGACAGACGGATAGACGAAAAGAAAGAGACAGACGGATAGACGAAAAGAAAGAGACAGACGGATAGACGAAAAGAAAGAGACAGACGGATAGACGAAAAGAAAGAGACAGACGGATAGACGAAAAGAAAGAGACAGACGGATAGACGAAAAGAAAGAGTCAGACGGATAGACGAAAAGAAAGAGTCAGACGGATTGACGAAAAGAAAGAGTCAGACGGATTGACGAAAAGAAAGAGTCAGACGGATTGACGAAAAGAAAGAGAGAGACGGATTGACGAAAAGAAAGAGAGAGACGGATTGACGAAAAGAAAGAGAGAGACGGATTGACGAAAAGAAAGAGAGAGACGGATAGACGAAAAGAAAGAGAGAGACGGATAGACGAAAAGAAAGAGAGAGACGGATAGACGAAAAGAAAGAGAGAGACTGATAGACGAAAAGAAAGAGAGAGACTGATAGACGAAAAGAAAGAGAGAGACGGATAGACGAAAAGAAAGAGAGAGACGGATAGACGAAAAGAAAGAGAGAGACGGATAGACGAAAAGAAAGAGAGAGACGGATAGACGAAAAGAAAGAGAGAGACGGATAGACGAAAAGAAAGAGAGAGACGGATAGACGAAAAGAAAGAGACGGATAGACGAAAAGAAAGAGACGGATAGACGGAAAGAAAGAGACGGATAGACGGAAAGAAAGAGAGACGGATAGACGGAAAGAAAGAGAGACGGATAGACGGAAAGAAAGAGAGACGGATAGACGGAAAGAAAGAGAGACGGATAGACGGAGATAGGAGGTGAAGAAGAGGTGGACATGAGGCGAAGAAGAGGGGGACAGGAGAAGGATAATGAAGGGACGAAAAGAGGGGGAGAGTGAAGATTGCTAAGAGAAGAAGAGGTGAACCAAAAGGACGAAGGAAGTTAGACAGAAAGGAACGAAACGGAGATCAAGAGGCGTCAGAAAAATAAAACGGAGTGACAGGAAGAGGAGATGAGGATTAGGAGGATGAAACCGTGTTGAAATCTTAGAATTTCGGGATTTTCTTCGTTGATTGACAGGACTAACGTTCTCGAATGACGTAAGTAAATACCTAATATCATGCGCCATTTTAAAGCCAAACGAAAGAACGAAACCGAATTAAAAAGGAGAGAGAGAGAAAGAGAGAGAGAGAGAGAGAGAGAGAGAGAGAGAGAGAGAGAGAGAGAGAGAGAGAGAGAGAGAGAGAATAAGAAAATAAATCAAATTTAGTTGTTAAATAAATATTCAAGTTTAATCCAGCTTTGAATTTAAATATTTTTTTTTACCTGTAGTTGACAAGTCAGGAATCTTGAATATAAAAGCAAAAGAAAGAAACAAAAAGAAACAAAAGGTAAAAAAATAAAAAAAATACATGAAACCTTCTACAAACATCACGACAATCTCGAATGGAGTTAGCTGAGAAGTAACAAATATGAACCCCTATTAAAGGTCACATCTGCTGTTGATTGTGAAATCGATCACTCTTCAGGTTACGGGTGGGGGGTCTTATTGCTAGTTCACATCTGTTGTGGCCCGTTAACAATGCCTTATATGTATAATTATAAAACCCTAGACCTTGCTTGCATCTTGGTTTCGACAATCGGGCGATTCCATCTTAAAACACAGGGATGACAGGTGAATTTATACACACACACACACACTATATATATATATATATATATATATATATATATATATATATATATATATATATATATATATAGGCAAAGGATGTGGGTGAAGAGTTGTATGTTTTTGTTCAAATACAAGATTCACATGTATCAAAACCTATACAACAAATTAGGCTTATAGGTTAAAAAAGGTAAATAATCTACATTAGGGGACATATCAAGCAAGTAGATATTTAAACAAAGGGTTGGCCTTTTGGTCAAGATCAAAGTGTAGTATCTGTTCTTCAGATGCTGCACTTCCATTTCTTGTTCTCTTTCGGTGGAGGAGAAATCCTTCACGACTGAGACAATTTTTATTTTTGTACCTTTTCTCCACGTTAAAAAACGACCCTGGTGTCTAACTCTGCCCCGTGGGGAGGCATAGTAAATAGGTACACCAATTTGTATTGACTGTTTACATTTAACGTATCAAACATAAAGTGAAAACATGACGAAACTAATGCGCATAAGTTAAGTTAGCTAATAGAATATATCCGGACGAAAAAGACCAAGAAGATTTTGTTTTTAAACAAAATCAAATAAGATAAAGGAATTGTTTTTGGCATCGGAAATGAGCACAAATTTTTCGAATTCCGATACCCGCAAAAATTCTTTTCTAATTCCTGATTAATAATCTCAACATTAATATATATATATATATATATATATATATATATAATCTTATCCCCCCCCCAAATAACAACTTTATAGTTAAATATTTCGAGATTTCTTTCGAATTTGAATCAGTAATTGTATCGGAATCGGGAATTTAGTAGGGAATTAATAATTGAATAGGAATCGAGAACAATATCGGAAGGTAGAAGGAATATAGTTGGAAAGAAGTGCAGAAAGAAACTACTGGAATAGGAAAATGTATTATAATATGAAAACAGCGAAATATTTTTATATCATGCAAAAAGACTTTGTATCTTGGGTGAAAATAGTATTTCTAGTCAATTTACTTATGAGAGTAACAAAAAAATTTTTTTTGTTTTTTTTCCTCAGGGTTAGTATAAGGTAAACTTTTATTTATCTCGCTTAAATATGTCCGGACAAAACAATTTCAAATGTTCAGAGGAAACGAAAAAGCAAATAGTAAGTCAAACTACCTCCGTCTGTTGGTAAATCATATTGTAGACACGTTTTACCGGAAGTGAGGGTCAGCTGATCGGATCTGAGTGTGAGTCACGTGATCAGATTAGCTGGAGTCAGGAGTTGGGTTTTGGACATACAGAAGAACGGACGGCTAAACAGATCGTCCCCTCCCCTGGTGGCGGGGGGGGGACGCTGACGTGTGTGAAAATAAGATCTATGCAAGCAAAGACATTCACTTTCCATTCTTCTGCGATCGACATCTGGAAGGTGAATAAAAAACTATATAAAACCAATCATCGTCTTGGAGTGAATGAATATTCGTCCAAAACAGGTTCCAGTCTCCCCTCCAAGAACAAGATGAATTCCAGGTGAACAAGATCAACGATGCATGAAGTTAAGGTATGTCCAAAATACATGTACCACACACACACACACGCACGCACGCACACACAACTGCATATGAATAATTAGATATGAATATATCATAAATAGACACCAACATTTAGACGATCATACAACGGTGCCCACTTTATGATTAACAATACAACACTCGAGGATAGTTGTATGTGTGTGTGCGTAAGAAGAGATGAATGGGCTGGGCGGAGGATAAAGAAGGGGTTGGGAGAGATAGATAGAGAGAGATACGGATAAAAGAGAGGTAGAAAGGTATGATTTAATAGAAATAGATTACATTTTTGCCCCAGGCAACGTTGGGTAGACCTGCTAGTCTTTTTTTTTTAAAAAGGTAAAACTAGCTTGTAAAATATTTGTACATCTTTCACATTCTTCATCAACCGGAAATATTGGTATCCGTTTTCTTCTCATTGATTCACTGGGGGGGGGGGACGCTGACGTATGTGAAAATAAGACCTATGCAAGAAAAGACATTCACTTTCCATTCTTCTGCGATCGACATCTGGAAGGTTAATAAAAACTATATAAAACATTTCATCATCTTGGAGTGAATGAATATTCGTCCAAAACAGGTTTCCAGTCTCCCCTTCAAGAACAAGATGAATTCCAGGTGGACAAGATCAATGATACATGAAGATAAGGTATGTCCAAAATACATGTACACCACACACACACACACACACACACACACACACACACACAACTGCATATGAACAAGTGGATATGAATATATCACGAATAGACAGCAACATTTAGACGATCATACAACAGTCCCCTTTTATACATGTACCACACACACGCGCGCGCACACACACACACACACACACACAATTAGATATGAATATATCACAAATAGATAGAACATTAGACGATCGTACAATACCATGATACCAAACTCCTATCCTTACATCATCAACGCTCTGATCCCCATCTGGCATCAGTTGTGATGGATGGCTGTCGTCTGGGTGAGGCCCCGTGTTTTGACAAGCTTCTGTGTTTGACCTTTACTCCTTATCTGAAATGGAACACGTACATCAAGTCTGTTGCCAAGGTCGCTCGAAAGATGGTGGGTTCCTTCTACCGCTCCAGAAGATATCTCACTACTGATGCAATTCTCTATCTATATAAAAGCCAAGTACGTCCAAGGATGGAATACTGTTGCCATATCTGGGCAGGAGCTGCTAAAAACAGCCTATCCTGCCTTGACAGAGTACAAAATAGACTTCGTGGCTTAGTGGGGGATGCCCTTTTCTCTACCCTGCAACCTCTCTCCCACAGAAGAGACGTTGCGAGTCTATCCTTGTTTTATCGTTATTTCCATGGCAGGTGCTCGTCTGAACTCCAATCTTTAGTCCCCACCCCTCGCCAATCTTTCACGAAAAACACTCGTCTAGCTGAATCCACTGTGAAAAATTTCCCCCACTCTATATCTGTGCCTAAATCAAAACGTGGATTCCATGAACAAAGCTTCTTTCTTAGAACTGCACGCCTGTGGAACTCTGTTCCGTCTGCCTGCTTCCCTCCGGACTACAACTTGGATGTTTTCAAGTCCAACGTTAACAAATTCCTAATGAACCGCCCCTTAATTAAACACTTAATCAAATCTCTACACTAACGTAATGTACTTGCAATAACCCTTATCCCTGAGTGGCTTCCGGGCCTTGATAAGTGGTGATCACTGTGTAAAAAAAAATACCAACAATACAGCACGCAAAAAAAAGAAAAACAAAATAAAAATAAATAAAAAATAAACAAAACTTGACTCTGAATAAAAAAAATAAATAGATTTTATTTCTCAGTTTCAACATTTGAAATTAGGTGAAGGATAATTATTACTGCCTAAAATTTCACCACAAATCCACTCCTGACGCAATAAACATTCTATACTGATATTACCAAATTACTATTTATATCTAAGTTTATTTTTAATAGTATTATTTTTTTTACTTCGTCTATTACTTTTAATTTATTTATCTACTCACACACACACACACACACACACACACACACACACACACACACACACACACACACACACACACACATTATAACTTTATTTCCTATCACTTTATTCTAAATGCGAAACCTAATGATTAACCATAAAATATTTTTAGAATTAAAAATAAACAACAAAAATCAAATAGAATCTTTAAAACATTAATAGAACCTAAGCTCCCTTAAACTTTCCCAACCATAAAGATATAAAAGTACAAATGTACGTAAATATTAAACAATTAAAATATAATATTATGCGTATTTTACGACCGGGAAACCCGGACGGCCTGTTATATATATATATATATATATATATATATATATATATATGAGAAAGAAAATTAAAACTAAGTTGAACTTTACAATCAAAATTTACTGTTCGACTGAATACTCAAAAAAACAATTTACACAGTCATTATTTGCTATTCTTATTCTTCTCATCAGAGGACATAAAGAAACCAGCAAATTATATTTGTAGCAATGCTAGAATTTATTGTAGTTATAAATTTCCAAATAAAATAATAAAAAAATATTGGATATGTAAAAATCTAATATAAAAACAAACCGCGCATAATATTTCAGCTGGAATGAAACTCTAGAGTTGATCCAAAATGCAAAATAGTTCTTTAGATAGAATGTATTCCAAAATAAGTCCAGCGTAACGATGCATATAATCCGAATAAAAAGTTTTCAAAAATCCGATTGGAAAGTTTACAAAACAGCTGAACTAATGAAAATTTGAAAAAATTTGTGTCTATTTTCCGATGCTAAAAACAATTCCTTTAATTATCTTTTTTTATATGCGTTTGTCTAAAACAAAATCTACTGCTGGTAGTAATAATATAGCAAATATTTATTGAACTTGTGCAACCAGTAAAACTAAAATCTAGAGACCCCCCCCCCCAAGTATATTTATCTGCGTGTGAAAATATTTGCACATTTAATGTGTTTTTACGGTAATCCGGTCAAAATAACTTTATACTTAAATATTTAGAGATTTATAAAGAATTGGAATCAGTAATTGTATCGGAATCGGGAATTTAGTATGCAATTAATTGTATCGGAATCGGGAATTTAGTATGCAATTAATTGTATCGGAATCGGGAATTAATTATGGAATTAATTGTATCGGAATCGGGAATTAATTATGGAATTAATTGTATCGGAATCGGAAATTTAGTATGGAATTAATTGTATCGGAATCGGGAACAATATCGGAATCGTCCTAGTTGGAATTTAGTTTTCTTTATGCCATCAAAAATGATTGTACATGAAAATTAAATTACGTAAGAAAATTCACGAAGTATATTCTACCATTTCTGATAGATGATACGAAATATACCTACACGGAGAGATAATATTTTTAGGGAGAACTGTTCATTGAGTATTAAACTAATGCCCGGGTCACATGGTTTGCGACGTGACATCGAAACTTTCTGCTAAAATCTGAAATCCTTATCAGGAATACGAAATCTAGATAAAGGAAAGGACCAAGCATTCAGAATAAAAACGTGACAATCCCTTGGACGAGTTCCGGTTAAGGGCAGAGTTCAGTTTTGCACTTCCGGTTGAGGCTGATAACAAAAATTTTGCCCAGAGACAAGAGCAAGACGAGAAATAGCGGCGAAACAATACAAGTGGACATTTTCTGCGGGCAACAGAATTGAATCAAGTGGGATCGCCATTGTTGCTTTAAAAACGAACAGCATTTCTTTTTCATAGGACAGAGATACCAACGGCAAGACCAAAATGCGTCAGTAGGAGGAGCACACACACACACACACACACACACACACACACACACACACACACACACACACACACACACACACACACACACGTATACATATGTATGCATTTCATCCAGAGACTGTTTCACTGTATAACCTTCCTTCAATGTGACAAGACAAACACTCATTCCTAGCCAAAATTGCAGCATAACCATTTAGTTAATAGTCGACAACCCTACAAGCCGAGCTATGAGATCGGTGCTCGTAAATAATATCTATAATATTTTCATGTGAGTCATTATTTACAAACAAAGAGCTTTGCAATATATATATATAATTATTTACTATAATAATTATTTAATACCTACAGACACTAGTGTTTCATCCTTTTGGGAATCATCAGTGCAGGGTGTCACGAGTAACACCAGTCGATAGATTCGAACCCGGTAACAGAAGTCATCTCTGTCTTCATTAGCAATGGCCTAATCCATTCGGTCACCGTTAACCGCGAGAAATGCTGTTAAAATTTACACATTTATTATTCAAATGTTTTTCAACGTCTGTCAGAGTGATTCAATCATTATATGATGATCTGCGCATAAGAGCTAAACTGACTGACTATATTTCAACTAAAAGTGCTCAACGATAAGAAGCGAGTTTCTTAAAGGGGTTTTATATATTATATATATACTAGCTGGGGGTACCCCGCGTTGCCCGGGTGTTTGGGGGGGTGTATGTAGGAGGGGGACCCTGTTTTAATATTATAAAAAAAAATACGATGTTATAAAAAATTGGAAAAACCAAAACAAAGCAAAACCGCGAACAAATGTAAAAAACAAAAAAGAAAAAAAAGGTGTAAAAGAGGAAAAAAGGTTTAGGTAGGAAGATAGGCTCGAACCCGAAGCATTGAGGCTAAGGCGGAAAAAATACCTGACACGTTACCTCTGCGCCAAAGAGACACACAATTTCAAACGGATAAAATTAATCCTTGAAAAACACTTGCAGATGGTTGAAATTAACGTCAACCTTTTCTAGGTCAAACATGACGTCATTGTCGTAGTAGCAGGAGGAGGCCGAGTTTAGGGTGGAGGAACACCCCCCCCCCACACACATACAGATAAAAAAAGGAATGTTGAAAAGAACTTCACGTTTTAAAAGTGTATAACAGCAAAAATGTGCATAATCCACAAATAATGGAAAATAACAAATAAAAATGTTTATGAAGAAATATATTAATAAATCATGAATCTTTATAAACTGAGGTAATTCTATTTGTATGAAGTACGGTAAGCCAACAATTGAGATCCCCGCTAATAAAAAGAAATGTTATGATGATAATAGCAGTAGCAATAATAGTAATAGCGACAAACCCCTGTGCCTAACAATAATAAGCACAATAATGTGTGTATATTGAGTGAATCCATGTAAGAGAAATCATAGTCCGAGGTCATTTTGTCCCCAACAATAATAAGCACGTTAGCTAACGTTCAAAAATGTGTATATCGGCAAGAATATGCATGAGGCCTCAAAGGAAAGTAATGGAAAATATGTTTACGAATAAATGATTTAATCAATCCTAAAATTATTGGTCCCTGGAGTCTTTCCATGAATCCCTATAGAGTTAGGTAAGTTTGTTTCGCTTTTAGGACATGGGTAAATTAAAAATTGAAGTCGCTTCTAGCGCTAAAAAATGAATAAATTTGCATCTCCTCTATAAGTTCACGACTGACTCAATTAGGATTCAGACCTATATGTATGCTTGTATAATGATTATCATATCGTAGCCATCGGAAAGCAACCCAGCGGAACAGAGTTCAACAGGCGGGCAACTTTTTTTTATACGGTGGTCACAACTTATCAAGGCCTGGAAACCACTCAGGGATAAGGGTTATTGCAAGTACAGTATGTTAGTATGGAGATTTAATGAAGTGTTTACTTAAGAGGGCGGTTCATTAGGAATTTGTTAACGTTTGACTTGAAGACATCCAAGTTGTAGTCCGGAGGGAAGCAGGCAGACGGAACAGAGTTCCACAAGCGTGCAGTTCTAAGAAAGAAGCTTTGTTCATGGAATCCACGTTTTGATTTAGGCACAGATATAGAGTGGGGGAAATTTTTCACAGTGGATTCAGCTAGACGGGTGTTTTTCGTGAAAGATTGGCGAGGGGGGGGGACCAGAGATTGGAGTTCAGATGAGCACCTGCCATGGAAATAACGATAAAACAAGGATAGGCTCGCAACGTCTCTTCTGTGGGAGAGAGGTTGCAGCTTTATGAAATCTTCGTTTAGATTTAGATACAGTTAGGGGGTGGGGGAATTGTTGATAGTAGTTGTAGCTAGTCGAGTGTTTTTGTGAAAGTTTGCCTATGGGGAACCATAAATTGGAGCTCAGACGAACACTTTCCATGAATAGGCCACAGAAGAGAAAAGAGCATAACTTCCTAGGTATCGAAGTCTCAAAGTCGGTTGTGAACTGTCAAGACAGGATAAAGATCCGATCAGTTCCTGCACAGACGTGGCAACAATACTCCATCCTAAGACGTGGGACAGTAGAATGATCCAACCATTTTTCTGGTGACCTTGACAACGGTTTTGATGTATGTGCTCCGTTTAAGATTGCACCAAAGTGTATTACATCATTTTTGATCGAAGGGGTCTGTTTAACGACGGCCATGGTTCAGTTTAACTTAGTACGTGTGACTCTTTAGTTGTTCGAAACCATTTCGGTAAGGTATTGATCTCCGGCTTTTCTCCCATGTCCCTCTTTCAACTGTTTAATTGGTGAAAACATGATCAGTCGTCGCCAATGAAAATTAACTTCGGTTTTGGAAGAGCAATTAAGTCCCATTTCCCGCGCGCTTTCCTCTAAAACCTGAAAGGCTTCTCCCCGAAACGTATTTGAAGTTGGAAAGAGGTTCAAGGAAGACAACGACCGATACAACGACGTTCTCTTCTGTCGATTAAGTTTGAGATCGATTGGCTTCCGTTGACGTGTTCCCGGAATTTCACCTTAAAAGTTGCTAAAACAAACAAAAACTATTTTTCTATAAAAAGTAGTTCGCATCAGTTGGATAGAACATCAGAAATGGACACATTTAAATATTTTATGACGAAAAAAAAAATGTCCTTAATATTCACTAACACGGATGTGGAACTGTTTGACACAAGGTTAGAATAAAAGACAATTTCAGTAAAAATAAAAAGTGCTGAAATAAAACTACGTGCCGGGATATTGTGTTGACAGAAACTTGCCAAAGACAGGGGAAAGCTAAAAAAAAACAGAGAGAGAGGGAGAAAGAAAGGAGATAGAGACAGAGAGAGAGGGAGAAAGAAAGGAGAGAGAGACAGAGAGAGAGAGGGAGAAAGAAAGGAAAGAGAGAGAGGGAGAAAGAAAGGAAAGAGAGAGAGGGAGAAAGAAAGGAAAGAGAGAGAGGGAGAAAGAAAGGAAAGAGAGAGAGGGAGAAAGAAAGGAAAGAGAGAGAGGGAGAAAGAAAGGAAAGAGAGAGAGAGGGAGAAAGAAAGGAAAGAGAGAGAGAGGGAGAAAGAAAGGAAAGAGAGAGAGAGGGAGAAAGAAAGGAAAGAGAGAGAGAGAGGGAGAAAGAAAGGAAAGAGAGAGAGAGGGAGAAAGAAAGGAAAGAGAGAGAGGGAGAAAGAAAGGAAAGAGAGAGAGGGAGAAAGAAAGGAAAGAGAGAGAGGGAGAAAGAAAGGAAAGAGAGAGAGGGAGAAAGAAAGGAAAGAGAGAGAGGGAGAAAGAAAGGAAAGAGAGAGAGGGAGAAAGAAAGGAAAGAGAGAGAGGGAGAAAGAAAGGAAAGAGAGAGAGGGAGAAAGAAAGGAAAGAGAGACAGAGAGAAAGAAAGGAAAGAGAGACAGAGAGAGGGAGAAAGAAAAAAAAAGAGAGACAGAGAGAAGTAGAAAGAAAGGAGAGAGACAGAGAGAGGTAGAAAGAAAGGAGAGAGACAGAGAGAGGGAGAAAGAAAGGAGAGAGACAGAGAGAGGGAGAAAGAAAGGAGAGAGACAGAGAGAGGGAGAAAGAAAGGAGAGAGACAGAGAGAGGGAGAAAGAAAGGAGAGAGACAGAGAGAGGGAGAAAGAAAGGAGAGAGACAGAGAGAGGGAGAAAGAAAGGAGAGAGACAGAGAGAGAGAGAGGGAGAAAGAAAGGAGAGGGAGAAAGAAAGGAGAGAGAGACAGAGAGAGAGAGAGAGGGAGAAAGAAAGGAGAGAGAGACAGAGAGAGAAAGAAAGGAGAGAGGGACAGAGAAAGAAAGGAGACAGATTAAGAGAGAAAGGAGAGAGAAAGAAGACAGAAGAGGGGAGAGAATAAATGCAGAGAGAGAGTGTGTGTGAGAGAGAGAGAGAGAGAGAGAGAGAGAGAGAGAGAGAGAGGAGAAAGGAAAGAGAAATTCGCGAATTTATTTTTATTAAAAGGGCTAATCTGATAACCCTGGACAAGAATACGAGAGTAAACTCCCATTTTGATGTAGCCTCGTTTTCGAATATAATAATAAAAATAATATATGATCATTGCTGTAATGATGTAAGAAAAAAAAAACTTGTAGTGATTTCGACATGCAGCGATTCTTCACTAAAGAAAAAACTCCGCGAAACGCTACGTAAAAAAAAACGCATTCGAAAGAAATAGTGTAAAAGAAAAAAAGGATATTGTCTGCCAAGAGGTGATCGATTAAAGTAAAAAGATTCTCTTACAATATGATTTTATTATTTGTATTGAACTATGTAGCACAATATTACCTTCTTAAGTATTTATTAGTACTTATTCATTTATTTTATTTGAGTCTGTTCTATATTTAAAATACAATGGACACTATTTTCATAGAAATGTTAAACTCATATTTGTTGCGTGTTATTGGTTTTTCTGTTTCCTCCACCCAATGTTTTCTTTGTGTTATCTAGAAAAATATCAGTTTTATCAAAGCATTGTTGATTAAATATATTTCTAATTTCGCAGAATTTCCACGGGTCTTGCTAGTAGGAATTAATCTTGCACACAACTGCTTTATTTATAGACAAGCCTGGGTGCCCGGCGTTGGCCGGGGTTTGGAGGTGTGTATTGAGCAGAAAAAAAAGTGGTAGTAGGCAGGCAGGCTCGAACCCGTTCTGCGAGGGAGGAAAAACAATGCAAAAAAAGCGTGACGTGTTTGCTGTTGCGCCCATCGCCAAACCGGAAGTGACGTAGGTTTAAATTAAGGCTAGCACATTCGAAAAGAGGGGATGATTTTCTAAAATATCGGTGAAAAAAGCGACCCCTCCCTGTAGAAAAGTGCCCAGTTGAAGGTGAAGGAATTAATGTTTTTGGCCAATTTTTCAAAATTTATCGTCCGAAGGGGTCGAGCTTCAAAATGATACAGACATCGTGAAAATCCGTCGACTGTCAAAAGTTTTTGCAAGATATGCATACATACATACATTTAAACAGACAGGTGAAATTTATATAATAGACTAGCGGGGTGGCCGACGTTACCCGGGTGTTTGTCGGTGTAAAAGAAAAAAGTTTTGGTAGAGAGGTAGGCTCGAACCCGAAGCCTTGAGGCGAAGTCGGAAAAAAAGAAGCCTGATAACTTACTACGCCCCTAACAAGGCAGAGAAGTGAGAATGGTTGAAATTAAACGGTTTAAAAAAAAAAACAGATGCTTAAACGAACGTCAACGTGTGGTTTTCTAGATCAAACATCGCGCCATAGAGAAATGAAATCACAGCGCGAATTTTGTAACATAATAGTTGCTGAAAGAAAAGATAGAGACGACCTCGTTTCGTAAATCGGACATATTATAATCTAGGGAGTATATAAAAAGTTCTAAGTATGAGTGCCCCCCCACCCCTCGGGCATACAAAAAAAAAACAACAACAAAAAAACAAAACAAAAAAAGAAAACAAATGCACACACACGCTTTCGCTTTTATATATATATATATATAGATTATACCTATTTACTATGCCTCCCCACGGGACAGAGTTAGACACTAGGGTCGTTTTTTAACGTGGAGAAAAGGTACAAAAATAAAAATTGTCTCAGTCGTGAAGGATTTCTCCTCCACCGAAAGAGAACAAGAAGTGGAAGTGCAGCATCTGAAGAACAGATACTACACTTTGATCTTGACCAAAAGGCCAAGAAAGTTATAGAGAAACCATGGATTGGATTAATCATGAAGTAAAACTTATTCCGTTATTTTTATTATTTTTTGCCAAAATTTACGCGCGTATTGATTTAATTATTAAAATTTATCTCGCATATATTCATTTTATTTTAATTTCTTGATTCGATTTGTATAGTTAGTTTTACCTCTCGGCAATCAATTCTTATTATTATATACTTCTCTCAGGTAAGTTTAGTCGATCTTGGAATCTACATGGAATTACGAACTAAACCCTTTCTTTTTAATCCACACGTATTAAAAAAAAATGGGACAAGGTTTCATCACTTATCAAGGCCCGGAGTTTACTCTAGTATAAACGTTAAGAGTGAGGTGAATGTTGAGACAACACGATCAGTAAAAATTTATTTACATTAGATTTGAAAATGACTTTTATAGTCAGCTGCGAAGCAGTCTTTTGTTATTGTGTTCCACAGACGAACAGTTATAGGAAACAAACTATGTTCCTATAATTTAAGTTTAGTTTTAGACACAGAAATCTGCACGAATTAAAATATCTTATTTAAATATATTTTACGACCGGGCTACGTCGGACTTCTGTTAACATAGATAAATACTTTTGCAGTTTTAACAAAAGAGCTACAATAATATCAGGGCGTCTCCATTTACGCTGAATATTCACAGAATGCCAACATTTATATATTTCATATGAAAGATTCCGCTGTGGAATTTCCATAGGCCCAACTAATCTATATTAATAGCGTAGTACCTGTAACGTACGTACGTACGTGTCACGGTTTATAAATTATTATTATTATAAAAGATCGGAAGATCCTATTTATGAAAAAAAGCTAAAAAATGTTATAACAAACTACGAAAATTAAATTAGTATAGAGAGATGCTAATTTAATGTTCGTAGTATGTTATCACATAATCTTTTTAATAAATAGAATCTTCCGATCACCGGAGATACAACGTAAAATAAATAAATAAATATGTCGCTTTAAGGTCGTACGTGAAACTAAAATATAGCTTCTTGGTCTTCTGGCTAGAATCCAAGGGTAGTATCTGTTCTGTCGAAAAGATGGTGTAAATATATCGTGGGGTTTTCGTTCGCGCCGGGCGTCCATACAATGAAAATATGTCACGGACCCCTATAAGGATATTGGAGATAAACCGTAATAACCATATATATATTCTGACACTACATTAACCAGATTACTTAGATAAATACTTTTACAGTTTTAACAAAAGGGCTACAATAATATCGCGGGGTCTCAATTCACAGTGAACATCCACATAATGCCCAGCAGCAATATATTACATATGAAAGATGGCGCTGTGGAATTTTCATAGATCTCGCCAGTACTAATTAATAACATAATAAATAATTAATAATAAAATAAAAATATATAAATGTTCTTTTTTATTAATTTTAAGAGCAATATAGAAAGACTTTCGAGAGAAGACGAATGTGTTCTTTTTTTTTACGCCTCATAAGAACAATCTAGAATAATCAGAAAATTCTGTATAAAACAACGCGCAGCTCGCAATGGAGTCAGTTTTCGTAAACAGTTGCTAATCTGAGCTAACGACTCGTTTGAACTCCGGCAATGTTTCTAGGATGTCGTTCCAGTCGAAAGAAACTTAAAAAAATGTCATTCCCAGCATCAACTAAAGAAATGAATTTTGGGTAAATACAAAGATTTCTCTATAATTTCTCATTCATCAAAGTCTTATATTTTCAAACTCATCTGATTCATTTATAAGCATTTGATTTCAAAGTCAATGAGTTATTTCCCTTGAAGCTTAAGACGTTATAAACTTAATATTAGCGTTCATGTCTTGTTATATCATTACGAACAAAATTTGTTTATTTGTAAATGTTATTTACATGTTTTTGCTTTTGTAAAAATAAATATTTCATTTTCTATAACTCGGAGTTGATTTACTCTTTTGATTTGTTGCTTGTTCAGAACACTTGACAAACACGTAACAGACGGTTCAACAATAACAACTTGTTGACACTGAATTTGAAAATGACCACGTTATGAGCCGGGGAGCAGGCTTGCGGTATTGTGTCCCACAAACGAGTAGTTCTAGGAAAGAAACTTTGTTTATTAATTTTTCCGTTCAGCTTTAAGCACAGATAGAGGGTAAGGGAAATTATTGGTAGTAGTTGTAGCTAGATAAATGCTTCTTGCAAATGTTTTACAAGGCATCGAAACGTTGTGGTAATAGCATCAAAGGTTTGGTTGTTTGGTTTACGGCATATCAACCCTTTTTGGGTTATTTAATGCCGAATCCAGTATAGTGAATCAACCCCTTTTGGGTTATCCATGTCGCATTCAGTTATTTTGGAGAAGGTTTTTATTCTTCAAGCTCTTTGTATCTTCAATCGCTAGTTTGTAGTGTTTGGTTTGGTTGTTTTGTAGTGGATTTTACTGTTTTTGTTCCCTGCCCTGCAGAACATGAATGAGTTTTGCAATGGGAGAGGGAAAAGCGGTTACAGTATTAATGTTTGAAAACCAGTCGGAAAGGAGAGAGAGAGAGAGAGAGAGAGAGAGAGAGAGAGGGGGAAGGAGGGCTGTTTTTGTTTTGCAGAACATAAGTTTTGCCGTCAGGAATAGAAAAATAAAACACATCAATGTTAGGTGCATTTCGTCTCAGGAAGCCAATATCTTCAGGCAGCCTGATCTAGTAGCACCAGAGGAATAGCATCCAAGATGGGAACGGTAATCTGAATAGTTTCTGAATACAAATGATCAATCCCCATCTTTAGATGTTGGGAGGTTACATCGGCTGAAACGTATTAGATTAACGTCCAAGATGAGAACGGTTATCTAAATTCGTTTAAAATACAAATGTTTTACTTTTGAACAAAAACGACTTACAGAGTTTATGCGTTTAAGTTTGAGCCATGTTTCAAGTGCACTGAAGCCCCTAACCTCGTCAATTCTGTGTCCCAACGGATTATAATATCAGCAAAGTAATTTATGATCAATTGTCGAATTGAATACCGATTCGACTCGGAATAGTCGTTTGGTGCAATTTAGTGTACGACTTTAAACGGCGATTCCGGTTCACTTATTCTTATGACGTTGATCAGCCGATGCCTAACAGTCTATCAAGAAGGTTTAGTTGTTCAGTTATCGCTGCGGACAAGGCTTGACGATTGGAAAAGTTAAACAATCGCGGCCCAATCGTTGCTTTTAAACAAAATTCGTAGAGGCTGGGGGGGGGGTCATGATTTCAAGATTATTTTTTCTCCCCTCAAAGATGATCAGGTGGTGCTCAACCTCCAGTACAATGAGGTCTTTTTGATCACTTTAATTCAACAGGAGATTTATGACAAACTAATAGACCTACAGTAGCAGTTTGGGTCTTACTGTGAGATCAACGAGAAACTAAGAATATATATATATAAGGGAAACACTATGTTGCCAGAGATAGAATGAGAATGACGGATGTAGCACATTTCCAATACTTTTGTCATCGAAATCGGTGAAATCGCCCATTTTCAATCAAATCGATTAATTACCTGCTCTAATCTAGTTCATTTCAAATGCGCCCCTGAACCCGAAAAGTTTGGCGAGTCGCACGACGATGCACACAGGTCTGAACGCTTCTTTCTTAGAACTGCCTGCCTATGGAACTGTTCTGCTGGCTTGCTCCTTGATCGAGTACACTATAGTTACCTTCAAGTCCAACGTAAACAAGTTCGGAAAAGTCTGACGATGTTCACTCTACACAGGTCTGAATGCTTCTGCCCACTCCCCTAGGAACCTGCTTTTATAGTGCCCGGGCGTACCTCAAAATCAAGTGTGAGACGTAATTTTTCGAGAACTGTACGAGATCGTGGGTATTAAAAGACCACGATCGCCATCTTGGATCTTTTCATTTTTCATTCTCAGCCCGCAGGACAGACAGACACGAGCACGCTTTTGTGGTAAGTTTTCTCTATGTTCCCCGCAGCACCTGTATTATGAAAGAACCTATTGCTGAGGTGTATATATATATATGCCTCTTCTGCTTGTACAGTGATAAAACCTCAAATACACTTGTGATATTAGGTTGTTGGTTGGTTGGTTGTTTTTGTTTTACGGCATACCAACCCTTTTCGGGTTATTTAATGCCGAATCCAAAGATTTTGAAGAATTTTTTTTTAAATAGAATATATTTGTTGTTTTCACGTCAGTTTCTATTTAACTCATAATTGGAACCCTAACAGGTACTACCACTCCGGGTCAGAGTGGACCCGGGAGCAATGGTAATTAAAGGGTGGCTCCACACTCTCCAAAGCCCACAATCTAGGGCCTCATCACTGGATATAGTTTAAGGTCATATCCAAGACCCCCATTGAGGGACTTTTACCCTCTGCAGAGAGGCAGTCAGCGTATTCTAATGGCCCACCGACAGGACCGATGTTAGGTTGTATAAAAGTGTTAACTTTGGTCAAAAACATGGAGACACAGAGTGAGAGAGATGTACGGATAATAAGGATATAAAAATTTGACAAAAAAAAACAACAAAAAAAAACAAAAAACAAACACCCGTAAATATAGGAATTTTATCTTTCTGATTGAGAAATTATCGTCTACCAAATAACAGATTATTTTACTTCTATATTTTGGTAATAGTCGAAACTTTAATCGCTTTTATCCGTTCTTAGTTGGAACTACTTACGTCACGACTCAGTCTTTGGATACTTTATGGTGCTTTTTAAGTAGTATTTAACCGAGCAACGCCTGGTGCATATGTAGCTAGTCTGTATTAGAGTGATGAGAAAGAAGGAAGAAAGGGGTCAAGTATTGACTCTTGAAAGACTTCAAGAAAAATAGCAGAAAGAGAATTACAGGAAGCAAAACATATCGATTAGATAAATAATTCAGAAGGCCAGGAAAAAAAACCCCCTTCGATCTCAAAAAAGCACAGAAATATCGTAGTTTATACATCAGACGCTTGTGATGAATTGGAACGATGACTTTTGAGGAGTGAAGAAGAATCGCCAAAGAAGAATTCTGTCTCGAACGAGTCGAAGATATTAGAACAAGAATTCATACATTCTTTTGCAGTTGTCGATTCCCGCAAAAGAAAAAACAAAATCAGAAATTAAATTATGCCAGCTGATAAAAGAAATCCTGTTTTTATTTTTTTTCATAAAATGTTGAGAAGTTTCAAAGTACATCATCAGTCAAAAGAGAGAGATTCGATAGGTTTTTGGCAACAAAATTATTTTACTAATCCTTAGATTATATATATATATATATATATATATATGGTTGTTTGAGGTCCACCTTAAAAAAATGTGAGATAGCTGAAAGAGATATATATATATATATATATATATATATATATATATATATATATATATATAATAAAACGTCCCAGGATGGGTAAAATTCTGAAGAACAAAATTGTTTATTTCATTTGCTGGTACTTATCCAGAATAAGGGTCGTGCTATTGTCGGAATTTTCCCGGCAGTTTACATAAAACGCTGAAAGGTGACGAAACGTACACAGAGCCATTGAAATCGCAACGTTCAACGTCATTAAAAAAAAAAGAAAAAGAAAACAGAAACATTTATTTGCTATCATTGGTGTTCATTATATATATATATAATGAAATTGTTATACTTAGGCTGCGTTTTTTCATTCAAGCAGACATTAAATAAAACGAAGACACTTTGCTTCATGATTATTTTTTTTGATTTTCAATATAAACTTTTTTTTATATCAAAACCGAAAATATTAATGAAAGTACCAGTTATCACGAGCGCTTTTGATTCGATTGCGAATCATCTTCAGGCGGAATTCATGGAGTTGAGGTGAAAGTGAATAGGAGCAAAAGTGAAAATTAAAATATACAATATATTGCATTGAATGATGGGAGGTTAAAAGTATATAAAAAGTCGATTTATAGTCGCTTAAGAACTAAGTCGATTAAACATTACAGTTTTAAAATCAACGGGTCCATGTGCCAATATTAGCAAAGTGCGTCGTTTACGCAAGACATTTTAATACGTTGTTGCTCTTCTTGAATGCAACGTTATTAATAGAAGGGTGCTGGGTTCTAATGTAAGAAGTAAAACATCCTCTCTCTTTCTCTCTCTCTCTCTCTCTATATATATATATATGACCAAAAATCATGAAACTAAAAATTAAAAAAAAAAATCAAAAATTTATGTTAATTTGCTATCATTTCTTTGTTATTAAAAAAACTGAATATTTATTTATGAAACTTACCTTACAACGAGTATTTTCCTTGATTTGAATTTTAATTTTCTTAAGGGCTCATAAAAATTGTTCAATAATTATTCATTTTATTTACTTCGTAACAACAAAAGAGAATTATTTTTTCAATTATTTTTTCATAGAATTATTTTCGTAATAACAGAAATTATATACTTTTCTTTTAAAAGTTTGGTGAATGATCCACGATACTCCCCCCAAAAAAAACCAAAAAACAAATCACAAAAAGTTTCGTTTGGCACTTTCCGACGTTTTACCGCAAAGCTCCTTAAAGGTAGCACTGTCTTTATGCATCGTGACAGTGTTCGTTACAGTTTAAACCTCTCTCGGAGCCCAACGCTGTCCGACACCGTCACAAAGAAACAAACAAACCAAAATAAATAAATCCGACTGCTTTTTTATCTGTTTTAACAAAACTCATTTATTACCGTTATTCTTCCCCAAATGCCCCTTTTTACTGTTCATTTCATGAAATGAACAAAACCCAGCTGTCTCGACACCAGCTTAAAAGTTTCTCGCCGTCATCATGGGGCCACACGTCCATCTCGCTCGATGTATTTTTCTTCAGTCACATGCCGACCATAGCTAGCTATTTCTCGTCTTTGACTTCACACGTTCATTTTTCGACGCGCATTTTGCTTTCCTCTGACCATGTCCTTTTTATTGTCATGCAAGCCTGCAAACACTTCCTAATTTGCATATGTGCTTTTTTCGGCTACTGCTGATAATATCTTCGCAAGCCAGCTATCCTACAGCTCCCGCTGATATTTTCTCACGCGTTCATACGGGGTCTGTTTCACTTATTCTGCGTAAGTAGCTATTAACCTATTCTCTAAGAGGTTAGACTCAAGGTTCAGTGTGAAAAAATTTATTTTATTTAAAAAAAAAAAATACATGGAATATAAAATATAAATATGGATAAATTCTCATAAATGATTAGTATTTTATATAGGTAAGTGATTTTTGAAATTTATATATATTTATTATATTTAGATTAAGTTAAAATTCGTTGAATTTCGTGAAATCTTTTTAAAGAAAACCGATTAAAAAAAATATTGTATATTTTTCGATAAAACCTTTTACTATTTTAAAGTTTGGTCTCTGCTCCTTTTATTGATTAGGGTTTAAACTTCGAAAGATAGCAAGTCTAATTAATCATTCCTTTTCTAATGGCGACTTCTGACACTCCTAGTGCAGTGTGAGTAGGATCAGTGAAACGAAGTGTATTAAAACTAATCGAAATACTTTTATGCCCCCCACGGAGATTTGAATAGAGTTATAATCATAATAAACCTTATGTCTAGAATTCCAATTCTGATCAAAATCAATTACAAGATTTCGATTCTAGAAAATGTCTCAAATTTTAGGCTGAAGATTAAGGGGTCTTAATAAAAAAAAGTTCAAATTCAGAAAATCTTGCTTAATGATTATGGATCAAATTTAATGTAAATCCGAAACATTCAGATTTTCATATAAGAATGTCCTTTTCATTCCCCATAAAAAAAACCTTTAAAATATCTGAAAAAAATTGAAATTGAGAATATTAATCTATATATCGATATATATGCGCGCGTCCTTGCGTAAACATTTAACCGATAAACTCTTAAACTACTGGTCACAAATTTTAAATATTCTCCCGGGATTACGCAGATTTAAAAACAATACCAACTTCTGGGTGTTTGCTGAACATTTTTAAAGTTTTAACGAGATATATTTACATACATACGTCTTGATAACAAGGGCTAGGACTACAGCATATTTTTTCATTGTTTTTACTCTCGAGTATATATCCGACACAGATAGATAAAATTAATCAACCGAGAATCACATCACTATATAAAAACATAAGATCAATGGATACATACTCGAGAGTCAAAACAATGAAAAGAATATGCTGTTGTCCGAGTCCTAGTGATAACATTAATACAAATTTGACCCCTAAAGAAGATTTTTTTCTTCTAAATTTTAAATATTCTCCCGGGATTACGCAGATGTAAAAAAATACCAAACTTCTGCGTGTTTGTCGAGTATCTTTTAAATTTTAGCGAGATATATTTACATACATACGTTTGCCCTTTCTTATTGTAGATAGGCACTTCCTTGTAAATATCTGGAGTAGTAACGTTTTAAAGTAGGTAAAACTGTACTAAAAGCTCTGGATAAATAAGTAAATAAGTTAAAATATGTTAAAAAAAAAGTGAAAGGGAATTTCGGTATGAAGGTAAATAGGTTTTTGTGAATTTTTTCTCTCAGAATTTAGAAGCAATAAAAACTTCAAGAATAAAACGAACAAATCTATCAAAATGGACGAAACCCACTCAGCAGTGAAATGGTTACTTCGCTTCTTCAATTTATTGTGGCCGTCAAAAATGGAGATAAAATTAAGCAGACGATAAGTACGACGGTAGACTGAGGGAGAGGACGAACATAAGGATTACGATTATGAGATCGGACATGTGTGTGCGTGTGTGTGTGTGTGTGTGTGTGTGTGCGCGCGCATATTTATGTGTATGTATATGTGTATATATATGTGTGTGTGTTTATATGTATATATATACATATAGAGAGGATCGCGAGGGAAGAAGTTGAAGTAGGGTGGAAGTGAGAGATGAAAAAGAGAAGTTGAAGTAGGGTGGAAGTGAGAGGAAGAGGAGTAGAAAAAAAAGATGAATGAAAAAAGAGGGGCGGTGCGAATGAAAATCATATCTTAATTGCGGGTTCTGACAACTTTTTAAATAAATGTGATGGACGAATCAAAGTAAATCGAATAGAAAAAAAAATAAATTTAGACTTTGGCTTTATTTTGGGAAATACAGATTTTCCCCCCCATTATTTGCAATGCCATAATTTACTAATCTTTTACGGCATATCAACCACGTTTGCCTCATTTTATGGCATCCTCATTTCGTCGTCTTTATCAAAACTTTTAGGCAGTTCCACTCTTCGGCCTTCTTCAGATGTCTTTTATTGAAGACTTGACTCATTTTATAAGTCTAAAACATCTCTGAATTCTCCGGGAGACATGACCAAAACGACTAGGACGTTGACCAGCGTGTGCAGATGTTTGAGTTTCCGAGTTCAATTCCGAGTAAAGACAGTAAACTTTCCATCATCGTTGTAAAGGGGTGGTAGTGGTGACAGCGCTCCGTTGAAAATCGAAAGAGTCAACATTAGGATCCGTCGTCCTTTAATTTGGTTATCTTGTTTTACGGCATATCAATCCGTTACAATGTATTTTTTTCGCGACATTCCTTTGTGTGTTCTGGAGCAAACTCAACCGAATTACTACACAACTACTAAGCTTTTTTATATTTGTGGGTGGGGATTTCTGCAATCTTGTAAGTTAATGATCTCATTGATTACTGTACACGCAATAACCCTTATCCCCGAGTGGCCTTCGAGCCTTGATAAGTGGTGACCCCCATGTAAAAAAAAAATTACAATCAAGAGGGAGAACTTCATGCAGACCAGGCAACCCTATGCGAGCTCTATTGAAAGTAGCCTCTAGCACATGAACAGCAATAACAATGTTTTCTTACAGCAACAACATCAATAAAAAATATCATGAACAACAGCAACAAAACAGCAACAACAAAACATCATGAGCAGCAACAAAACAGCAACAACAAAACATTATGAGCAGTAACAAAACATGAGCAACAACAACAATAGCATTAACAAATCATAAACAGCAACAAAACATAAACAGCAACAAAATAACATAAGAAAAACAAACAGTAACAAAACAGCAACAAAAACCATAAACAGCAACAAAACATGAACAGCAACAACAAAATAACAGCAACAAAACATGAACAGCAACAACAAAATAACAGCAACAAAAAACAAACAAAACAGCAACAAAATAACAAACAACATCATAAACAGCAATAAAACATCATAAACAACGTCATAATCATAAACAACAGCAACAAAATAAACAGCAACACAACATCAAACAGCAAGAAAAGAACAAACAGCAACAAATTATAAAACATCATAAACAACAGCAACAAAATAAACAGCAACAAAACATAAAACAACATCATAAACAACAGCAACAAAATAACAAACAAAAACAAAGCATCATAAGCAACATAAAACATCATAAACAACAACAAAATAACAAACAACACCAACAAATCATAAACAACATCATACACATCATAAACAGCAACAAAATAACAGCAACACAACATCATAAAACGTCATAAACATCATAAACAGCAACAAAATAACAAACAGCAACAAAATATCATAAACAACAGCAACAAAATAACAACAGCAACAAAACATCATAAACAACATCATAAACAACTGCAACAAAACAAACAACTGCAACAAAACAAACAACAGCAACAAAACAAACAACAGCAACAAAACATCATAAACAACATCATAAACAACAGCAACAATATCAGCAAGACGAGGTTTTTTTTAATCTTTAGTTGGTTGTTAAGTTTTACTGCGTATCAACTGTCGTTGATTCTTTTTATAGTATCGTTATCTTGGTTGCTGTTATCAAAACACTTCGACCATTTTACTTTTCAGCCTTCTTCAGATGTCTTATATTGAACTTCAGAAACTTGAATTAGTTTATAATTCTAAAAACAATAACTAAATTGCCCTCAATAGAAAACAGCGTTAGATAAATCATTCGCATTATACTTTATTTTTTTTACATAGAATAAAATGTTATTGTTTGACTGCTTTTAATTTGTTTTTTAGATTATAAAAATATATTTTATGAACTATTGGATTTCTTTATTTTATTTGGTTCATAAAAATAATCTCTTATCTGACACTGTTTATAGCGGATTTCTAGTCGCTTATTCTTCAACATCACTTTTTTTTTTTTTTTTTTTTTTTTTTTTTTAGGGATTTAAGTTTTTATTCCATGTAGCTGACAGGACCGCAGAAAGTCTTTCAAAAGACTTTGTAACACAAGGATGCTGATCTTGAAGTAAACATTATGTTTTGATCGGGGGCCCATCTTTTTTTCAACTGAAAAGTAGGCATGCGTACGCGTCTTACGAGACACCCATCCTCCCCATGTTAAGAATGGCGAACGCCACTCATTACGTAATACATCGGAAAAAATGTCTGAATATACAGAAAACTACTTCTCTGCACCTAATTTGAATGTAATGTTCGTTTTCAGCATAATCAAAAACATAGAAAAGTCATTTTAAAGAGGATTTTTCAGGTAGAAAGTAAAAATTTACCGGATATGGTTAAACGCTTAGCCAACCAAATTCAAGTAAGCAGAAGATAAAATAATCAATTTGTAGACAAAGTTACGAGAATTGTATTTAAGAAATTTATCGACAACAATTTAAAACATGAATTTATCGCAGCTGTGGTGAAGGTGATATAATTCTTGCATAAAAAAAAAAATGTTATTGGCAAAGTTAAAAGTTGCCATGCGCGCGAGCATTCTTGCCATTAAAAAAAGGGCCAATATGGGTTAGCTGTCCTACTGAAGACTTACGAAAAAAAAAAGAGTTGCTTTTTAGGGGTATTAACCCCTACCTCCCCATGTTAAGAACGGCTTTTGGAATAAACACCCTTTGCAGCTAACTCAGTGGGACAACCAGGCCACATTGACAAAATAAATAAAATAAATAAATAAAAATAAGCTATGCCTGGAGATGGAGATGAAAATTTACCAGCCATTCTCCCATCAACATCAAAAATCTCTTAGAGAAAATAAAAAATGGCAACAAAAAGAAAAACCCAAAACAAACTTAAACTAGATATTTTTTTACGTTTCTTGAAAAAAAAAAAAAAAAAAAAATCAAAAATTTCCCCAACAAATTAACAAATCTACAAAAAAAAAAAAAAAAAGTCTTTCATATTTTTTTTTTAAATAATTTTTTTATCGTTTAAAAAAAAAAAAAAAAAGAGAACATTAGCATGGATTTACATTTGCTGTTATTTTTTTTCTGGTATTTATGCAGAAAAGTTACCATCCTGAAATAACATTATTATTTAGAAAACCATTCTTAACATGGTAAGAGACGAGTGTTTTATAATCATTCCGTACTTTCACATAAGAATTTAATAAACGAAAATATCGTAAGAATTGAATTTAAGTCGAAAATACTACTTAAAAATAGCACGGTAACTTCTCCGCAGAATCGCCTTCTTTTGTTCCTATTATCAATAAAAAAATTGATCTTAAAAATAATTTCAATAAATATTCATTCTTGAAAATTACCATTCGTTGAATTGTATTTTCTTAATTTTTTTCTGAAGAGGTTAGTAACATTACCCATAAAAATTGTCTTACCTCCATTTGTTTTCACGATTCTTTTCGCTATCTGCTCGGAAACACTCGTGAAAGTTCTTTATCACGGTGATATAGATGAATAAGGACCAAAGAATAAAATATGCCAGCTGTTCACGGCCATCGTTTTCCTATCTATCCTAAACTGCTTTTGTAAAAAAAAAAAAAAAAAAAAAAAATGGCTATTTGTAAAAGGAAAGAACTATATTTGATTCATTTGAGTATTTGTAAAAACAAAACAAAAAAGGTACGTTTGCAGTTTACGGATTGTGCTGAAATAATAAAAGTATTTAAAACCAGGTTTTTCAGCAAGAGATTTGGTAACTATTTTGTATTTTCATTTAATAGCAAAAAAAATTTTAATGAATAAAAGATCCCGTAAAAATGTACTTACCGGCAATGCTGTTCCATCCAAGAAAGGAAGAAAGAAAAAAAGAAAATGGCGCCTGACGAAAACTATTCATGCGTTTAAAGATCAGGCGAGCGACGTCAGTATGATAAAAAAAAAAAAAATAACAACCACTCACTGAAACGAAATACGAAAATGGCAGGCGAAACTATTGGTCTCAACTATGTAAATCAAAACTGAATTAATCCTCAGAGAGCTGACTAGATTAGAAAGTAGATTCTGACACTGAATGTAACCTGACACCCCTTATGTGATTCTAGTTGAAAAGTTGGAGAAAACTTGAATGCTTATTTGACACCATCCTCGACTGTCTAAGGTCTCTCTGTACAGGGGTTTGTCAGAATAACCTGGCATGATGATACTTTTTCCATAGAAGTAAACCCTGACCAAATATTCAAAATCACAGTATTCGCTGCCCAAATAAGATCTCCTCGCTATGGCTAACTTACATTAGCTTTTTACGGGGAATGGTGCACCTTCTCCATGTGATGCTACCTTAAGTAACAGCACGAAGCTGGATACTCCACCAGACTAGATAAATTCTTGTTCTGGAATCCAATAAGATCAAAAGACCAAAGTGAAAGATATACTACAACATATAAAAATGGTTAATTGGGGAGAGGAAAATTATGTTGTCAATTTCTTTATTAACTTAGTGTTTGAGAGATAAAGAACTTTAATGGAACATTCGAATATCTATGTATCTCATATAGACTTCAAGTGTTAGCCCCTGGTTGTGGGCCTCTTGATTTCTGAGAACTTCGACTGAAGTAAAATAAAATAAAAAAAAAGTTGAAAAATCTAAAATCTAAACAGCTATATGTCTGTGTGTCGGTTGGTCGGTCTCCATATTTTCAAACTCTATCTCCTCCGAAACTAAAAGTTGCAGAGCGTTGGTACTGTGGTAACGTCACCAGATTTGAATGCTGGAGTTTCGGTTTCAATTCTAGCTGATGCACCAAATCCTTTTTTTTTTTACTTTTGAAGTCACAACTTTATAATACTATATGCGAAATTTGGACAAATTAAAATATCATATTTAAGCGTATTTTACGCCCGGGAAGATCCGGACTCCCCCCTCCCTCGCTAATGAATTAAAAAATAGATTCGTATAAGGTCAGCTTAACACCATTCGGTTCTTGGCATCGTTTTCTTCATATGAGTGGTTATCGATACGGACTTACAACCTAGTGGTGCCAAGTTCGAATCCAGTTCGTTCCACAGAAAACTTTCACTTTGGATGTTGCCAACCTTCACTCGACGTCTTTCTAGAAAAAAACAGTCTAATTGGAAAGATATCATGGAAACGAACGCCAACAATGGATTAATACGAAATGACAAAATGAGAGACTTACAGAAAGAAACACATGGTGGTTGTTATCCTCCACAAGTAAAGTGACTGACTAGATTCGAGCCTGATACGCCCAGGCTTTCAATCTCCATCGGTATTAACTTCATCACGCCCACAGCTATGCAAATTGATGATATTCTTCTAAGAAAAAAATCAAAATTTTATAATGGCAGATGCCCTAATAAAGCTTTTCTTAAGTTATCCGAGGCTAATAAGATAAAACCAGTAGTGACAATGTGAGTATAATCGTAGAATATGAAATGCACTTTTTATTAAATATTGCTAAGATAAGCGCCTTATGATAGAAGACAAAATACAACAAAAGAACAAACAAACAAACAAACAAAAAACAAAAAACCAACAAAACAAAAACAACAAAAAAACAACAAAAAAAGCAACAAAAACAAACCAACAACAAAATAAACAAACCAACAACAAAATAAAAAACAAAAAAACAAACAAACCAACAAAACAAAAACAACAAAAACAACAACAAAAAAAAAACAAACAAACAAATCACCAAAAACAAAAACAAAAAAGACAGTGAATATCTCTTCTCTACTATTATATGAAAGGAACTTTGTCTGTGTGTCTGTGAGTTTGTTCTCTATGGACTCGAAAACGACTGGGCAGATTTGTATGAAATCTCACACAAAGGTACTTTGTGTGCCTGGCAATGTTTTCGATAAGTATCGATAATCGAAATAATTTGATGAAAGAAAGAACAGGCGATTTTAACTAAAGTTAACACCTTACACAGCCTAACATCGCAAGTGCATTATCCTCATCCTTTTCTTAGTTGTTTCACGACGTTTCGATCAACTATTCCTCTGACCGTCGTCAGGTGGTAACCGCGATGGATATGAACTCTGAATCTCCTGACTGCATTCACTGTAATTACTGCCTTCCGTAGTTGTTATTGTCTCACCACGTTTTGGTCAAGTAAGCCTCTGGCCGGCTTTGGGTAGGACCCAAATTAATAAATAATACTTATCTCAATAATGAATTCTAATTAAATTAACACCACAAGTGCATTTGAGAAGTTTTATTACCACACAAGTCGAAAAGCGCAACATAAAAAATCAACAGTAGGATCTCTACAGTATGCACTGTAGAACACAACGTATTGTGAACTTAGGGTAGGAATCTGAAGCTTTCTCCTCGTGCACATCGATTGGTCCCCAACTAAAGCAGGCAATCAATCGATCTGATTGAAAAATGATCGATTTCACCAATTTCGATGACTAAAAATATGAGAGTGTGAAACATTCGTCGATCATCATTCAAGAGGTCTGATTGGTGCTTTCTCTCCTCGGCCTTTTCATCCTCCTTGAAGCCCCGTTTTATCTGGCACAGTACCAGTTTATGATGAAAAACAAAAAAACAAAAACAAAAACAAAAACAAAAAAACAAAAAGAGAAAAAAGGGGAGGGGGCTAACTTACAATTATGTAATTATCCAGTTTTCAAGTGTTTTACCTCTTTAGCTGTTTCTGTATGGCCACCTAACGCTCGTGAGTCATATATTAGTCTCCGCACTCAAGGATTTTTCTTAATATTTCAGCTGTTTTCATTATTGTTATCGGTTGTATATTCTCAACATCTGATTTCAATTTCGCCAATTCTTTATTATTATTATTATTATTATTATTATTATATAACTACTACTACTACTACTACTACTACTACTACTACTACTAGTCATTGGGAGTTCTCACGCATCAATGATTTCTCGCTGATAATAACCACTAACATTCTCTGGAATCTGACTGACAAGAAATTTCATATTTCTAGCACTCTTCACCTCTTTTTATAATAATTATAAATGAGTTTACACTATCGCAACAGCCACTTACCATTGATTTCTCGCAAGTCTTAGCTAGGCTTGGGGTAGTAATAAGTATCTCTAAGGTCCCAGTATTTTCTACAACCTTCAAATGGATTGGTTAGTGCTCTCTATTCTAGGTGTTTCCATCCTCCTATATCTTTCGCGACTATTTTGTGTGGTATCAGCCAAGGCTGATCCCATCACACTGTGTTTATTTTTTCGAGGTGGGGTAATTTATGAAATTTATTGCAGTTTTTGGGTGGTGAGGTAAATTATGAAATTTATTGCAGTTTTTGGGTGGTAAGGTAATTTATGAAATTTATTGCAGTTTTTGGGTGGTGAGGTAAATTATGAAATTTATTGCAGTTTTTGGGTGGTAAGGTAATTTATGAAATTTATTGCAGTTTTTGGGTGGTGAGGTAAATTATGAAATTTATTGCAGTTTTTGGGTGGTGGGGTAATTTATGAAATTTATTGCAGTTTTTGGGTGGTGGGTGATTTATGAAATTTATTGCAGTTTCAGTTCTATTGAATTCACGTGGTTGTGTTTGCTATCTTCTTTGTTTTAATTTTCATTGCAACGTACTTGTGTATGGTTAGCGTTCGTAGATTATACAGGCTGATTTCCGGATTTTAGGATTTTCCTTATCTATTTTCGTCATTGTCGCATAGTCTCAGCCTTCCCTTTGATTCCGACGATTGCACCCAGACTTTATTTCTATGTTCCTAGTGCCCCTTACGATAATTGATATTGTATTGACTTTTTTCATGATCAATATTTTTTTCCGTTCTCAGGCAAATTTCGTACATTTGTCTCATTTTTCTATCTCGTTGATATTCATGTGAATTGCTGGGACGGCAAAATATACGAGTTTTTTCCTTCTTATTGATTATCATGACACCCGATCTTCTTGCTTGAATGAGTTCATCTGCTTGTATTTCCATGTCTTGGAGGATTTTATGACCTTCGTTTTTCAGTACTGTCTCTGTTTTTTCTTCTATCTATGGAAATCGCTCCAGACAAGGCGTGAAGCCACTTGATGTAAGGAGCTAAAAAAACATCTATATATCGTTGTCGTAGTACATTTAACGTAGGTACATGTGCCACATTTTCTAGGTTATAAATTATTAGATCGGGAGATCCTATTTATTAAAGAGGAGGATAGAAGGTGATAAATTAGTATATAGAGACGCCAAATTAATGTTCGTAGTGTGTTATAACTCCCTTATAGCGATCACCAAAGACGCAATATATATATATATATATATATATATATATATATATATATATATATATATATATATATATATATATATATATATATATATACAGTGATGATCATATTTATTGGCACGGTAAAATAAAAGTTAAATTTTGTCTAATAAATTCTAAAAAAGGGATTAAATTAAAGAAAATAACAAAGTATATTATGTATTTTTAACTGGCCTTTCCGATGCAGCAATCGGATTTTAGAAAAAATAAACAACAAAGGAACAACAAACATAATTGCAAAAAACCCTTGTTCAAAATTATTGGCACGGCTTTGTTTTTCTTTTAGTATCAGTATAATATCAATCAATTTCCGGTTTACGTGCTTTCTGAACTTTTTTATAGCCATATTATGCTTGTTTAACGCTAATTCAATGAATATTTTTTTTCAGATAATTTTTAGATAGCGATTTATTTAAACTATTATAAGTGACTAAATTATAATTTTCAATCGCCATGGTTAAAACTAAGGAACACAGCGAAGACGTCAGGAAGCTTGTTGTAGCATGCCATACCAATGGGGAGGGCTATGATAAGATTTCAAAGAAGCTAAACCTTCCCAAATCCACTGTTAGAGCCATAATAAACAAGTTCAAATCGCAAGGCCACGTTATGAGTTTAGAGGGTAGAGGGAGAAAAAGGATTCTTTCCCCAAGAGATGAACGGAAAATTGTTCGACAAGTAAAACAAAACCCAAGGATCTCTGTTGGGGAGATTGTTGATGAACAGAGCACCTCTGGAGTGAATGTATCTCGACATACAGTTGGTAGAGTTTTGAAGAGAGCTGGTTTAAAAGCATGTCGTCCGAGAAAGACTCCCTTATTGAAGCCTATGCACCTGAAAGCAAGGCTAGCCTTTGCAAAACGTCATATTGATAAAGATGTTGCATTCTGGAAACGTGTTCTATGGACTGACGAAACGAAAATAGAGTTATTTGGCCATAATAAAGTGTCTTATATTTACAGAAAATCTGGCGAAGCTTTCCTGCCTAAGAACACCATACCCACAGTGAAGCACGGTGGAGGCAGTTTGATGTTTTGGGGATCCTTTGCTGCCTCTGGATCAGGGCGACTTGTTAAGGTCACAGGTAGCATAAAAAAGGAAGATTATGTTAAAATATTGGATGAAAACCTGAAAGACTCTGCTAAAGAGCTCTCACTTGGCCGTCGTTGGTGGTTCATGCAAGATAATGACCCAAAGCATTCGGCTAAACTGACTAAGAAATGGCTTGAGGACAATCATATTAATGTTTTGGAGTGGCCATCACAAAGCCCAGACCTTAATCCAATTGAAAATTTATGGAGAACATTAAAATTGAGGGTAATGCAAAGGAAGCCTAAGAATCTTATTCAATTGGAGGATTATTGTCAGGAAGAGTGGGCTAAAATTACTACTGAAGAGTGCAACAACTTGGTTGTAAACTATGAAAAGCGACTGAGGAAGGTAATCAAGGCCAAAGGCTATACAATTGATTATTAAATAAATCGTGCCAATAATTTTGAACAAGGGTTTTTTGCAATTATGTTTGTTGTTCCTTTGTTATTTATTTTTTCTAAAATCCGATTGCTACATCGGAAAGGCCAGTTAAAAATACATAATATACTTTGTTATTTTCTTTAATTTAATCCCTTTTTTAGAATTTATTAGACAAAATTTAACTTTTATTTTACCGTGCCAATAAATATGATCATCACTGTATATATATATAGTCATCCACATACAGTACTGTTTCGCTGTTTCACAGTTCATCAGTGCGGCTAGACAAGCAACTGCCTCAAGCTCGGATCGAAACCCGACCGCCCAAACGGCAGTTGGAGCTTCTAACTGTTGCGCTATTCGGCTATGCGGGCAGTGAATTAACAATGTTTTGACATTGTCCAAATACCTAAGCTCAATTTGTTTACACAGATATGCTAATGGTAATTTGTATATCATTTCCCAATATGCTCAACCCAAGATAGGGAGCATTATAGTCATCAACATACAGTGCTGTTTCGCTGTTTCACTTTTATAAATTTTTTTTGTGTATTAATATTTATATTAAAAACCCCTTTTCTCTATTTATTTAAAAAGAAAATACAATTTTCTTAAATGTGTCCTGAAATTGCATTCATTAGCAAAAGATCTTACTAATTTGTATCTTTTTAAAACATTCATTTTAATTAATTCACTATTAGTTTTTTCAATTTTCTTATGGAATGATCATCTTTAATTAACTATTACGTGTAATTATATTCATGCAGATATTCTACATGATTTATACTTGCGTAATATTTGCGTAAAAAGGTTATAATAAACAAAAAACTCTTTCCATATATATTTATGTATCCGTATATATTAAAAAAAAAAAATTGCCTACTTCCAAGAGTTTTTGCAAACATGAGACTTAATATATAAGATATTTGAACCCATGTGAAACTTTATATTTGGGTTTTAGCCCGAGAAAATCAGTACAAAATTGTTAAAATTGAAAAAAAAAAGAAAAGAAATTTGCCAAGTTAAGGTCGAATGCCGGCTTTATGAATATGCATGCGTAACGTAATAGCTATTGGTTTATACTTCAATTTTTAGCCTTATAGCAAACATGTCTTCTTCATAGCTCAGTCATTAACGACAGAAGAAAAAATAAATCGTAATCTCAACGTTTTGGTTTCGATTCCCGGTGGTGGCGCACGAGTAATATTTTTAAAACTTGTAAAATCATTACTATATATTAGATCCAATACAATTTAAAAATAAATACGAAATCTGTATTAATAAAAATATCATATTTACGACCGGGAAATGTCGGGCGCCCTGCTAGTATACATATATAATTAAAAAAAATGATATCAATTTTGGGCCGTAGTGAAACTAAAATATACTTTCTTGATCTTATGGCTAGGATCGAAGGGTAGTATCTGTTCTGTCTAAAGATGGCATAATGATATCGTGGGGTTTCCATTCGCACCGGGCGTCCATACAATGGAAATATGTCACAAACTCCTATAAGGATATTGGAGATAAACCGTAATAACCAGATATATTCTGACACTACATTAACCAGATTACTTAGATAAATATTTTTACAGTTTTAACGGCTACAATAATTGGCGCTGGACGTTCATAGAATGCTCAGCAGTAATATATTGTACTAGCAGGGAGACCCGACGCTGCCCGGGATTGACTGATGATCAACGAATATTTCAAACGTCTATATTTTTATTGCCATCAAAATCCGTGAAATTGCCCGGGAGGAAGCTTCACATGCCTCCATGCAATAACGTAGTCCAAAATATATGTTATTCTACATTGCACTGCAGAGAACCTACTGCATTTTTTAAAAATAAAATTATTTATATAAACTTCTCTTCCAGTTAACGAAAAAAAAAATATGAAGAAATTTAAGTGCAGGGTTTGAACCTACAGATCATGTCATACGGCCCCCCCCCCAAAAAAAACAAAAAACAAAAAGAAAAACACGCTATCAATTTACCTACAACAGAATTTCCACGGCATGTTGTTCTATCCTTGTTGCTAAGCGACGACATGGAAAAAATGACTTTACCGATGATAGATAAATTAAAATAACGGTTTCGATTATCGATTATCGGTAATTCTGAGATAAAACTTTACTAAGATCTCTCCCAGACTTATACACTAAAGTGCTGTAAAATTTAAAGAAAATCTGTTCATCGGTTTCGGAGTCCATAAGGAACGAACTCTCACACACAGATCCAAAGTTGCATTTATATAATTGTAGAGAAGAGATATGAAAAGTGCCGCTGTGGAATTTTCACAGGTCACGCTAGTGAAAGATAATTATCGCAAAGCTGGGAAATGCTTATTAGCCGTAGACTTAAAAGGATCAAAGTTTTAGGTAGGAGGAAAACAGTCAGTAGCAAGAAAGTTCCACGGGCCTTCATGTTGTATACTGGTACATTTTAAAGAGAGACGGGGACATGTAATATAGGATTGACGATGATGGGAGAGGCACATTTATAACAGTGAGAGGAGAGAGATGGGAATTAATTATTGAATGAATGTGTATAACTAGGCACCGCCAAAATTGGGGGGGCAGGTCAGTACTTTTTGACGGACCGTCTTTTTAAAAATCTACCAAAAATCAGGTAATTATCCGATCAATACGAAATTTTCAGCGATTATTAGGAGAAGAATGAACTTTATAACAGTGTACTTATTTCTCATAAACGATATTTATATATATATTTTTTTTTGCTTACAACCCCCCCCTTGTTTTGAAGTGGGAACAAATATGCTTAAAATAATCATCTGAAACTGAACAAAACATATTGTGTTGTTGTAAGGGACAGAATTATAGATAAAAAAAAAAAAAATTGTTTGCATACCTTATTTTGACGTCTGAATATCAGAACTTCGATTGTGTTTAATTATCCCGCTTTTGAGTTTTGAAGTGTGAAATTCGGTGAATATGTTAAGTAAAATAATTAATTTAAGTTAAGCAAAACAAAAAAAATTTTTTTTTAATATTTATACGAAAAAAGCCATTTTAAAATTTTTGATAAATAAATTAACAATTTTTTTTTAGCGAGCCGAATAATGCATGACCATTATTAAACAGGGCATGCTTTGAATAATTGATATAAAAAAAAATTCGATAAATGTTGTGCCCTTTGTGTTAAAAATAGCATCATTTTTTTCGATCCCGTTTGAAAACGTTTGCCGCCTTTCGACTACGGTGGACCAAACGCGCTGAAATAATTTTTTTTTATTCTGCTTTAAATTGCCCCCCCCATTTTGGGGAGTCTGGCCCCCACACACATATACATTAAAAACCAAACTCATACAAATGGTCACCCATCTGGTACTGGCCAGCCTCAGCTTTATAATACATTGAAATTTTCGTCACTGAAAAATAAGTTTTTTTGGCCTGTTTGGTCTTCCATAGTTTTCTTCTTATAATCCGCAAACGTAAACAGAGTCGATCTCGACTCTACATGAACGCGAAATATCTGGTTACCTATATGAATAAGTGGAATTATTTGAAATTCAGATACTTATATTATAATATTTTTGCATATTCTCTTAGAAAATCATCCTAAATCTTAGTTAGACAATAAATAAATAAATTAATTATTTCAAAAAATTTTTTTTTAAATATTTAAGTACGTTTTTTGTGCAAGACAAAAAATGTCAATTGTTAACTTTTTGGAAAAATTTAACATTTAAAATTTAATTAAAAATAGTAGAAAAAGTTTTACATTATTCTGTTTTCTATATGATAAAATTCAGGGTTTTATCTTTCTGGAAAAAAAAAGTTACTCAGAAATAATGGATTTTAATAAATGTAATTTAGTTTTAAAAAACAACAACAACTTCATTTTGCGGCCATTTTTGGCGGTGCCTATGTATAACTGTTCTTTTACATCATGATCATTACTTATGATGGCGGAGGGGGACACATTACTTGGAAGGGAGTTATACAAAGTTCATATTAAGGTGATTAACACATTACCTTCAATTGTTGAATGACGACACGAAGACAAACAGTTACAAAAATCGATGATGTTCTTTATTTCATTTGACTGGTCGAAATGATGATGACGTCAGGAATTCAAATTCGTTTCTACATGGTTAAACTTCTACCCCTTCGCCTCTGAGGGGACCATCCTTTGACCATGTCAGCTCTTTCCGACCGAATCTGCTGACTGTTCGAACTTGCCCGACTGTCGACTCTCTCATCTGCTAATTCTAGCTCCGATTATTGAGAATTCCCCTTTTGCTATGACGTCAGAGGTGTGGTTCCAAACGTGACCAACTCACATGGCTAAGCACATGTCTGTCCAAAACACACTTCTGCGGACAAAGAATTCTCAACTAACCTATTTTTCACCCTAACCTATTTTTTCAATATATTTTTAATTTGTATTGTTCATTCTTTTTTTTAGCTGACTTTTTAATTCAGTTTTCATAAAAGAATGAACAATTAAATTCTTTTTACAATAGAAACAATATCTAACTATTTCCAAAACAATAACTAAATTCTAACATTCCTTTTTCTGAATCTATCTCTGAACCTTGCTTACAAGGTTCGAGTCTCGGCTTATCCTAATCTCATTTTCCACTTATCTAATGTTCTTCAGGAAAAGGGGACAGCCCTTTTTTGTAACATTCAGATCTCGAAAGAATCTACTGAAACGAGGTATTAAAATAATGAATTGATGAAAATCACTAGACAAATGGATCAAACGAGCTGGAACAAAGGAAGCAGCGACTAGATCGTGATTCTGAAGAAGACATGCAATGATAGTATTTATAGAAAAGACTGAGACTAGCAACATCAGAGAGTGCAGAGAATAAAGAACGGGTGACTAGGGGGTCATCAAATTACAGCGATGTTGCTACACTTTATCAACAACTCTCAAGATTTACCAGCTCAAATACAGAGGTCTTATAGTAGACTTGTAGATAGAGGCAATTATCAGGGAGACCCGACATTGTCCGGGATTGAATGATCAACAAATGTTGCACATTCCCAGACTTTTATTCTCATCGAAATCGATGAAATGGTCCACTTTTCAATAAAATCTATTAATTTTCTGCTCTAGCTGGAGATCCATCGCGATGCACCAGGAGGAAGCTTCACGTGCCTCCCTGCAGTAATTTAGTCCATTGTAGTCTACATTGCACCGTAGAGAGCCTACTGTTGATTTTATAAAATTATTTTACGTATAATGGTTTAAATTCAGGTTTAAAATGCAAAAGTCAAGTATCATGGTTTTATTGTGCTGTAAACATACACATTCATTTCGAACGCGCCTCTGTCATATCAAAGCTCCCACTACTGATTTTATATACCTGTCCTTTCTGCGTGTGCGGTGATAATGGCTTAAATTTAAGTTCTAAATGGAAAAAATCAAGCGTCATGGTTAAATTGTGCTTAAACAGAAACATTCATTTCGAACGCGCCCCTGTCATATCAAAGAACCTATTGTTGATTTTATATGCCGGGCCTTTCTGCTTGTGCGATAATAAATGAGGCTTGTGAAATGCACTTGTTATGTTAGGCTGTGTAAGGTGTTAATTTTGGTCAAAATCGCCTGTTCCTTCTTTCATCGGATCTTTTTCGATTATTGACTGTCAATACTTATCGAAGACATTTCGACACAAAACCTATCTAAGAACACCGCTAGATACATAAAATACATTTGCGTGAAATTTCATAAAAATCGGCCCAGTCGTTTAGGAGTCCATAAGGACCGAACTCACACACAGACACACAAACATACACACACATCCAAAGTTCATTTTAAATAACAGTAGAGATAGAGGCAGAGATAGCCTCAGATGTGAGAAAGTGTTCGGAATGACAGAGAGAAACGACTTTACGAGAAGCAGAAAGAGTAGTGGATCTCATCTTTGGTAATCGGTTGATCTCATCAAATAAATGTATGCAGAAGGTTACAACGTACATACTGAAAGGAATGATAAGAAAAACGACACAAAAACGTCGTTGGCGCTTAAGTTTATTTTTATAATAGTCTTCCAATGTAAACGATTTGTTTCATTTAGTAAATAGTTAAAACATTAAAAAAATAAATAAATAAATAATAAAAAAAAATGAAAACAAAAACAAGAAAAAGCAAACAAAAACGAGATTCTCACAGAACATGATTGCTATAAAACAAAATTAAATTGAAATAAAATTATTAAAGCGATTCACTCTACTAAAAAAATATCGTAGGTTGTACTGGCAGGCAGAAAAGCATTTTCAAATAAATGGTTGTTCTTTAAACTTGTAAGAGAAACGATCACAACTTTGCTGCAAGCGAATCGTGTCGCCAGCCGACATTTTGGCAGCCATATTTCTTTTATACATTTCATTTTCTGCCATCTTGTTTTTTCATTATATATATATATATATATATATATATATATATATAAATATATATATATATATATATATATATATTTTGCAATTTCTTTTCTTCTCTTGTTTTTTTTTTTTAAATTTAAAACTTTGGATTCATTACATATTTTCGCATCACTATGAGAGATTTGTCCATTAGTTAGTCTGTCTCTCACGCTTCTGTTAGAAACAGCATTTTCGTTGGTTTTTCACGAGAGAAAGCCAAAGAAAACTTTGGAGAAATTGATAAGAATCGACTTAAGAGAAAGAGAGATGAATGAAGATCTAGTCAAAGATTGATTAGCTTGAAAGTTGATTTCTAAAAGTCGTCTAACATATGCCAGCATGTATAATGGACGTTAAACTGAATATGACGGTATTGAAGATTTAGTTATTAATAGGATTTAAACTATTTTAGAATAAGAATTTCGTTGATCTATTACAGGGGAAAGCCAAGAAAAACACGAGAAGAATTTCTATTATTTGGATTCTTCAGACTACTTTTCACATCTTGAGTGTCATCTTTCACAACGTTTCGGTCGATGCAACCTCCGACCTTCTTCAGGTGTATCTTGTCGAACCTGGGAATATTTCTGACGAACTCAAGGAATTTGGAAGGAATTTCGGCGCAGCTTAGATAAGTAAGTCCCGCAGACGAGCCTCGTTCTGACATTTGGAAAAGTTAGGTTAACAACCCTTTTGAATGAAGATGGATATAAACAATATATTTAAAAACTAATTTCTTAATTTTACTTAAAAACAAAATGTAAACATGTATAAACAAAATATTTTACTAAAGAAATTATTTTAGAAAATTTTTTTTAAAAATTTAAATAAAAATTGATTGTAAAGAAAATTTTTTGTAAATGATTATTTAAAAATATTGCAAATTGTTTACATAGCTGGTTCTTTGGGATAATAGGGGCGCCTCAAACCTCAAGTCATTTGGAATAGTAAGTACTGCATGTGCTCTCTGCTTTGTTTCTAGTCGTCCTGAATTTCTATTTGCCACTGGAATGTGCCGACCCAGAAAAAGTGTGGTTAAAGATTGTGCAACTCTTGCAAAAAAAAAAAAAAAAAAAAAAATTCACGCGCAAGCTACAGTATCATCAGAGATATTCGCGGTTTTTATCAGTAACGATAGGTTTTTATGTGTGAAAATAATATTTTCGTTCGTCTGTCATTCTGAACGCTAAACGCGCAATTTGAATGGCCGTACCTTACCAATATGCGTCGTTGCTTAATTATTATCGGATTTCATTATTATTTTTTTTCTTTCCTTCGACACGTTTCTTTGATAGTAGCACTCTCTTACTCTTTCTCGTTTGTAATTTCTTTTCGCCGCCATTTTTCTTTCTATTTAAATTTCGTTTCGTTTCTTCGATGTGTGCGGATCTCATTTTTGTATTACCTGATCTATTTGTTCTTATATTAAGGTCAGCATCAGTTTAGAAAATGTGCTCGCTTCGCTGGGCACACAACTCCGTTATTGAACATGCTCTTTGTTCATTCTCAGTTTGATTTCACTTGTAACCAAACAAGCGAAACATTGTAGTCAGTTGTTGAAGAGTTTAATTTCATTATCAAACTCCAAAACAAGGCAGGCGGATTTTTACAAAAAGATGGCGGCGGCGGTGGTGACACAGGTTCGGCGTAAGAATATCAACAACGAACTATTTTTTTTTCGCGTTGCTTATTGCCTATTTTTAGCGCTTTGTTTTCTAGCGTTAATCAATTTTCTTTTCGTGTATGACATTTATAAAGAAGTAAAGGGGGTTTTATTACGCGAAACCTATTCTTTTATTTCACGGTTTTATTCTGTTACCTTTTTTTTTTTTAAATAAATTCTTTTATTTAACTTTTTTGTATCACAATCACCTTTTTATTTCGTATACCCCATTGTTAATATTATGTGCTCTTTTCTTGTTAATATAGTTTTTGTGCAACATATTTCTAGAGAACTGCTTACTTCTTGTATTTACAACCTATCTTTCCCTCCTTCTCAAAAACAATCATAACAAGGATTTAATTTGTCACGCTTAAGTTGAAGAATATTTATACCAAGTAGGTCACGGATAAGTTTGAAACAAGGGTTGCATCGCTAAACGTGTAGACTGAGCTGATCTATTTTCAGAAAATCGGTGTAGAAATTTCTGAGTTTTAGTTGATGTTTCTTGATTTACAGTTGAACCTTTTTAATTTGAAATTAAGATTTTCTGGCTTGTAGTTGAGATTTCTTTGATTCGTAGTTACGTTTGCTGACTTGAATTTCACATTTCTTAATTTGAAATTGAAATTTCTTGATTTTAAATTGAGATTTTTTAATTTGAAATTGAGATTTCTTAATTTGAAATTAAGATTTTTGAATTTAAAATTTAGACTTTTTAATTTGAAATTGAGATTTCTTAATTTGAAATTGAGATTTCTTAATTTGAAATTGAGATTTCTTATTTTGAAATTGAGATTTCTTAATTTGAAATTTAAACTTCTTGATTTGAAATTGAGATTTTTTTAATTTGAAATTGAGATTTCGTGATTTGTAGTTGAGCTTTCCTGATTTGAAGTTGAGATTTATTAATTTATAATTGAACTCGCTTGATTTGAATGTCACATTTCTTTACTTTGTAGCTGAGCTTTCTTGATTTGTGGTTGAGCTTTCTTAATTTGGAGTTGAACGCTCTGAATTTGTAGTTAGGCTTTCTTGTATTGTAGTTAAGCTTGCTTCATTTGCATTTTATATCTTTAATTTGAAATTGAGCTTTCCTAATTTGAAGTTGAGATTTTTTGATTTGTGGTGTAGCCTTCTTTGATTTGTAGTTGAGCTTGCTTTATTCGAATTTCACATTTCTTAATTTGAAATTAAGATTTCTTGATTTGAAATTGAGATTTCTTGATTTGAAATTGAGATTTCTTAATTTGAAAGTGAGATTTTTTTGATTTGTAATTTATATTTCTTAATTTTTAGTTGAGCTTTCTTGATTTGAAATTGAGTTTTCTTGATTTGTAATTGGTCTTGCTTGGTTTGAATTTCATATTTCTTAATTTGAAATTGAGATTTCTTGATGTGTAGTTGAGCTCTCTTTGTTTGTAGCTGAGCCTTTTTTGATTTGTAGATGAGTTTGCTTCATTTTAATTTCATATTTTTTAATTTGAAATTGAGATTTCTTGTTTTGTAGTACCTAAATTTTTACTTGAGCTTTCTAAACTTGTAGTTGCGATTTTATCTTTGTAGTTGAGCTTTCTTGATTTGTGGTTGAATTTTCTTAATTTGCATTTGATATTTCTTCATTTGAAGTTCAGATTTCTTGATTTGTAGTTGTTCTTGCTTGCTTTCAGTTTAACACTACCTAGTTTGAAATTGACTTTTCTTAATTTGACATTAAGCTTTCTTAATTTGTAATTATTTTTTCTTGATTTAAGTTGAGCTGTTTTAATTTGTTGTCAAACTTTCAGAATTTCATTAAGTTTTTTGGTTTATAGCTGAGCTTTCTTAATTTAAAGTGAGCCTTCTTAAATTGTAGTTGAGATTAGTTAATTTGCTATTGAGTTTTTTCATTTGTAGTTGAGCTTTTTAAATTATAGCTGAGCTTTCTTAATTTGGAGTTGAGATTTCTTTCATTTAGAGTTGAGCTTTCTTAATTTGTAATTGTGTTTTCTTGATATAAGTTAGGCTAATTTGATTTGCAGTTGAGCTTTCATAGTTTGTCGCCGAGTTTCTTGGTGTGGTGGTGAAGTTAATTGATTTGAAGTTAAAATTAAATTTTTTTTTATTTGAGCCGTTTTAATTTGTAGTTTAACTGCTTTAAGGTGTGTTGAGTTTTCTTAATTAATTCTTGAGCTCTCTTGATTTTAAATTGAGATTTGTAAATTTTTTTCTTTTTTTACAAGGTAGTCACCACTTATCAAGACCCGGAAGCCACTCGGGGATAAGGGTTATTGTGTGTACAGTACGTTAGTTTTGGAGATCTGATAAAGTGTTTTACTTAAGGAGGCGGTTCATCAGGAATTTGTTCACATTGGACTTGAAGACATCCAGGTTGTAGTCAGGTGGGAAACAGGTAACCGGAAAAGAGTTCCACAGGCGTGCACTTCTAAAAAAGAAGCCTTGTTCATGGAATCTACGTTTTGATTTTGGCACAGATAAGGAGTGGGGAATTTTTTTTCTGTTGTTGAGCTGTCTTTATTTTAATCGAGCTTTGCTAATCTGTAATTAAGTTTTGTAGACTTGAAACTGAGATTTCTAAAAATCTGTAAATAACGTTCTTATTTTGTAGTTGAGCTACCCTAATTAGTAGTTAAGCTTTCTTAATTTTTAATTGATCTTTCTTGATTTGTAATTGATCTTTCTTGATTTGTAATTGATCTTTCTTGATTTCAAGCTGACATTTTAAAAATCGTAGATAATCTTTCTTACTTTGTAGTTGAGTTGCCTTAATTTGTATAAGGTGTGATAGAAATACCTTCCACATTTGAAACTTTCAACTATATGCTGCGAATGACCATATGCAAGTGCAAATGATGTTTTCATTTAGTTAATAACTTGTGATTCTTTTCAGGTATCCTCATCAAGCAATGTGGTTTGGCCTGGTGCACATCGTGCTTTTACTGTAGGAATGTTTTTGAATAATGGTGAATCTATAACTGCAACGCAGAGAGCTTTCCGAGTCCATTATAAGTTAGGTTGGCCTGATACTGTTCCAGTCAGGTAATCAATACAATATGGGTTGCAAATTTTAGAGCTACAAGTTCAGCACTTAAAAGAAATCACCTGGAGGGCCTCGAAACGCTCAAACGCCAAACAGTGTTTGAGCTGTCAGGCTTTCTATTATTCAGTCTCCTACACGTTAAGCTCGTAAACATTCTTTGGTCTTGGGATTGTCTGATCGAACATTCAGAAGAATTCTACACACTGATATGCAGTTCCATCCATACAGTGAGGGATGCCCTTTTATCTTCCCTGCAACCTCTCTCCCACAGAAGGGACGTTGCGAGCCTGTCGTTGTTTTATCGTTATTTTCATGGCAAGTGCTCGTCTGAGCTCCAATCTCCGGTCCCTCTTCGCCAATCTTTCACGATAAACACCCATCTAGCTGAAACCACTGTTAGTAATTTTTCCCACTTTTAAACCAAAATGTAGACTCCATGAACAAAGCTTCTTTCTTAGAAGTGCACGCCTGTGGAACTCTCTTCCTTTTGCCTGTTTCCCACCTGACTACAACTTGGATGTCTTCAAGTCCAACATAAACAAATTCCTGATGAACCACCCCCTTAAGTAAGACACTTTATCAGATCTCCATTACTAACGATTACTACGATATTGTCCCATTGATTACTGTACACGCAATAACCCTTATCCCCGAGTGGCCTCCGGGCCTTGATAAGTGGTGAATTCCATGTAAAAATAAAAAAACAAAACAAAAAAAAAACCCAAATAAATGATTGCTCAGAAACTGCGCGAGCGCGACTGGGAAGATCGCATGTCAAAATGTGGGTAATATTTCTTCTACACCCTGTAGTTTAGGTTGTTACATTTGTGATAGAACTTTCTTGATTTGAACTCGAGATTTCTAAATTTGTAGGTCAGCTTTTCTTACTTTGCAGTTGAGCTGCTTTTGTTTGAAGTTGAGCTTTCTTGATCACTAGTTAACACATTTAAATTTATAGCGATTGTGATTTGCGGTTTAATCGATGTAATTTTGTATCAACCTAGTTTAAATAAAGCCACAAAAACGTATTACATTATCTGAGACGAGTGCATCGGGGGAGGGAATCGATTATGCTATGTAGGAGGATTGCATTTGAGGAATACATTTTTCAAGATTATAGCCATTCTCAGCGATCGTTCCTCCCAGAACATTTCATGACAAATGATGCCATCGATCGGCGATTTATGACTGGCTGAAGCCACTTTAAGCAGATCGAATGTTAGTTGGCCGTTATGGATGACCTTTGACCACACGTTTCGCTTTAATGGGCTTACCTGTCTCTCATTCGCGCCAACTTTCATGGTATCTTTAAAAGGGGGCTTCAACTTTCTCTCTCTCTCTCTCCACACACACACACACACACACACACACACACACACACACACACACACACACACACACACACACATATTGAGCACTGTTAAAGTAAACGAAGTTTACGCATAAATTTATACTTTCGTATATTAATTTATGTGATTAAATGAAGTAGTTATATATATATATATATATATATATATATATATATATATATATATATATATATATATTCCTTCAGTCTTGGACAGACTATGGATACCCACGAAGGGTTGCTTGCACGTGAAATTTTTGTGACAGGGGGTGCGCAATCTTCAACCACACCTCTCCTGAGACGACATTGTTAAATATCAGTGGCAAGTGAAGTACAGGACAGCTGGAAACAAATGCCGAGATAACCGGAAAGCACATACAGCGCCTGATATTAACCAGGCTCAACGTTGATTAGCTTCGGTGATCTGACGAGAACCGGTATGTCAACCCGATTATGCATATATATATATGTATATATATATATATATATATATATATATATATATATAGTAAGTTATGAAAATTAAAGTACACAGAATCCATATATTTTTATAATTTACTATCTTTAAAAGAGCGCTTCAACTCTCTTCACACACAAATACACTCGCACACAGATACACAACGATATACATAGTGAGTGCTCCTAATAATGGAAGTCTGAACATATCAATATCAAATACCAAGGTCTCATGTATGATATGAAAAGAAACTGGAATCTTAGGGAAATATCAATGATACCAGTTATTATAGGTGCCACAGGGCTTCTGAAGAAGAACCTGCAGTCCTACCTAACTAATATTCCTGGTGAAGTGCAAAAGCGATCCAGTGCAATGTGAATATATTTCGGAGTAAGACTCCTTTGTCAATCTTTTTTTTCTCCTCTTCTTCCTCGACATAATATAGTGGAAGGTAGTTCGATGAAGAGTCCACGTGATGTTGTTAACTGCAGGGTTTTTATGAAGCCGGATAGGTGACGCGTGGTCACCCATTTTGAAAATCTGCGTATTTTTTTTTTTGGTTTGTTTATATCCGTTAGAAGCGCTGAGTGAAATTCGAAGAATAAAACATGTATAAATATATTTGAAGCCAAAACTGCAACGCGAAATTGTTTATAAATAAACGAACTATCTTTCATTACATTATGTCGAGGAAGAAGAGGAAAAAAAAAAGATTGACAAAGGAGTATTACTCCGAAATATATTTCTTTAAAAATAAACACCTGTTTATTTTATAAAAAATTTCGCGTTGCAGTTTTGGCTTCAAATGTATTTATACATGTTTTATTCTCCAAATTTCACTCAGCGCTTCTAACGGATATAAACAAACAAACAAACAAAAAAACTACCCATATATATATATATATATATATATATATATATATATATATATATATATATATATATATACAGAGTGTCCGTAAAGTTACTATACAGTCTTATTGTTTTATTGTATTATATTTGTATACATATATTATAAACATAAAGGTGTTATTTCTTTTTATTTCTTTTGTTACAAATAAATATTTTAATACAATATCTTACTGTACTGTTAATATATTACAGGGTGTCTGTATAGTAACTTGTAAGACTTATAGTAACTTTACGGACACCCTATATATATATATATATATATATATATATAAATATATATATATATATAAGAGGTGGGTGTAGTTTGCTTGAAGCATTGTATAGTATGTAGTTAAATGGAATTGTAGAAGGCGATACAATGCAGAAGTAACGGAAAGACACAGGATGCGTATATGAAATATGAATATGTACACATGTATTTATAAGTTGTATTAATAAATTTCTCACCTGCTTCAGCCTGTGTCTTTCCGTTACTTCTGCATTGTACCGCCTTCTACAATTCCATTTAAATATATATATATATATATATATATATATATATATATATATATATATATATATATATAGGAAATTTATTACTGTGAGTCCAGAATGAGTTTACAAATTGTTTCAACTAGAGGAAAATCCTCAAAGAGAGGAAAAATCCAACTAGCATCATCAGAATTCATAGATGGACCATCTATGAATTCTGATGATGCTAGTTGGATTTTTCCTCTCTTTGAGGATTTTCCTCTAGTTGAAACAATTTGTAAACTCATTCTGGACTCACAGTAATAAATTTCCTATATACTGCTCTGACTACACATTGAGCACTTTAGTCCGGTTTTTTTTTTCACCACTGGTAAATATATATATATATATATATATATATATATATATATATATATATATATATATATATATATATATATATATATTGCTACAAACCCTGCCCCGTCAGGGTCGAGGATACACGGTTACGTAACAATAAAGGAAATAAAAAATAAAGGAATGGTCCCTATGTTCGAAATACACAGTGAAAAAAAATGAAAACAAACACGTATTTACAATTCTAATGTATTAGGCTGGTGAAAATGAACAAACGGTGCAGTTTTAGATGTAACGTATGCAAATTTGAGTTCTGCAATATGCAAAAAAAGAAATGACCAAGTCCATCATTTGCCCCCCCCCATTTATCCCCAATAGTCCCCAAGGTCTTAACATATTTCAATTTGAATTCAGTACCATACAAAACTGCTAAATAAACATACATAGAAAATTTTGGACAAATATGGTAAAATAGTCCCCAAAAATGGACCGTTTTTATTAGCTCTAAAATAGCCTCTGGGGCACACCCAAGAGTTATCGCGAAGTATAGACAAAAAAAAATTATATAGAAATCAATTAGTTACAACTTTTCAGAAAGTCTTATACAAATCCAAGGCATTAATTTTTAATTAATAAGCACAAAAGTGTCAATATAAGCCATTTTAACCCGAAAGGCACCCCAGGGGGGGGACAACCGGAGTTTATTCGGAAAATCCGTTCTGTTATTTATTTTTTTTTTTTACTTATATCATGTTTAATGTTTGTGCAAAATTTAAAAAAAATTCCAATGCGTAAAAAAGAAAAGTGCGGACAGACGAGCGGACGAACGGACAAGGGTGAATTTACAGGTTCACCCTCCTTTTATCGGGGGACCCTCCCCCCAAAAAAAGATTAAAAAAAAACAAATTATAGGGATGAAGTATAGAGATAAAATAGAAATCAGTTCGTCGGCGCAAGAGAGAACGAATGAGAAAAAGATGAAGATAAATTTCATCTGGGATTTCAATTGTTCGCATTTCCCGACGTCCTCTTGTTCAATCTACATTTTTTTTTTTTTTTTTACATTTTCATCCCAAACAAGGCGCATTGCCACTTTGGTGTAGGGGGCTACTATCAGGGGCGGCAACTACTGGGACACTATGTTGGGATTTGGGCAGCAAGATGTCGGTTCACGTTGCACTTGAACTTCTGCACGTCAGTACAGTTAGGGAAGCAGGAACTTGGAATGGAATTCCAGAGTCTAGCGGTTCTGGGGAAGAAACTACTGGAGTAGAAAGCTCTCTTACATCTAGGGATCTCTACTGTGTGGGGGTGGGATTTAGCTGCCTGTCGGGTTTGGCGAGGGTGTCTACGACGTGGGGGCACAAGTGTCTGCAGTTCGTCAGAGCATTCACCATTAAAATACTTGTAGAACAAGCAGAGGGATGCAACGTTTCGTCGATGGGACAGAGACTGAAGCTTAGATACCAGTTCAGGGCCTATCAGAATGGCGACTCTTTTTTGAACCTTGTCTAGGAGCGAGAGACTAGTAGCAGATGCACCAGCCCAAATGTGACAACAATACTCCATACATGGGTGAATGGTGGCCTTATAGAGGTACAGGATACTTTCAGGTGTCAGTAGTTTTCTAGCACGGTAGAGAGAGCCTACCTTTTTCTCAGCGGCCCTGGCAATGTTTTCAATATAATTGTTCCAACTCATGTTTCCTGTGAACGTTAGGCCAAGCAGTTTGAAAGATGTACTCTCAGACAGGGAGTCACTGGCCATTGCTATTGGTGCAGAGTAGATTTCTTGTAATTATTGAAGGAAACCAGTTAAGTCTTGGCAGCATTGAATGTGACCATCCATTTATGTCCCCATTCCACTGCAGATTGGAGGTCATCCTCTAGTGTTTTTGCCATTTCTTTAGGTATGTGTTCATTTGTTTTCCTGTCATGCCTGTTATAGAGTGTAGTGTCATCAGCATATATACCCATCTCAAAGGCAGTTTTGTCGGGGAGGCCATCAATAAATATTAGGAACAATAGAGGTCCAAGGATAGACCCATGAGGCACTTCCGCATTTATATCACACTGTTTAGATGTACGACCGTCGAGGATAACCTGGATTTTTCTCTCATCTAAAAAGGATTTAATTATGTTAAGTATTCTACCAGTGATACCGTATGATCAACTTAGCACAAAAACTTGGTCTGATGGGGAGAAAACGGATGCTCTTTCCTGATTCAGCTGTGCAAAATATCATAAATCAGTTGTAGAAATCCAAACAACATTAAAAAAAATAAAAAGTTGTTGCCCAACGTGACAGACAAATAAAAATATTCTCGAACTTGACCTGACAGACCGACCAATGGAACAAATCTTTCATTTGGACGCGTATGCGTACAAATATACGGCATAATCACCGGTTCTCGTTATATCACCGACGTTAAGGAACAATGAGTCTAGTCAATGCCAGCAGGGTGACAACTTGGGAATACTGAGAGCTGTATGTTATCTCCCTTGACCAGGATGTACATGCGGCTGGGAAGCGTGTGTGAATTCCATATTTCTTCAAAACTTTCTACTTCGGTCGAAGCTGGATCATCCTGTCCAGGGCGAATACCACACCAAGTATTACCGAATATAGTCGCATCTAGAATAGGAATTGATTAATCCATTCTGTGAGTTTGGCGATGAAGATTTTATTGCAGACTGACGGATCGAGCCTCCCCATAGAGTTGCTATGACGCGTCTGAGTCAGGAAAGATAAAGAACAATTCACGCGTTGTTCGTCGCCAACATTTGATTAGTTGCGCAAAGAAATCCGTTTTGCCCCACGAGGTTTCTTTTTGCAATCGATGTACAAAAAAAAAAAAAAAAAAAAAAAAATAAGAGGGGGGGGGGTTCCGTTGCGGTGTTCAAATTCTTTATTGAAATTATCGCATGTGCCCTCCTTGCAAGATATTGCGATCTGCTGAAAAGAATTACATATATACAAAACATACACACACTCTCTTTCTCTCTCTCTCACACACACACACACACACACACACACACACACACACACACACACACACACACACACACACACACACACACACACACACACGCACATACACATACACACACATCCACTCGCGCTCTTTCCTCTTCCTTTCGTTTTTTCGTTTCTTTATTCTTTCCCTCCCCCATCTATTTCTATTTCTCTTCCGTCTGTAGCCCTCTCTCTCTCTCCTTCCCTCCTTCATATCTCTAACGCTTCCTTTCGCTTTTCTTATTTCTATCTCCATCTTGGCCCTGTCGGTGGGGCATTAAAATACGCCGTCTACCCCCCTGCAGAGGGTAAAAGTCCCTCAATGAGGGTCCTGGATATGACCTTAAACTATATCCAGTGGTGAGGCCCCAGCTTGTGGGCTTTGGGGAGTGTGGAGCCACCCTTTAATTACCATTGTTCCCAGGTCCACTCTGACCCGGAGTGGTAGTACCTGTTAGGGTCCCAACTATGGGTTGAATAGAAACCGACGTGAAAACAACAAATATATTCTAAAAAAATTTTTCTTCAAAATCTTTGGATTCGGCATTAAATAACCCGAAACGGGTTGATATGCCGTAAAACAAAAACAACCAACCAACCAACCAACTATCTCCATCTTTTCTCACACTATTCGCTTTTCCGTTCCTCACTTTCTCTCGCCTCTTTTTCACGACACACACACACACTCTCTCTTCCTCTCTCTCTCTCTCTCTCTCTTTATTCCTCCTTCCTCTCTCCTTTGCTTTTCCTTCTCTATTCTTTCTCTCCCCCATTCAGATAGAAAGGGAGGATGGGAAGAGGGGAATACAGAAGGAAAGACAAAGAGAGAAAAATAGAGATAAGTAAAGATAGATCTTTATGTTTAAACATTTATTTTTTGAATGCTTTTTAACGTCTGTCAGAGTGATCTAATTATTATATGATGATCTGCACTCAAGATCTAAATTATATATATCTTTTATAATATAAAACTGAATGTGTGTGTGTGTGTGTGTGTCTATGTGTGTGTGTGTGTGTGTGTGTGTGTGTGATCACGAATAGGCTCCTATGTGGTTGACTATTTTAAAAAAACTGATTACATATAATGATAGAAGATGTATCGAGACACAGGAATGGGTATGTTTGATCTGGCAGAACGGTGGTTCATTAAAATTGTGGGGTCTGCGTTCGCGCCTGGTCCACAAAGTATGGAAATAAAAAATTGAAAAATTAAAAAAAAAAAACGTTTACAAGTGTTTTTGATATAGATGTACATAAGAATACTTTGATAATTATGTTTTTAACTTAAATAGGGATGGTATAATATAATTGTGGGGTCTGCGTTCGCGCCTAGCTTCCATAGAATGGAAATAGGCACAAACTTTAATAAAGACTTTTCATATCTATCTGCGTAACATACTTTGATAATTATGTTTCAGTTTGAAGAAATATGGTATAATAAAATTATGGGGTGTTCGTTCGCGCCTGACCTCCATAGAATGAAAATATGTCACAAAGTTTAACAAGATTTTTTAATATAGATCCATAGAATATTGTGATACATGTTTCAGTGTGAACAGGCATGGTATAATAAATTATGGGGTTTATCTATTTTATTTTTATTTTCATCATATTTTGCTTTGGTTTTGATACCCCCAAATTCGAAGCTATCTCTTTACAACCCTTCCTTTTCATAACCTATCATAAGAGTCCATTTTCTGTAGGCTGTTTTTTAACCCAGTCAACGACGGGTACTTTTCTTTTGCTAGTATATATATATATATATATACTGTCAAGAATTGTAAGTGTCAACTGAATTAAAGGAATAAATTGTAAGATGATCCAAATCATGAAATTTGAAATATAAACTTTTGTCATTTATTCATTATATGTTCTGTAATTACATTGAGCTTCTTAAATAAGGATTGGTATATATTATAAGGAAATATAAGTGAATAAGGAATCTTTTCACAGAATATATATATATATATATATATATATATATATATATATATATACACACACACTTAGTTAAATTTTTGGAAAACAAGGATTCGAGCAGAG
>NC_136497.1:138760477-138822977 GCF_053919585.1 Euprymna scolopes
AGGTCAGCTTAACACCATTCGGTTCTTGGCATCGTTTTCTTCATATGAGTGGTTATCGATACGGACTTACAACCTAGTGGTGCCAAGTTCGAATCCAGTTCGTTCCACAGAAAACTTTCACTTTGGATGTTGCCAACCTTCACTCGACGTCTTTCTAGAAAAAAACAGTCTAATTGGAAAGATATCATGGAAACGAACGCCAACAATGGATTAATACGAAATGACAAAATGAGAGACTTACAGAAAGAAACACATGGTGGTTGTTATCCTCCACAAGTAAAGTGACTGACTAGATTCGAGCCTGATACGCCCAGGCTTTCAATCTCCATCGGTATTAACTTCATCACGCCCACAGCTATGCAAATTGATGATATTCTTCTAAGAAAAAAATCAAAATTTTATAATGGCAGATGCCCTAATAAAGCTTTTCTTAAGTTATCCGAGGCTAATAAGATAAAACCAGTAGTGACAATGTGAGTATAATCGTAGAATATGAAATGCACTTTTTATTAAATATTGCTAAGATAAGCGCCTTATGATAGAAGACAAAATACAACAAAAGAACAAACAAACAAACAAACAAAAAACAAAAAACCAACAAAACAAAAACAACAAAAAAACAACAAAAAAAGCAACAAAAACAAACCAACAACAAAATAAACAAACCAACAACAAAATAAAAAACAAAAAAACAAACAAACCAACAAAACAAAAACAACAAAAACAACAACAAAAAAAAAACAAACAAACAAATCACCAAAAACAAAAACAAAAAAGACAGTGAATATCTCTTCTCTACTATTATATGAAAGGAACTTTGTCTGTGTGTCTGTGAGTTTGTTCTCTATGGACTCGAAAACGACTGGGCAGATTTGTATGAAATCTCACACAAAGGTACTTTGTGTGCCTGGCAATGTTTTCGATAAGTATCGATAATCGAAATAATTTGATGAAAGAAAGAACAGGCGATTTTAACTAAAGTTAACACCTTACACAGCCTAACATCGCAAGTGCATTATCCTCATCCTTTTCTTAGTTGTTTCACGACGTTTCGATCAACTATTCCTCTGACCGTCGTCAGGTGGTAACCGCGATGGATATGAACTCTGAATCTCCTGACTGCATTCACTGTAATTACTGCCTTCCGTAGTTGTTATTGTCTCACCACGTTTTGGTCAAGTAAGCCTCTGGCCGGCTTTGGGTAGGACCCAAATTAATAAATAATACTTATCTCAATAATGAATTCTAATTAAATTAACACCACAAGTGCATTTGAGAAGTTTTATTACCACACAAGTCGAAAAGCGCAACATAAAAAATCAACAGTAGGATCTCTACAGTATGCACTGTAGAACACAACGTATTGTGAACTTAGGGTAGGAATCTGAAGCTTTCTCCTCGTGCACATCGATTGGTCCCCAACTAAAGCAGGCAATCAATCGATCTGATTGAAAAATGATCGATTTCACCAATTTCGATGACTAAAAATATGAGAGTGTGAAACATTCGTCGATCATCATTCAAGAGGTCTGATTGGTGCTTTCTCTCCTCGGCCTTTTCATCCTCCTTGAAGCCCCGTTTTATCTGGCACAGTACCAGTTTATGATGAAAAACAAAAAAACAAAAACAAAAACAAAAACAAAAAAACAAAAAGAGAAAAAAGGGGAGGGGGCTAACTTACAATTATGTAATTATCCAGTTTTCAAGTGTTTTACCTCTTTAGCTGTTTCTGTATGGCCACCTAACGCTCGTGAGTCATATATTAGTCTCCGCACTCAAGGATTTTTCTTAATATTTCAGCTGTTTTCATTATTGTTATCGGTTGTATATTCTCAACATCTGATTTCAATTTCGCCAATTCTTTATTATTATTATTATTATTATTATTATTATATAACTACTACTACTACTACTACTACTACTACTACTACTACTAGTCATTGGGAGTTCTCACGCATCAATGATTTCTCGCTGATAATAACCACTAACATTCTCTGGAATCTGACTGACAAGAAATTTCATATTTCTAGCACTCTTCACCTCTTTTTATAATAATTATAAATGAGTTTACACTATCGCAACAGCCACTTACCATTGATTTCTCGCAAGTCTTAGCTAGGCTTGGGGTAGTAATAAGTATCTCTAAGGTCCCAGTATTTTCTACAACCTTCAAATGGATTGGTTAGTGCTCTCTATTCTAGGTGTTTCCATCCTCCTATATCTTTCGCGACTATTTTGTGTGGTATCAGCCAAGGCTGATCCCATCACACTGTGTTTATTTTTTCGAGGTGGGGTAATTTATGAAATTTATTGCAGTTTTTGGGTGGTGAGGTAAATTATGAAATTTATTGCAGTTTTTGGGTGGTAAGGTAATTTATGAAATTTATTGCAGTTTTTGGGTGGTGAGGTAAATTATGAAATTTATTGCAGTTTTTGGGTGGTAAGGTAATTTATGAAATTTATTGCAGTTTTTGGGTGGTGAGGTAAATTATGAAATTTATTGCAGTTTTTGGGTGGTGGGGTAATTTATGAAATTTATTGCAGTTTTTGGGTGGTGGGTGATTTATGAAATTTATTGCAGTTTCAGTTCTATTGAATTCACGTGGTTGTGTTTGCTATCTTCTTTGTTTTAATTTTCATTGCAACGTACTTGTGTATGGTTAGCGTTCGTAGATTATACAGGCTGATTTCCGGATTTTAGGATTTTCCTTATCTATTTTCGTCATTGTCGCATAGTCTCAGCCTTCCCTTTGATTCCGACGATTGCACCCAGACTTTATTTCTATGTTCCTAGTGCCCCTTACGATAATTGATATTGTATTGACTTTTTTCATGATCAATATTTTTTTCCGTTCTCAGGCAAATTTCGTACATTTGTCTCATTTTTCTATCTCGTTGATATTCATGTGAATTGCTGGGACGGCAAAATATACGAGTTTTTTCCTTCTTATTGATTATCATGACACCCGATCTTCTTGCTTGAATGAGTTCATCTGCTTGTATTTCCATGTCTTGGAGGATTTTATGACCTTCGTTTTTCAGTACTGTCTCTGTTTTTTCTTCTATCTATGGAAATCGCTCCAGACAAGGCGTGAAGCCACTTGATGTAAGGAGCTAAAAAAACATCTATATATCGTTGTCGTAGTACATTTAACGTAGGTACATGTGCCACATTTTCTAGGTTATAAATTATTAGATCGGGAGATCCTATTTATTAAAGAGGAGGATAGAAGGTGATAAATTAGTATATAGAGACGCCAAATTAATGTTCGTAGTGTGTTATAACTCCCTTATAGCGATCACCAAAGACGCAATATATATATATATATATATATATATATATATATATATATATATATATATATATATATATATATATATATATATATATATACAGTGATGATCATATTTATTGGCACGGTAAAATAAAAGTTAAATTTTGTCTAATAAATTCTAAAAAAGGGATTAAATTAAAGAAAATAACAAAGTATATTATGTATTTTTAACTGGCCTTTCCGATGCAGCAATCGGATTTTAGAAAAAATAAACAACAAAGGAACAACAAACATAATTGCAAAAAACCCTTGTTCAAAATTATTGGCACGGCTTTGTTTTTCTTTTAGTATCAGTATAATATCAATCAATTTCCGGTTTACGTGCTTTCTGAACTTTTTTATAGCCATATTATGCTTGTTTAACGCTAATTCAATGAATATTTTTTTTCAGATAATTTTTAGATAGCGATTTATTTAAACTATTATAAGTGACTAAATTATAATTTTCAATCGCCATGGTTAAAACTAAGGAACACAGCGAAGACGTCAGGAAGCTTGTTGTAGCATGCCATACCAATGGGGAGGGCTATGATAAGATTTCAAAGAAGCTAAACCTTCCCAAATCCACTGTTAGAGCCATAATAAACAAGTTCAAATCGCAAGGCCACGTTATGAGTTTAGAGGGTAGAGGGAGAAAAAGGATTCTTTCCCCAAGAGATGAACGGAAAATTGTTCGACAAGTAAAACAAAACCCAAGGATCTCTGTTGGGGAGATTGTTGATGAACAGAGCACCTCTGGAGTGAATGTATCTCGACATACAGTTGGTAGAGTTTTGAAGAGAGCTGGTTTAAAAGCATGTCGTCCGAGAAAGACTCCCTTATTGAAGCCTATGCACCTGAAAGCAAGGCTAGCCTTTGCAAAACGTCATATTGATAAAGATGTTGCATTCTGGAAACGTGTTCTATGGACTGACGAAACGAAAATAGAGTTATTTGGCCATAATAAAGTGTCTTATATTTACAGAAAATCTGGCGAAGCTTTCCTGCCTAAGAACACCATACCCACAGTGAAGCACGGTGGAGGCAGTTTGATGTTTTGGGGATCCTTTGCTGCCTCTGGATCAGGGCGACTTGTTAAGGTCACAGGTAGCATAAAAAAGGAAGATTATGTTAAAATATTGGATGAAAACCTGAAAGACTCTGCTAAAGAGCTCTCACTTGGCCGTCGTTGGTGGTTCATGCAAGATAATGACCCAAAGCATTCGGCTAAACTGACTAAGAAATGGCTTGAGGACAATCATATTAATGTTTTGGAGTGGCCATCACAAAGCCCAGACCTTAATCCAATTGAAAATTTATGGAGAACATTAAAATTGAGGGTAATGCAAAGGAAGCCTAAGAATCTTATTCAATTGGAGGATTATTGTCAGGAAGAGTGGGCTAAAATTACTACTGAAGAGTGCAACAACTTGGTTGTAAACTATGAAAAGCGACTGAGGAAGGTAATCAAGGCCAAAGGCTATACAATTGATTATTAAATAAATCGTGCCAATAATTTTGAACAAGGGTTTTTTGCAATTATGTTTGTTGTTCCTTTGTTATTTATTTTTTCTAAAATCCGATTGCTACATCGGAAAGGCCAGTTAAAAATACATAATATACTTTGTTATTTTCTTTAATTTAATCCCTTTTTTAGAATTTATTAGACAAAATTTAACTTTTATTTTACCGTGCCAATAAATATGATCATCACTGTATATATATATAGTCATCCACATACAGTACTGTTTCGCTGTTTCACAGTTCATCAGTGCGGCTAGACAAGCAACTGCCTCAAGCTCGGATCGAAACCCGACCGCCCAAACGGCAGTTGGAGCTTCTAACTGTTGCGCTATTCGGCTATGCGGGCAGTGAATTAACAATGTTTTGACATTGTCCAAATACCTAAGCTCAATTTGTTTACACAGATATGCTAATGGTAATTTGTATATCATTTCCCAATATGCTCAACCCAAGATAGGGAGCATTATAGTCATCAACATACAGTGCTGTTTCGCTGTTTCACTTTTATAAATTTTTTTTGTGTATTAATATTTATATTAAAAACCCCTTTTCTCTATTTATTTAAAAAGAAAATACAATTTTCTTAAATGTGTCCTGAAATTGCATTCATTAGCAAAAGATCTTACTAATTTGTATCTTTTTAAAACATTCATTTTAATTAATTCACTATTAGTTTTTTCAATTTTCTTATGGAATGATCATCTTTAATTAACTATTACGTGTAATTATATTCATGCAGATATTCTACATGATTTATACTTGCGTAATATTTGCGTAAAAAGGTTATAATAAACAAAAAACTCTTTCCATATATATTTATGTATCCGTATATATTAAAAAAAAAAAATTGCCTACTTCCAAGAGTTTTTGCAAACATGAGACTTAATATATAAGATATTTGAACCCATGTGAAACTTTATATTTGGGTTTTAGCCCGAGAAAATCAGTACAAAATTGTTAAAATTGAAAAAAAAAAGAAAAGAAATTTGCCAAGTTAAGGTCGAATGCCGGCTTTATGAATATGCATGCGTAACGTAATAGCTATTGGTTTATACTTCAATTTTTAGCCTTATAGCAAACATGTCTTCTTCATAGCTCAGTCATTAACGACAGAAGAAAAAATAAATCGTAATCTCAACGTTTTGGTTTCGATTCCCGGTGGTGGCGCACGAGTAATATTTTTAAAACTTGTAAAATCATTACTATATATTAGATCCAATACAATTTAAAAATAAATACGAAATCTGTATTAATAAAAATATCATATTTACGACCGGGAAATGTCGGGCGCCCTGCTAGTATACATATATAATTAAAAAAAATGATATCAATTTTGGGCCGTAGTGAAACTAAAATATACTTTCTTGATCTTATGGCTAGGATCGAAGGGTAGTATCTGTTCTGTCTAAAGATGGCATAATGATATCGTGGGGTTTCCATTCGCACCGGGCGTCCATACAATGGAAATATGTCACAAACTCCTATAAGGATATTGGAGATAAACCGTAATAACCAGATATATTCTGACACTACATTAACCAGATTACTTAGATAAATATTTTTACAGTTTTAACGGCTACAATAATTGGCGCTGGACGTTCATAGAATGCTCAGCAGTAATATATTGTACTAGCAGGGAGACCCGACGCTGCCCGGGATTGACTGATGATCAACGAATATTTCAAACGTCTATATTTTTATTGCCATCAAAATCCGTGAAATTGCCCGGGAGGAAGCTTCACATGCCTCCATGCAATAACGTAGTCCAAAATATATGTTATTCTACATTGCACTGCAGAGAACCTACTGCATTTTTTAAAAATAAAATTATTTATATAAACTTCTCTTCCAGTTAACGAAAAAAAAAATATGAAGAAATTTAAGTGCAGGGTTTGAACCTACAGATCATGTCATACGGCCCCCCCCCAAAAAAAAACAAAAAACAAAAAGAAAAACACGCTATCAATTTACCTACAACAGAATTTCCACGGCATGTTGTTCTATCCTTGTTGCTAAGCGACGACATGGAAAAAATGACTTTACCGATGATAGATAAATTAAAATAACGGTTTCGATTATCGATTATCGGTAATTCTGAGATAAAACTTTACTAAGATCTCTCCCAGACTTATACACTAAAGTGCTGTAAAATTTAAAGAAAATCTGTTCATCGGTTTCGGAGTCCATAAGGAACGAACTCTCACACACAGATCCAAAGTTGCATTTATATAATTGTAGAGAAGAGATATGAAAAGTGCCGCTGTGGAATTTTCACAGGTCACGCTAGTGAAAGATAATTATCGCAAAGCTGGGAAATGCTTATTAGCCGTAGACTTAAAAGGATCAAAGTTTTAGGTAGGAGGAAAACAGTCAGTAGCAAGAAAGTTCCACGGGCCTTCATGTTGTATACTGGTACATTTTAAAGAGAGACGGGGACATGTAATATAGGATTGACGATGATGGGAGAGGCACATTTATAACAGTGAGAGGAGAGAGATGGGAATTAATTATTGAATGAATGTGTATAACTAGGCACCGCCAAAATTGGGGGGGCAGGTCAGTACTTTTTGACGGACCGTCTTTTTAAAAATCTACCAAAAATCAGGTAATTATCCGATCAATACGAAATTTTCAGCGATTATTAGGAGAAGAATGAACTTTATAACAGTGTACTTATTTCTCATAAACGATATTTATATATATATTTTTTTTTGCTTACAACCCCCCCCTTGTTTTGAAGTGGGAACAAATATGCTTAAAATAATCATCTGAAACTGAACAAAACATATTGTGTTGTTGTAAGGGACAGAATTATAGATAAAAAAAAAAAAAATTGTTTGCATACCTTATTTTGACGTCTGAATATCAGAACTTCGATTGTGTTTAATTATCCCGCTTTTGAGTTTTGAAGTGTGAAATTCGGTGAATATGTTAAGTAAAATAATTAATTTAAGTTAAGCAAAACAAAAAAAATTTTTTTTTAATATTTATACGAAAAAAGCCATTTTAAAATTTTTGATAAATAAATTAACAATTTTTTTTTAGCGAGCCGAATAATGCATGACCATTATTAAACAGGGCATGCTTTGAATAATTGATATAAAAAAAAATTCGATAAATGTTGTGCCCTTTGTGTTAAAAATAGCATCATTTTTTTCGATCCCGTTTGAAAACGTTTGCCGCCTTTCGACTACGGTGGACCAAACGCGCTGAAATAATTTTTTTTTATTCTGCTTTAAATTGCCCCCCCCATTTTGGGGAGTCTGGCCCCCACACACATATACATTAAAAACCAAACTCATACAAATGGTCACCCATCTGGTACTGGCCAGCCTCAGCTTTATAATACATTGAAATTTTCGTCACTGAAAAATAAGTTTTTTTGGCCTGTTTGGTCTTCCATAGTTTTCTTCTTATAATCCGCAAACGTAAACAGAGTCGATCTCGACTCTACATGAACGCGAAATATCTGGTTACCTATATGAATAAGTGGAATTATTTGAAATTCAGATACTTATATTATAATATTTTTGCATATTCTCTTAGAAAATCATCCTAAATCTTAGTTAGACAATAAATAAATAAATTAATTATTTCAAAAAATTTTTTTTTAAATATTTAAGTACGTTTTTTGTGCAAGACAAAAAATGTCAATTGTTAACTTTTTGGAAAAATTTAACATTTAAAATTTAATTAAAAATAGTAGAAAAAGTTTTACATTATTCTGTTTTCTATATGATAAAATTCAGGGTTTTATCTTTCTGGAAAAAAAAAGTTACTCAGAAATAATGGATTTTAATAAATGTAATTTAGTTTTAAAAAACAACAACAACTTCATTTTGCGGCCATTTTTGGCGGTGCCTATGTATAACTGTTCTTTTACATCATGATCATTACTTATGATGGCGGAGGGGGACACATTACTTGGAAGGGAGTTATACAAAGTTCATATTAAGGTGATTAACACATTACCTTCAATTGTTGAATGACGACACGAAGACAAACAGTTACAAAAATCGATGATGTTCTTTATTTCATTTGACTGGTCGAAATGATGATGACGTCAGGAATTCAAATTCGTTTCTACATGGTTAAACTTCTACCCCTTCGCCTCTGAGGGGACCATCCTTTGACCATGTCAGCTCTTTCCGACCGAATCTGCTGACTGTTCGAACTTGCCCGACTGTCGACTCTCTCATCTGCTAATTCTAGCTCCGATTATTGAGAATTCCCCTTTTGCTATGACGTCAGAGGTGTGGTTCCAAACGTGACCAACTCACATGGCTAAGCACATGTCTGTCCAAAACACACTTCTGCGGACAAAGAATTCTCAACTAACCTATTTTTCACCCTAACCTATTTTTTCAATATATTTTTAATTTGTATTGTTCATTCTTTTTTTTAGCTGACTTTTTAATTCAGTTTTCATAAAAGAATGAACAATTAAATTCTTTTTACAATAGAAACAATATCTAACTATTTCCAAAACAATAACTAAATTCTAACATTCCTTTTTCTGAATCTATCTCTGAACCTTGCTTACAAGGTTCGAGTCTCGGCTTATCCTAATCTCATTTTCCACTTATCTAATGTTCTTCAGGAAAAGGGGACAGCCCTTTTTTGTAACATTCAGATCTCGAAAGAATCTACTGAAACGAGGTATTAAAATAATGAATTGATGAAAATCACTAGACAAATGGATCAAACGAGCTGGAACAAAGGAAGCAGCGACTAGATCGTGATTCTGAAGAAGACATGCAATGATAGTATTTATAGAAAAGACTGAGACTAGCAACATCAGAGAGTGCAGAGAATAAAGAACGGGTGACTAGGGGGTCATCAAATTACAGCGATGTTGCTACACTTTATCAACAACTCTCAAGATTTACCAGCTCAAATACAGAGGTCTTATAGTAGACTTGTAGATAGAGGCAATTATCAGGGAGACCCGACATTGTCCGGGATTGAATGATCAACAAATGTTGCACATTCCCAGACTTTTATTCTCATCGAAATCGATGAAATGGTCCACTTTTCAATAAAATCTATTAATTTTCTGCTCTAGCTGGAGATCCATCGCGATGCACCAGGAGGAAGCTTCACGTGCCTCCCTGCAGTAATTTAGTCCATTGTAGTCTACATTGCACCGTAGAGAGCCTACTGTTGATTTTATAAAATTATTTTACGTATAATGGTTTAAATTCAGGTTTAAAATGCAAAAGTCAAGTATCATGGTTTTATTGTGCTGTAAACATACACATTCATTTCGAACGCGCCTCTGTCATATCAAAGCTCCCACTACTGATTTTATATACCTGTCCTTTCTGCGTGTGCGGTGATAATGGCTTAAATTTAAGTTCTAAATGGAAAAAATCAAGCGTCATGGTTAAATTGTGCTTAAACAGAAACATTCATTTCGAACGCGCCCCTGTCATATCAAAGAACCTATTGTTGATTTTATATGCCGGGCCTTTCTGCTTGTGCGATAATAAATGAGGCTTGTGAAATGCACTTGTTATGTTAGGCTGTGTAAGGTGTTAATTTTGGTCAAAATCGCCTGTTCCTTCTTTCATCGGATCTTTTTCGATTATTGACTGTCAATACTTATCGAAGACATTTCGACACAAAACCTATCTAAGAACACCGCTAGATACATAAAATACATTTGCGTGAAATTTCATAAAAATCGGCCCAGTCGTTTAGGAGTCCATAAGGACCGAACTCACACACAGACACACAAACATACACACACATCCAAAGTTCATTTTAAATAACAGTAGAGATAGAGGCAGAGATAGCCTCAGATGTGAGAAAGTGTTCGGAATGACAGAGAGAAACGACTTTACGAGAAGCAGAAAGAGTAGTGGATCTCATCTTTGGTAATCGGTTGATCTCATCAAATAAATGTATGCAGAAGGTTACAACGTACATACTGAAAGGAATGATAAGAAAAACGACACAAAAACGTCGTTGGCGCTTAAGTTTATTTTTATAATAGTCTTCCAATGTAAACGATTTGTTTCATTTAGTAAATAGTTAAAACATTAAAAAAATAAATAAATAAATAATAAAAAAAAATGAAAACAAAAACAAGAAAAAGCAAACAAAAACGAGATTCTCACAGAACATGATTGCTATAAAACAAAATTAAATTGAAATAAAATTATTAAAGCGATTCACTCTACTAAAAAAATATCGTAGGTTGTACTGGCAGGCAGAAAAGCATTTTCAAATAAATGGTTGTTCTTTAAACTTGTAAGAGAAACGATCACAACTTTGCTGCAAGCGAATCGTGTCGCCAGCCGACATTTTGGCAGCCATATTTCTTTTATACATTTCATTTTCTGCCATCTTGTTTTTTCATTATATATATATATATATATATATATATATATATATAAATATATATATATATATATATATATATATTTTGCAATTTCTTTTCTTCTCTTGTTTTTTTTTTTTAAATTTAAAACTTTGGATTCATTACATATTTTCGCATCACTATGAGAGATTTGTCCATTAGTTAGTCTGTCTCTCACGCTTCTGTTAGAAACAGCATTTTCGTTGGTTTTTCACGAGAGAAAGCCAAAGAAAACTTTGGAGAAATTGATAAGAATCGACTTAAGAGAAAGAGAGATGAATGAAGATCTAGTCAAAGATTGATTAGCTTGAAAGTTGATTTCTAAAAGTCGTCTAACATATGCCAGCATGTATAATGGACGTTAAACTGAATATGACGGTATTGAAGATTTAGTTATTAATAGGATTTAAACTATTTTAGAATAAGAATTTCGTTGATCTATTACAGGGGAAAGCCAAGAAAAACACGAGAAGAATTTCTATTATTTGGATTCTTCAGACTACTTTTCACATCTTGAGTGTCATCTTTCACAACGTTTCGGTCGATGCAACCTCCGACCTTCTTCAGGTGTATCTTGTCGAACCTGGGAATATTTCTGACGAACTCAAGGAATTTGGAAGGAATTTCGGCGCAGCTTAGATAAGTAAGTCCCGCAGACGAGCCTCGTTCTGACATTTGGAAAAGTTAGGTTAACAACCCTTTTGAATGAAGATGGATATAAACAATATATTTAAAAACTAATTTCTTAATTTTACTTAAAAACAAAATGTAAACATGTATAAACAAAATATTTTACTAAAGAAATTATTTTAGAAAATTTTTTTTAAAAATTTAAATAAAAATTGATTGTAAAGAAAATTTTTTGTAAATGATTATTTAAAAATATTGCAAATTGTTTACATAGCTGGTTCTTTGGGATAATAGGGGCGCCTCAAACCTCAAGTCATTTGGAATAGTAAGTACTGCATGTGCTCTCTGCTTTGTTTCTAGTCGTCCTGAATTTCTATTTGCCACTGGAATGTGCCGACCCAGAAAAAGTGTGGTTAAAGATTGTGCAACTCTTGCAAAAAAAAAAAAAAAAAAAAAAATTCACGCGCAAGCTACAGTATCATCAGAGATATTCGCGGTTTTTATCAGTAACGATAGGTTTTTATGTGTGAAAATAATATTTTCGTTCGTCTGTCATTCTGAACGCTAAACGCGCAATTTGAATGGCCGTACCTTACCAATATGCGTCGTTGCTTAATTATTATCGGATTTCATTATTATTTTTTTTCTTTCCTTCGACACGTTTCTTTGATAGTAGCACTCTCTTACTCTTTCTCGTTTGTAATTTCTTTTCGCCGCCATTTTTCTTTCTATTTAAATTTCGTTTCGTTTCTTCGATGTGTGCGGATCTCATTTTTGTATTACCTGATCTATTTGTTCTTATATTAAGGTCAGCATCAGTTTAGAAAATGTGCTCGCTTCGCTGGGCACACAACTCCGTTATTGAACATGCTCTTTGTTCATTCTCAGTTTGATTTCACTTGTAACCAAACAAGCGAAACATTGTAGTCAGTTGTTGAAGAGTTTAATTTCATTATCAAACTCCAAAACAAGGCAGGCGGATTTTTACAAAAAGATGGCGGCGGCGGTGGTGACACAGGTTCGGCGTAAGAATATCAACAACGAACTATTTTTTTTTTCGCGTTGCTTATTGCCTATTTTTAGCGCTTTGTTTTCTAGCGTTAATCAATTTTCTTTTCGTGTATGACATTTATAAAGAAGTAAAGGGGGTTTTATTACGCGAAACCTATTCTTTTATTTCACGGTTTTATTCTGTTACCTTTTTTTTTTTTAAAATAAATTCTTTTATTTAACTTTTTTGTATCACAATCACCTTTTTATTTCGTATACCCCATTGTTAATATTATGTGCTCTTTTCTTGTTAATATAGTTTTTGTGCAACATATTTCTAGAGAACTGCTTACTTCTTGTATTTACAACCTATCTTTCCCTCCTTCTCAAAAACAATCATAACAAGGATTTAATTTGTCACGCTTAAGTTGAAGAAGATTTATACCAAGTAGGTCACGGATAAGTTTGAAACAAGGGTTGCATCGCTAAACGTGTAGACTGAGCTGATCTATTTTCAGAAAACCGGTGTAGAAATTTCTGAGTTTTAGTTGATGTTTCTTGATTTACAGTTGAACCTTTTTAATTTGAAATTAAGATTTTCTGGCTTGTAGTTGAGATTTCTTTGATTCGTAGTTACGTTTGCTGACTTGAATTTCACATTTCTTAATTTGAAATTGAAATTTCTTGATTTTAAATTGAGATTTTTTAATTTGAAATTGAGATTTCTTAATTTGAAATTAAGATTTTTGAATTTAAAATTTAGACTTTTTAATTTGAAATTGAGATTTCTTAATTTGAAATTGAGATTTCTTAATTTGAAATTGAGATTTCTTAATTTGAAATTGAGATTTCTTAATTTGAAATTGAGATTTCTTATTTTGAAATTGAGATTTCTTAATTTGAAATTTAAACTTCTTGATTAGAAATTGAGATTTTTTTAATTTGAAATTGAGATTTCGTGATTTGTAGTTGAGCTTTCCTGATTTGAAGTTGAGATTTATTAATTTATAATTGACCTCGCTTGATTTGAATGTCACATTTCTTTACTTTGTAGCTGAGCTTTCTTGATTTGTGGTTGAGCTTTCTTAATTTGGAGTTGAACGCTCTGAATTTGTAGTTAGGCTTTCTTGTATTGTAGTTAAGCTTGCTTCATTTGCATTTTATATCTTTAATTTGAAATTGAGCTTTCCTAATTTGAAGTTGAGATTTTTTGATTTGTGGTGTAGCCTTCTTTGATTTGTAGTTGAGCTTGCTTTATTCGAATTTCACATTTCTTAATTTGAAATTAAGATTTCTTGATTTGAAATTGAGATTTCTGATTTGAAATTGAGATTTCTTAATTTGAAAGTGAGATTTTTTTGATTTGTAATTTATATTTCTTAATTTTTAGTTGAGCTTTCTTGATTTGAAATTGAGTTTTCTTGATTTGTAATTGGTCTTGCTTGGTTTGAATTTCATATTTCTTAATTTGAAATTGAGATTTCTTGATGTGTAGTTGAGCTCTCTTTGTTTGTAGCTGAGCCTTTTTTGATTTGTAGATGAGTTTGCTTCATTTTAATTTCATATTTTTTAATTTGAAATTGAGATTTCTTGTTTTGTAGTACCTAAATTTTTACTTGAGCTTTCTAAACTTGTAGTTGCGATTTTATCTTTGTAGTTGAGCTTTCTTGATTTGTGGTTGAATTTTCTTAATTTGCATTTGATATTTCTTCATTTGAAGTTCAGATTTCTTGATTTGTAGTTGTTCTTGCTTGCTTTCAGTTTAACACTACCTAGTTTGAAATTGACTTTTCTTAATTTGACATTAAGCTTTCTTAATTTGTAATTATTTTTTCTTGATTTAAGTTGAGCTGTTTTAATTTGTTGTCAAACTTTCAGAATTTCATTAAGTTTTTTGGTTTATAGCTGAGCTTTCTTAATTTAAAGTGAGCCTTCTTAAATTGTAGTTGAGATTAGTTAATTTGCTATTGAGTTTTTTCATTTGTAGTTGAGCTTTTTAAATTATAACTGAGCTTTCTTAATTTGGAGTTGAGATTTCTTTCATTTAGAGTTGAGCTTTCTTAATTTGTAATTGTGTTTTCTTGATATAAGTTAGGCTAATTTGATTTGCAGTTGAGCTTTCATAGTTTGTCGCCGAGTTTCTTGGTGTGGTGGTGAAGTTAATTGATTTGAAGTTAAAATTAAATTTTTTTTTATTTGAGCCGTTTTAATTTGTAGTTTAACTGCTTTAAGGGGTGTCGAGTTTTCTTAATTAATTCTTGAGCTCTCTTGATTTTAAATTAAGATTTGTAAATTTTTTTCTTTTTTTACAAGGTAGTCACCACTTATCAAAACCCGGAAGCCACTCGGGGATAAGGGTTATTGTGTGTACAGTACGTTAGTTTTGGAGATCTGATAAAGTGTTTTACTTAAGGAGGCGGTTCATCAGGAATTTGTTCACATTGGACTTGAAGACATCCAGGTTGTAGTCAGGTGGGAAACAGGTAACCGGAAAAGAGTTCCACAGGCGTGCACTTCTAAGAAAGAAGCCTTGTTCATGGAATCTACGTTTTGATTTTGGCACAGATAAGGAGTGGGAATTTTTTTTTCTGTTGTTGAGCTGTCTTTATTTTAATCGAGCTTTGCTAATCTGTAATTAAGTTTTGTAGACTTGAAACTGAGATTTCTGAAAATCTGTAAATAACGTTCTTATTTTGTAGTTGAGCTACCCTAATTAGTAGTTAAGCTTTCTTAATTTTTAATTGATCTTTCTTGATTTGTAATTGATCTTTCTTGATTTGTAATTGATCTTTCTTGATTTCAAGCTGACATTTTAAAAATCGTAGATAATCTTTCTTACTTTGTAGTTGAGTTGCCTTAATTTGTATAAGGTGTGATAGAAATACCTTCCACATTTGAAACTTTCAACTATATGCTGCGAATGACCATATGCAAGTGCAAATGATGTTTTCATTTCGTTAATAACTTGTGATTCTTTTCAGGTATCCTCATCAAGCAATGTGGTTTGGCCTGGTGCACATCGTGCTTTTACTGTAGGAATGTTTTTGAATAATGGTGAATCTATAACTGCAACGCAGAGAGCTTTCCGAGTCCATTATAAGTTAGGTTGGCCTGATACTGTTCCAGTCAGGTAATCAATACAGATATGGGTTGCAAATTTTAGAGCTACAAGTTCAGCATTTAAAAGAGATCACCTGGAAGGCCTCGAAACGCTCGAACGCCAAACAGTGTTTGAGCTGTCAGGCTTTCTATTATTCAGTCTCCTACACGATAAGCTCGTAAACATTCTTTGGTCTTGGGATTGTCTGATCGAACATTCAGAAGAATTCTACACACTGATATGCAGTTCCATCCATACAGTGAGGGATGCCCTTTTATCTTCCCTGCAACCTCTCTCCCACAGAAGGGACGTTGCGAGCCTGTCGTTGTTTTATCGTTATTTTCATGGCAAGTGCTCGTCTGAGCTCCAATCTCCGGTCCCTCTTCGTCAATCTTTCACGATAAACACCCATCTAGCTGAAACCACTGTTAGTAATTTTCCCACTTTTAAACCAAAATGTAGACTCCATGAACAAAGCTTATTTCTTAGAGTTGCACGCCTGTGGAACTCTCTTCCTTTTGCCTGTTTCCCACCTGAATACAACTTGGATGTCTTCAAGTCCAACATAAACAAATTCCTGATAAACCGCCCCTTAAGTAAGACACTTTATCAGATCTCCATTACTAACGATTACTACGATATTGTCCCATTGATTACTGTACACGCAATAACCCTTATCCCCGAGTGGCCTCCGGGCCTTGATAAGTGGTGAATTCCATGTAAAAATAAAAAACAAAACAAAAAAAACTCAAATAAATGATTGCTCAGAAACTGCGCGAGCGCGACTGGGAAGATCGCATGTCAAAATGTGGGTAATATTTCTTCTACACTCTGTAGTTTAGGTTGTTACATTTGTGATTGAACTTTCTTGATTTGAACTCGAGATTTCTAAATTTGTAGGTCAGCTTTTCTTACTTTGCAGTTAAGCTGCTTTTGTTTGAAGTTGAGCTTTCTTGATCACTAGTTAACACATTTAAATTTATAGCGATTGTGATTTGCGGTTTAATCGATGTAATTTTGTATCAACCTAGTTTAAATAAAGCCACAAAAACGTATTACATTATCTGAGACGAGTGTATCGGGGGAGGGAATCGATTATGCTATGTAGGAGGATTGCATTTGAGGAATACATTTTTCAAGATTATAGCCATTCTCAGCGCTCGTTCCTCCCAGAACATTTCATGACAAATGATGCCATCGATCGGCGATTTATGGCTGGCTGAAGCCACTTTAAGCAGATCGAATGTTAGTTGGCCGTTATGGATGACCTTTGACCACACGTTTCGCTTTAATGGACTTACCTGTCTCTCATTCGCGCCAACTTTCATGGTATCTTTAAAAGGGGGCTTCAACTTTCTCTCTGTCTCCACACACACACACACACACACACACACACACACACACACACACACACACACACACACACACACACACATATATATATTGAGCACTGTTGAAGTAAATACTTAAAGTTTACGCATAAATTTATACTTTCGTATATTAATTTATGTGATTAAATGAAGTAGTTATATATATATATATATATATATATATATATATATATATATATATATATATATATATATATTTAAAAAAAACGCAAGCTCCTTCAGTCTTGGACAGACTATGGATACCCACGAAGGGTTGCTTGAAAGTGAAATTTTTGTGGCAGGGGGTGCGCAATCTTCAACCACACCTCTCCTGAGACGACATTGTTAAATACCAGTGGCAAGTGAAGTACAGGACGGCTGGAAACAAATGCCGAGATAAGCAGAAAGCACATACAGCGCCTGATATTAACCAGGCTCAACGTTGATTAACTTCGGTGATCTGACGAGAACCGGTATGTCAACCCGATTATGCATATATATATAGTAAGTTATGAAAATTAAAGTACACAGAATCCATATATTTTTATAATTTACTATCTTTAAAAGAGCGCTTCAACTCTCTTCACACACAAATACACTCGCACACAGATACACAGCGATATACATAGTGAGTGTTCCTAATAATGGAAGTCTGAACAAAAAAAGAAAGAAATATAAAGGTCTCATGACCCAGAGTAGAAACCGGTGTCAGTACGAAATATTCCCCTGCCAATTTTCCTTCCATTCGGACGAAACGTTACTTATCACCAAAAATTAAAATGAAAAAGTCTTTTTGATGACGGTTTCCGGGTGTGAAATCAGAAATTGACACGCGGTGTTTTTTATTTTATATATATATATATATATATATATATATATATATATATATATATATATATATAGTAAGTTATGAAAATTAAAGTACACAGAATCCATATATTTTTATAATTTACTATCTTTAAAAGAGCGCTTCAACTCTCTTCACACACAAATACACTCACACACAGATACACAGCGATATACATAGTGAGTGTTCCTAATAATGGAAGTCTGAACAGAGCTGAAAGAGAGAAACAAATCAAATACCAAGGTCTCATGTATGATATGAAAAGAAACTGGAATCTTAGGGAGATATCAATGATACCAGTTATTATAGGTGCCATAGGGCTTCTGAAGAAGAACCTGCAGTCCTACCTAACTAATATTCCTGGCGAAGTGCAAAAGCGATCAAGTGCAAAGTGAATATATTTCGGAGTAAGAGTCCTTTGTCAATCTTTTTTCTCCTCTTCTTCCTCGACATAATATAGTGGAAGATAGTTCGATGAAGAGTCCACGTGATGTTGTTAACTGCGGGGTTTTTATGAAGCCGGATAGGTGACGCGTGGTCGCCCATTTTGAAAATCTGCGTAGTTTTTTTGGTTTGTTTATATCCGTTAGAAGCGCTGAGTGAAATTCGAAGAATAAAACATGTATAAATACATTTGAAGCCAAAACTGCAACGCGAAATTGTTTATAAATAAACGAACTATCTTCCACTACATTATGTCGAGGAAGAAGAGGGGGAAAAAAGATTGACAAAGGAGTCTTACTCCGAAATATATTTCTTTAAAAATAAACACCTGTTTATTTTATAAAAAATTTCGCGTTGCAGTTTTGGTTTCAAATGTATTTATACATGTTTTATCCTCCAAATTTCACTCAGCGCTTCTAACGGATATAAATAAACAAACAAACAAAAAAAAACTACCCATATATATATATATATATATATATATATATATATATATATATATATATATATATATATACAGGGTGTCCGTAAAGTTACTATACAGTCTTATTGTTTTATTGTATTATATTTGTATACATATATTATAAACATAAAGGTGTTATTTCTTTTTATTTCTTTTGTTACAAATAAATATTTTAATACAATATCTTACTGTACTGTTAATATATTACAGGGTGTCTGTATAGTAACTTGTAAGACTTATAGTAACCTTACGGACACCCTATATATATATATATATATATATATATATATATATATATATATATATATATATATAAGAGGTGGGTGTAGTTTGCTTGAAGCATTGTATAGTATGTAGTTAAATGGAATTGTAGAAGGCGATACAATGCTGAAGTAACGGAAAGACACAGGATGCGTATATGAAATATGAATATGTACACATGTATTTATAAGTTGTATTAATAAATTTCTCACCTGCTTCAGCCTGTGTCTTTCCGTTACTTCTGCATTGTACCGCCTTCTACAATTCCATTTAAATATATATATATATATATATATATATATATGTATATATATATATATATATATATATATATATATATATATATATATATATATATATGTATATTGCTACAAACCCTGCCCCGTCAGGGTCGAGGATACACGGTTACGTAACAATAAAGGAAATAAAAAATACACAGTGAAAAAAAAAATGAAAACAAACACGTATTTACAATAACTATATATATATATATATATATATATATATATATATATATATATATATATATATATATACATTGCTACAAAAAAAAAATGAAAACAAACACGTATTTACAATTCTATAGTATTAGGCTGAAAATGAACAAACGGTGCAGTTTTAGATGTAACGTATGCAAATTTGAGTTCTGCACTATGCAAAAAAAGAAATGACCAAGTCCATCATTTGCCCCCCCCCCTATTTATCCCCAGTAGTCCCCAAGGTCTTAACATATTTCAATTTGAATTCAGTACCATACAAAACTGCTAAATAAACATACATAGAAAATTTTGGACAAATATGGTAAAATAGTCCGCAAAAATTGACCGTTTTTATTAGCTCTAAAATAGCCTCTGGGGCACACCCAAGAGTTATCGCGAAGTATAGACAAAAAAAAATTATATAGAAATCAATTAGTTACAACTTTTCAGAAAGTCTTATAAAAATCCAAGGCATTAATTTTTTATTAATAAGCACAAAAGTGTCAATTTTAGCCATTTTAACCCGAAAGGCACCCCAGGGGGGGGACAACCGGAGTTTATTTGGAAAATCCGTTCTGTTATTTTTTTTTTTTTTTACTTATATCATGTTTAATGTTTGTGCAAAATTCTAAAAAAATTCCAATGCGTAAAAAAGAAAAGTGCGGACAGACGAGCGGACGAACGGACAAGGGTGAATTTACAGGTTTACCCTCCTTTTATCGGGGGACCCTCCCCCCCCCAAAAAAAAGATTAAAAAAAAAACAAATTATAGGGATGAAGTATAGAGATAAAATAGAAATCAGTTCGTCGGCGCAAGAGAGAACGAATGAGAAAAAGATGAAGATAAATTTCATCTGGGATTTCAATTGTTCGCATTTCCCGACGTCCTCTTGTTCAATCTACATTTTTTTTTTTTTTTTTTACATTTTCATCCCAAACAAGGCGCATTGCCACTTTGGTGTAGGGGGCTACTATCAGGGGCGGCAACTACTGGGACACTATGTTGGGATTTGGGCAGCAAGATGTCGGTTCACGTTGCACTTGAACTTCTGCACGTCAGTACAGTTAGGGAAGCAGGAACTTGGAATGGAATTCCAGAGTCTAGCGGTTCTGGGGAAGAAACTACTGGAGTAGAAAGCTCTCTTACATCTAGGGATCTCTACTGTGTGGGGGTGGGATTTAGCTGCCTGTCGGGTTTGGCGAGGGTGTCTACGACGTGGGGGCACAAGTGTCTGCAGTTCGTCAGAGCATTCACCATTAAAATACTTGTAGAACAAGCAGAGGGATGCAACGTTTCGTCGATGGGACAGAGACTGAAGCTTAGATACCAGTTCAGGGCCTATCAGATTGGCGACTCTTTTTTGAACCTTGTCTAGGAGCGAGAGACTAGTAGCAGATGCACCAGCCCAAATGTGACAACAATACTCCATACATATCCGAATGGTGGCCTTATAGAGGTACAGGATACTTTCAGGTGTCAGTAGTTTTCTAGCACGGTAGAGAGAGCCTACCTTTTTCGCAGCGGCCCTGCCAATGTTTTCAATATAATTGTTCCAACTCATGTTTCCTGTGAACGTTAGGCCAAGCAGTTTGAAAGATGTACTCTCAGACAGGGAGTCACTGGCCATTGCTATTGGTGGCAGAGAAGGTTTCTTGTAATTATTGAAGGAAACCAGTTTAGTCTTGGCAGCATTGAATGCGACCATCCATTTATGTCCCCATTCCACTGCAGATTGGAGGTCATCCTCTAGTGTTTTTGCCATTTCTTTAGGTATGTGTTCATTTGTTTTCCTGTCATGCCTGTTATAGAGTGTAGTGTCATCAGCATATATACCCATCTCAGAGGCAGTTTTGTCGGGGAGGCCATTAATAAATATTAGGAACAATAGAGGTCCAAGGATAGACCCATGAGGCACTTCCGCATTTATATCACACTGTTTAGATGTACGACCGTCGAGGATAACCTGGATTTTTCTCTCATCTAAAAAGGATTTAATTATGTTAAGTATTCTACCAGTGATACCGTATGATCAACTTAGCACAAAAACTTGGTCTGATGGGGAGAAAACGGATGCTCTTTCCTGATTCAGCTGTGCAAAATATCATAAATCAGTTGTAGAAATCCAAACAACATTAAAAAAAATAAAAAGTTGTTGCCCAACGTGACAGACAAATAAAAATATTCTCGAACTTGACCTGACAGACCGACCAATGGAACAAATCTTTCATTTGGACGCGTATGCGTACAAATATACGGCATAATCACCGGTTCTCGTTATATCACCGACGTTAAGGAACAATGAGTCTAGTCAATGCCAGCAGGGTGACAACTTGGGAATACTGAGAGCTGTATGTTATCTCCCTTGACCAGGATGTACATGCGGCTGGGAAGCGTGTGTGAATTCCATATTTCTTCAAAACTTTCTACTTCGGTCGAAGCTGGATCATCCTGTCCAGGGCGAATACCATACCAAGTATTACCGAATATAGTCGCATCTAGAATAGGAATTGATTAATCCATTCTGTGAGTTTGGCGATGAGGATTTTATTGCAAACTGACGGATCGAGCCTCCCCATAGAGTTGCTATGACGCGTCTGAGTCAGGAAAGATAAAGAACAATTCACGCGTTGTTCGTCGCCAACATTTGATTAGTTGCGCAAAGAAATCCGTTTTGCCCCACGAGGTTTCTTTTTGCAATCGATGTACAAAAAAAAAAAAAAAAAAAAATAAGAGGGGGGGGGGGTTCCGTTGCGGTGTTCAAATTCTTTATTGAAATTATCGCATGTGCCCTCCTTGCAAGATATTGCGATCTGCTGAAAAGAATTACATATATACAAAACATACACACACTCTCTTTCTCTCTCTCACACACACACACACACACACACACACACACACACACACACACACACACACACACACACACGCACATACACATACACACACATCCACTCGCGCTCTTTCCTCTTCCTTTCGTTTTTTCGTTTCTTTATTCTTTCCCTCCCCCATCTATTTCTATTTCTCTTCCGTCTGTAGCCCTCTCTCTCTCTCCTTCCCTCCTTCATATCTCTAACGCTTCCTTTCGCTTTTCTTATTTCTATCTCCATCTTGGCCCTGTCGGTGGGGCATTAAAATACGCCGACTACCCCCCTGCAGAGGGTAAAAGTCCCTCAATGAGGGTCCTGGATATGACCTTAAACTATATCCAGGGGTGAGGCCCCAGCTTGTGGGCTTTGGGGAGTGTGGAGCCACCCTTTAATTACCATTGTTCCCAGGTCCACTCTGACCCGGAGTGGTAGTACCTGTTAGGGTCCCAACTATGGGTTGAATAGAAACCGACGTGAAAACAACAAATATATTCTAAAAAAATTTTTCTTCAAAATCTTTGGATTCGGCATTAAATAACCCGAAACGGGTTGATATGCCGTAAAACAAAAACAACCAACCAACCAACCAACTATCTCCATCTTTTCTCACACTATTCGCTTTTCCGTTCCTCACTTTCTCTCGCCTCTTTTTCACGACACACACACACACTCTCTCTTCCTCTCTCTCTCTCTCTCTCTCTCTTTATTCCTCCTTCCTCTCTCCTTTGCTTTTCCTTCTCTATTCTTTCTCTCCCCCATTCAGATAGAAAGGGAGGATGGGAAGAGGGGAATACAGAAGGAAAGACAAAGAGAGAAAAATAGAGATAAGTAAAGATAGATCTTTATGTTTAAACATTTATTTTTTAAATGCTTTTTAACGTCTGTCAGAGTGATCTAATTATTATATGATGATCTGCACTCAAGATCTAAATTATATATATCTTTTATAATATAAAACTGAATGTGTGTGTGTGTGTGTGTGTGTCTATGTGTGTGTGTGTGTGTGTGTGTGTGTGATCACGAATAGGCTCCTATGTGGTTGACTATTTTAAAAAAACTGATTACATATAATGATAGAAGATGTATCGAGACACAGGAATGGGTATGTTTGATCTGGCAGAACGGTGGTTCATTAAAATTGTGGGGTCTGCGTTCGCGCCTGGTCCACAAAGTATGGAAATAAAAAATTGAAAAATTAAAAAAAAAAACGTTTACAAGTGTTTTTGATATAGATGTACATAAGAATACTTTGATAATTATGTTTTTAACTTAAATAGGGATGGTATAATATAATTGTGGGGTCTGCGTTCGCGCCTAGCTTCCATAGAATGGAAATAGGCACAAACTTTAATAAAGACTTTTCATATCTATCTGCGTAACATACTTTGATAATTATGTTTCAGTTTGAAGAAATATGGTATAATAAAATTATGGGGTGTTCGTTCGCGCCTGACCTCCATAGAATGAAAATATGTCACAAAGTTTAACAAGATTTTTTAATATAGATCCATAGAATATTGTGATACATGTTTCAGTGTGAACAGGCATGGTATAATAAATTATGGGGTTTATCTATTTTATTTTTATTTTCATCATATTTTGCTTTGGTTTTGATACCCCCAAATTCGAAGCTATCTCTTTACAACCCTTCCTTTTCATAACCTATCATAAGAGTCCATTTTCTGTAGGCTGTTTTTTAACCCAGTCAACGACGGGTACTTTTCTTTTGCTAGTATATATATATATATACTGTCAAGAATTGTAAGTGTCAACTGAATTAAAGGAATAAATTGTAAGATGATCCAAATCATGAAATTTGAAATATAAACTTTTGTCATTTATTCATTATATGTTCTGTAATTACATTGAGCTTCTTAAATAAGGATTGGTATATATTATAAGGAAATATAAGTGAATAAGGAATCTTTTCACAGAATATATATATATATATATATATATATATATATATATATATATATATATATATATATATATATATACACACACACTTAGTTAAATTTTTGGAAAACAAGGATTCGAGCAGAGTGCTCTATTATAAGGAAAAACTTCCGAAAATAAAAGCGTATTATTTATATTTTTATTTTCCAAAAATTTTAGATGAGATAAGTCATCGGCACCGTCGGTTTCAAACCTGATAATAGGGGACCGTTTTAGATACGTATATCAAGCTCTCTTCAGTCGATACTCATATGATATACTTGATATGGGTATCTAAAACGCCCCCCTTATTATCAGGTTTGAAACTGACGGTATCGATGACTTCTCTCATCTAAACTTTCTGTATATATATATATATATATATATATATATATATATATATATATATATATATATATATATATATATATATAGTTATTATTTCAAAACTAGAAGATTTATTTCTTTTACACTCAGAGTATTCATATGCTCATGCAGTGCGTCTTACACGTGTTTCATTGAATAGCTAAAGTTCACCAAACAAACTCACCAGAGACAGATATATGCCCCCCCCAAAGAACAATTGAGGTTTCTTTTATATCTGTGTTTCTGTATTCTATTATTTTATTATTTTTTTTTATTATAGTCCGTCATCATTTATGTCGCCATGAAAATTATTCATGCATCACTATAATCTTGTGTAATGCTGAAACGTTGTGTTCACATTATCAGACAAAAGAAAACGAGCTTCCTCAATACCAAAGTGCACAAATTTTAGCATTTGTCATTGGATGCCAATAAAACAAAGACTGTTGAACATTCATGACTAAAATTTGGTGGACAAGTCAGATATTGACTACAGTTCATTTGTACCAAATATGGTTGGATTTAAAAAAGAATTTTATTAATGATTCCATGAGTGACATTTTAGCAGAGAGTGAGAGAGAGAGCAAGAGAGAGAGAGAGAGAGAGAGAGAAGGGGGGGGAGAAAGAGAGCGAGCGAGAGAGAGAGAACGGATGGAGAATGAAGAAGAAGAGAGAAAAAATGAAGGGGAAAAGGGAATAGAGAGAGGAAAGATAGATAGAGAAATAGAGAGAGAGAGAGAGAGAGAGAGAGAGAGAGAGAGGGAGGAGAACGGAGACTAAAAGAAAAGGAGCGAGAAAAATGAAGGAGAGAAAAGGGGAATAGAGATAGGAAAGATAGAAGAAGATAGAGAGTGAAGAAGAGGAGAGAGAGAAAATGAAGGAAGAAAGGGGAATAGTGAGAAAAGAGATGAAGAGTGAGATAGAGAGAGAAAGAAAGGGATGTATAGGAATAGATAGAGAGGAGAGAAAGGAAACGTGGGAGAAAGGGAAGGAGGGAGAAAAGGAAGAATGGGATAGAGGAACACAAAGGGAGAGAGAAAGATAGAGAAATAGATTAAATTAGTACTCGTCGTAGTTTGAAATAGAATTTTCATTGCTGAACGCGCAGATTGAACGAATGCATCTTAGTTTGAACTAGCTCTCCTAACCCAGCATTGCCCGGTAGTATATTTAGATTCAATGTGTTTCGTCTTTCCTTTTTTTTAAAAACTATTTTCGTTCTAATCAAAGCTACAGAGTTACGTCCTGATTTTTAAGATGATAATTCTTTAAAAATATTATTATTATTTCTTTTTTTGTGTTTTGGAATTCTTTGATGTAAGACTTCACAATTTTGCGTTAATTCTTTTTACGGATTGTTATCCTCATCTCGTGGCGCAATGGATAGAGGTGTTGAGTCTCCACGGTCCCGGGTGAACATTGTCTGAAGATTAGCGCTAATCCTACCCAAGCAGGCCAGAGGATTAATCGGCCACAAACGTCGTGAACCAATAACAACTGTGAAGATAAGGATAGAAGTCCGAAAAAAGAATGAATGCTCATTTAAAAAGAATTCGGACTAGCTCTCCTGGCCTAGCGTTGTCCGGTAGTACATTTAGATTCAATTTGTTTCGTTTTTATTAATTTTTTTTTTTACATAGGCATAACCATTTATCAAAGCCCAGAGACCACTCGAGGATAAGGGTTTAGAGTGTACAATTGTCAATTGGACAATATAGTAATCGTTAGTAATGGAAATTCGGTAAATTTGTTAACTTACGTGGAACGGGTCATCAAGAACTTGTTTACGTTGGACTTGAAGACTGTAGCTTTGATTAGAACAAAAATAGTTTTCTCCCCACTCTTTATCCGTGCCTAAACCTAAATGTAGATTCCATGAACAAGGCTTCTTTCTTAGAACTGCACGCCTGTGGAATTGTCTTCCGTTTTCCTGCTTTCCGGCTGACTACAATATGGTTGTCTTTAAGTCCAACGCAAACAAGTTCTTGATGAGCCGTTACGTCATTTATTTAAAAAAAATTTTAAAAATGGTAATCATTTAAAAATAATTCAGACCCAGACAAAGTATTTTCTGGAAAGACATAAATCGAACTAAACTATATTCTTCTTAACAACATGCTGCAACAATCGACAAGAAAAACTCATAAACTAGAATCAAATATTGATTTTATAGAACATAAACTAATGACAAAAACAGTCTTGTCATGCATTTTTGTTGGTCTGTCATGCATAAGTTTTAAAATGGCGTTCTCATCGCTAAACGCGCAGTTTGAATGGACCCATCTTAAGAATAGCCTCGTTTTGTTTTCGTTATCGACTGCCACTTTTACTCTTCACGCACGCACAAAAAGCTGAGTAAGAGCAACCAGTTTGAAAATGCCGGGTGCGCTCAAGGGTGGATGTAAGTGGCCAACACCAATACGAAAAAAAAAAAAGAAAAGAAAAAAGAATGTTATTATTAAGATGGGTCCATTCAATCTGCGCGTATAGCAATGGCTACTATTTTTCATATTATGCGACACACACACACACACACACACACACACACACACACACACACACACACACACACACACACACACACACACATACACAAAAACAAAAAACAAAGAACAACAAACGAAAAACAGGAAATAACGCAATTTCGAATTTAAGCAAGACAGGCTACGAAAAAGACTATTTTAGACTTAAGCGTGACAGACAGAAATGCTGTTTGAAATTTAATTGTAATCTACCAACAAAAATGCTATTTAAAGCGTAAGCGTGACAGACCAAAGAAAATCCAATGGAAAACAGCGTGACAGACTAAATAAAATGCTGTCCAAAATTAAGTGTGACAGATCAAAGTAAATGCTATTGAAAACTTAAGCGCGATACACCAAAGCTAATGCTATTTCAAACTTAATCTGACAGAACAAATAAAATGCCATTTTAAACGGAAGCGTGACAGAACAAATAAAATGCTATTTCAAACGGAAGCGTAACAGATCGATGATCTGAGATACTCATTGGTATTGTTGGACGCATCTAAACACACATACAACCTGAAGAAGAGAAAATAATCACACCAATAACAATCCACACTAATTCTAGAGACAAGTGGTGTACGAATGATTGTGCCCTATAGATATCCGTCGTCTGTATGCGGGGGGCGTGGGGGGTTTGAAACAAAAGTTCCCGGCATCCCTCATCGCTCATCTACAGCGACCACGTGTGCCGCTTTGTGTCGCTCTGCCGTTCTTCTTTTCTCCCAACTCCACTTTGTTGTTTTTTTTTTTCAATGGAGACCGCAGCACCTCTTCAGTAGAGCTCTTCTTTCGCCGTTGTGTGAGAGTCATTGTCTTAGGTTTCAGCTGGTCTATTACCCAGACCGGATTGTTGGGTGGTGGAAGTGGTGGTAGTGGTGGTGGTGGTACTTAACAAGTCTGGCTTGGAGGTAATCGCGGAGTTTCCTTCGAAACAGACAGATGGTTGATCGTTGTCTCAAAGTTGCTTCTTGGATGGAACATTATCGGACACCCCCCCCCCACACACACACACGTATCGTTATATATATAGGGTGTCCAAAAAGCCACTGAATGGTTTTAAACTTAAACAGATTCTTTATTTTTGACGATACCTTTCTGTAATTTTAACACAATCTGATTAAGACATTGAGAAATTATAAAAAAAGTAAAATTCAAACAATCTTTATTTATGAAAAAAATAATGCCTTTTAAATGTTGCCCATTTTCAACTTCAACATTATCTCTGGGTATGGCAATGTCAAATGGCCACCACGTTCCCCAGACTTGACTAGCCCCGACTTTTTCTTGTCGGGCATCTTAAAGAGAGAGTCTATATCAACAAACCTCGAACCCTGAAAAAATGTAAGGCAAACATCAAGTAAACGAAATAAAGGAATTAAATCGCAATCCAGAGATTCTGCAATCTGTCATGAATAATGTTTTGGAAAGAGCACAAATATGTGACGCTGAAAATGGGCAACATTTAAAAGAAATTATTTTTCATGAATAAAGATTGTTTACATTCGGCAGTTTTTTTAAAAAATTACTCAGTGTTTTGTCAGATTGTGTTGAAATTACAGAAAGGTATCATAAAAAAACTAAGAATCTATTTACATTCAAAACCCTTCAGTGACTTTTTGAACACCCTGTATAATAAAGGTTCCCAAATTAATACGGTGCTATGTGTATATACCTTTATAAGTGGCGCTTGTTATTCTATGATTTTGAAGGGCTGAAAAAGAAGGGATGATTATTGCGCGCATGAATTGATATAAATAGGGTTTATTTCTGTACGCATAGTGCTTTAAATTGCTCTCACCAGTTAGGGGTCTCCAAACTTTTAGAATGGCGGGCCATGTTGCTGACATTTTAAAGCTATACAGGTCAAAATAATAGGGGAAAAATACCTTACATGTTTTATATTATTTTGCTTATTAGCTTTACTTATACAACAAAAAATCACCACAATATTTTTCAAACATTTCCATCAAAAAAATATTTTTTTCTGAATATTTTTACGTTTTTCATAAGAGTAAAGACTTTGTCGAGTTGGATCATTTGAGGTCCCTAGCGACGCTCTTAAAAAAAGTACTAGTAAGATTGAGTTAAAATTTGGTTATGATGACATAAAAATATGGTAGGGAAAACAAGCACATTCAATTCCCTTAACTCACCTTGCTATCTTCGCTTGAGCGAAAAACTGTTTATTCCCAGATTCAAGGAAAGAGATAAACTCTTAAATAAAAAAAAGAAACCTCTATTAACTGTGGACACTATAAATCCCACCTTCTTAGCCACTTTGATTTCCTTTCGTAACTTTGTGCTATCTTTATCTTTATTGTTATCTTCATTTTTCATTTTGCATTGTTATGAACTATATAATACGCGAAATTGTGTGTTGATTACTTGTCATTTTGCAATGTGAATTTTTCTGCATACCCTGCCTCTCCTCTTATGACCTTCTCATACAATGTATACTCTAACCCTTTAAGGAATCTTACCATCTTTTATATTGTCTTCTATCTAGATAGTTTACACGGGTAAAGATCTTTGTTTGGATGAATGAATAACGCGAACATATATAATATTTTTTGTTTTAATTTAAACGTTCATTATTTTACTTACAGACACCGGTGTTTCATGCATACGCAATATTCAGTGTAGCAAATAATAAAACTACACGTCGAAGGATTCGAACCTTTTACATTTCACTCTGCAGCCTTATAATCAATCCCTAGGCCACCATTAGTTAACATGAGAAAAATAGTAAAATTCTGTATGATATCAAATCGACGGACATATACAATAAGCTTAATTTGAGAGAGTTCGACAGCAGCGGCCGAAACATCGCATTACGCATACATTGGTTATCAATTGAAGTAGTAATATAGCTCGGCTTGCGACTGAATGACACCAAATAATAATACCACTATTAATAGAAGTAATAGTATAGTTTCGGATCCAGACACACAGATACTCAGTTGCTATAACTAATAGATGAATACTATTATTAGTTGAATTGAAACTCAAATTACGTAAACTAAAACTTTGTGCGATGCGTAACTGAATTTATCGGGTGAATGATTCAAACTAATTTCTTGATATAAAAGAATTAATCGAATCAAAATCGAAATTATACTTTTTGTCTAAAACCATTGAGCAGATCTATAAAATGACAAAGGGTCAGTAATGGTCGATGTAAATTCTTTTGATAATTCAATTAAAAGTCTACCAATTCTTCGAATAAAAAAAAAAATCCGCTTCTAATTTTTAAACGGGAAAACATTTTTCATCTACTGAAACGATTTATTATTTCTTTCTTTCATTGTTTTTCTTTTTTTTTTTTAATTCTGTCTTTATATTTTATTCTTTTATTCTTTTCTTTTTTTCTTTTATTCTTTTATTCTCTTTAATTCTGTTATTCTTTTGTTCTCTTTTAATATTTCACCATCTTTTATTCTTTCATTCTCTTTATACTTTCATTCACTTTATTTATTTATTTTTTCTTTTATTCTTTATTATATATATTATAATTGGAATTCATTATTGAGATGAGTATTATCAATTGACTATTATACTCATCTTTTTTCTTGTTTCACGAGGTTTCGGCAAACTATTTCTCTGGCTTTCGTCACGTGGTAACTGCAACGAGAGTCAACGTCTATTCTATTATTAGATTCGGGGCCCGTGGCGCAGTGGATAGAGACATTGATATAGACGCTTACTTGGCCAAAACGTAGTGAAACGACAACTATGGCCAGGCAGTAATTGCTGAGGATTCAGTTAGGAGATTCGGAGTTCCTATCCCGTCGCGGTTACCACCTAACGAAGGCCAGAAGAATAGTTGGCCGAACCATCATGATACAAATATTAAAAGATGAGGATAATAGTCCGAAATAAATAAATTAATAGATATTTTTTTTGTTTCAGAAATATTGTTTTTCACAATTATTGATCAATTCTTGAAACTATCACATCGCGGTTACCGTCTGACGAAGGTCAGAAGAATAGTTTTTTTATTCTTTCATTTTCTGTTTTAATTCTTTATTACTTTTGTATTATTTTATTCTTTTATTGTTTTTTTTTTTACACGAGGGTCACCACTTATCAAGGCCCGGAAGCCACTCAGGGATAAGGGTTATTGTAAGTACAGTACGTTAGTGTGGATATTTTAGAGTGTCTATTTAAGGGGGCGGTTCATCAGGGATTTGTTTACGTTGGACTTCAAGACATCCAAGTTGTAGTCAAGAGGAAAACAGGCAGACGGGACAGAGTTCCACAGGCGTGCAGTTCTAAGAAAGAAGCTTTGTTCATGGAATCTACGTTTTGATTTAGGCATAGATAAAGAGTGGGGAAAGTTTTTGACAGTGGATTCAGCTAGACGGGTGTTTTTTGTAAAAGATTGGCGAGGGGGGGACCAAAGATTGGAGTTCAGACGAGAACCTGCCATGGAAATAACGATAAAACAAGGATAGGCATGCAACGTCTCTTCTGTGTGAGAGAGGTTGTAGGGTAGAGAAAAGGGCATCCCCACTAAGCCACGAAATCTATTTTGTACTCTGTCAAGGCAGGATAGGCTGTTTTTAGCAGCTTCTGCCCAGATATGGCAGCAGTATTCCATCATTGAACGTACTTGGCTTTTATATAGATAGAGAATTGCATCAGTAGTGAGATATCTTCTGGAGCGGTAGAAGGATCCCACCATCTTTCCAGCGACCTTGGTAACAGACTTGATGTACGTGTTCCATTTCAAATCAGGAGTAAAGGTCAAACCCAGAAGCTTGTCAAAACACGGGGCCTCTCCCAGACGAGAGCCATCCATCCCAATTGATGCAAGATGGGGATCAGAGCGTTGATGATGTAAGGATAGGAGTTTGGTTTTAAATGCATTAAAGGTAACCAGCCACGTCTTCCCCCACTGAACCACGCGCTCGAGATCAGATGAGAGAGAATCAGAGAGAATTTTGTCATTTACAGCCTTTGATGTGTTGCCGTAGATGGCCGTGTCATCAGCATAGATGTCAACGAATGATTTAAGTATGCGTTTAGAGAGGTCATTGATCTAGATCAGGAAGAGAGTTGGACTCAGGATTGACCCTTGAGGGACTCCAGCATTAATACTGCAGGCCTCTGATTTTTGTCCATCGACCACTACTCTTATGAGCCTATTGGAGAGAAATGATTTAATGATTGAGAAAACATTTCTAGTTATACCGTAGCTGGAAATCTTGTGAAGTAGATCCTTATGCCATACCTTATGCCATACTCTTTTATTCTTTCATTCTTTTTTATTCTTTTATTCTCTTTTATTCTTTCATTTTCTTTTATTCTTTCATTTTCTGTTTTAATTCTTTCATACTTTTGTATTATTTCATTCTCTTTTATTCTTTTATTCTCTTTTATTCTTTTAGTCTCTTTTATTCTTTTATTCTCTTTTATTCTTTCATTCTCTTTTATTCTTTCATTCTCTTTTATTCTTTCATTCTTTTTTATTCTTTCATTTTCTGTTTTAATTCTTTCATACTTTTGTATTATTTCATTCTCTTTTATTCTTTCATTCTCTTTTATTCTTTTATTCTCTTTTATTTTTTCATTTTCTGTTTTAATTCTTTCATAGTTTTATATTATTTAATTCTCTTTTATTCTTTTATTCTCTTTTATTCTTTCTTTGTTTTACTGCATTCTATTATTCTTTCATGTCTTCATTCATTCTTTCTTAAATTCTAACTTTCATCATTTCGATGTTTATCTTCCATGTTTAATTTTTCCTTTCCATTTTTTCCTTTCATAGTTTCTAACATTTTTCATTCTTTATTTTCTTTCTATTTTTTTTCTTTCAGTTTTTTTTCTTTCTATTTTTTTTCTTTCAGTTTTTGTATCTTTTCTTTTTCTTTTATGGTTTTCTTTCTTTTATTCGTTATTATCTTTATTTCATTATATCTTTTATTTTTCTATTCTTTCTTTTTTTTTGCTTTTTGTTTTCTTTCATTTTTTTGTCCGTTTTTCATTTTCTTTCTTTTTTCCTTTCAGTGTTTCGGCTATTTTTCATTCTTTTTTTATTTTCTTTTTTTTAATTGTCTCGTCCATTTTCTCGTTCGTTTTTCTTTCTTTTTTCTGTCATTGTTTCGTTAATTTTGCATTTTTTGTTGTTTTCCTTATTTTTCTAATTATTTTTTTACTTTTGCTTTCTTTCTTTTTCTTTCTTTAATTTTTTTGTTCAATTTCTTAAACTTTGCTGCCTTTTTCTCTTTTATGTTTACATTATTTCATTTCTTGTATTATTTAACTTTTTTGGTGTTTTTTTTATGCTTTCGTTTATTTCTCATTTTTTTCGTTTTCTGTCTTTCTTTCATTTTATTATTATTATTATTGGTATTATTATTTGCATTATTTCTTTCTTAGTTTTTCTTTTCTGTTTTGATATATATATACATATATATATATATATATATATATGTATATATATATATCTTCTCATTTCTTATTTTCTTCTTCTTTTTTTTGATATAAAATGCCGTTTGCTTACTTTCATTACTGACCATACTTTTGTATAGACTACCTGAACATCTCTTTAGTTACTAGTAACTGGCTGATTGAAACATGCTCATGAAATTATAGCAGCATATAAATGATCATGTAAGACATGTAAACAGTATATCTACTTAGGTATTGAGTACTCTTGCATGAGCAACGTTATATATATATATATATATATATATATATATAGTAATGGATAAAAATACAGGTACATTCATAATTGCAAAGTTTTAAACCTCTTATTTTTTTCACGTTAGCTATTCCATATAGTCTCTACAGCAACTGTTTCGTTACGTAGAACCAATCAATTATCAGTATGTTAATATAAAATATATTCATCGTAGACTCTTCAGAGAACAGGAATCTATTTACCTTGATATTGTCGCCATTTTGAATTTGAGGAAGAATTACCCTCATTTATTTTACCTATTTATTAGACTCATTTTCTATATGATTCGAATTTAGACTAAATATTTATAATTTAATAATTTATACTAAAAAAAGTAGTACAATTAGTGAGTACGAAACTAACTCCTTACTAAAAAAAAAATCCACGATATATATTATTATTTTACCTATACGCTTACGATTTAAATCTTTTTTAGTGCTAAGTACATAATTAGAAGATATAAAAAATATGTATATTGTTATGTTTGACGTTCATCTTCGTCGCCAACTGTTATGTTTGCAGGTTGAACCAAATAACGTATAAGGCAATAAAAATGAAGACTCAACAAACAAAGGTAGATCAATAAGAAGTGTATTAGAAAAAGTATATTCACAGTATATTTACATAATGGTTGTCAAGTAAGAGAGTCTTGGCTGGATAACATATCTGCTCTCGGCTCGGCCTTCGGTGGCTTCTGGTTAACACACACTCAGACTAACCGAGTCTTGCTATTTATGTGTAATATTATCCACATATGTAAATGAGTGGGTGCCACCACAACATATATTAAAATTCATTCAAATAAATATTTTTAGTTAATCATTTTCACTTTACTAAAAAAGATTTGTTTATAACAAACCACTTATTTTGTAAACTACGTATTATTTGAATTCATCAGACTACCGTTCTCATCATGAGTGTGATTTACAAAACGTTTCGGTCGATGTAACTTCCTACCTTTTTTTGTAATACGATATGGAAACCGTTAATTATAAATAAGAGATAATATACACAGTAAGAAGTAAAAAAACAATAACACACACACACACACACACACACACACACACACACACACACACACACACACACACACACACACACACACACACACATATATATATTGAGTAAAACGATTCATAATTTCGAATTATGAATTTTTAGGTCTAACTCCAGGCTCTTTAGACTCCAGGTCAAATAAACATTAAAATAAACTCTGCTCTTTAGAATCCAGGTCTAATTTAACTCTATAAAATCATATATATATATATATATATATATATATATATATATATATATATATATATATATAAGCGAGATAAGTCACTGATAGAAATTCAGATGAAAAGTCCTGATAAATGTTACTTGAAGTAATAGTTTCAAGGAGATCCTAGCCAAAAAGGAAAAGCTCAATACGAAACCTATATATATATATATATATATATATATATATATATATATATATATATATATATATATATATATATATATATATATATAGTAAGGACCCGTGGTGCAGTGACTAGAGTACTTAGAAAAAATCAATTGTAAAAGTGATATTATCAGTGGAGGCGACCGAAAAATACAATTTCATGGCTGACGGAACAAGAACATGCTATCCTCCCCGTGAAGTAAATAAAGGTTTCCGTTAGAAATTCTGTCCAAATTCCCAGATTCGACATAAACATTTCTGAGTTCGACAAGATATACTTGACGAAGGTCGGAGGTTACATCGACTGAAACGCTGTGAAAATCACACTCAAGATGAAAACAGTAGTTCGATGAATCCAAATAATATAAAAACCAATCGCCATCTAAAAACATTCAGAAACGTTGTAGAAAGCAGTTGCACTTTTCTGTTCACTTTTTCTCGGAAACTGCAGGGACAATCCGGCTGAAATTTGTATGGGCCTTTGTTATGATAAGGTGCAGCGAACTAATTATGCACAGTTACATATTAATGGGGATTAATAAGGATTAGTTATTATTAGTAATGCAAAAATGATCACAAATTTAACCATATTCAATCATACATTTTGCACAAAACACTCATTCAATCATACATTTTACATAAAACACTCATTTAATCATACATTTTGCATAAAACACTCATTCAATCATACATTTTGCATAAAACACTCATTCAATCATACATTTTGCATAAAACACTCATTCAATCATACATTTTGCATAAAACACTCATTCAATCATACATTTTGCACAAAACACTCATTCAATCATACATTTTGCATAAAACACTCATTCAATCATACATTTTGCATAAAACACTCAGTCAATCATACATTTTGCATAAAACACTCATTCAATCATACATTTTGCATAAAACACTCAGTCAATCATACATTTTGCATAAAACACTCATTCAATCATACATTTTGCATAAAACACTCATTCAATCATACATTTTACATAAAACACTCATTCAATCATACATTTTACATAAAACACTCATTCTATGTGAATGGTTTATTACTTTTTGCAGTTTTTGACGTTGTAAAACGTATAATACATGCATAATATCTACAAGAAGATAAAGATTTGATCAGCTTATCTACCACGTGCCACTAGCGACTTCCTGTCTGAGACAATATACTGGTATATCCTAAGTTTAAACATTTTACTTTCAAAGGAATTTTCCATCACTCTAGCGTCATGTTGAAAATACTGCTTCCAACATTATTTTCACACACTTACATATAACCATGCTATAATCTGAACCTGCCTTCACAAGAGAGTATTGTTTCCAGAACCAAGTATAGCATTATGGTAAGTCAATTCTTTTATTCTAAGATCAAAGAAAAATATATCTGGCCGGATTTTTCGTAGTACACAGATCATCTTGTTTTTTTTGACGCATTATAACTTGTTGCTCAATGGATAGTGATGTCTCTCTGCTTTTGTGTTTTTAGTATGCAACATAAGTACATAACAACCCTAACCCAAACAAGACCTCTCTTTCATCTTTGTTTTTTGGGCAAGAACCAAAAATCCAGGCTCAGATATCCCTATGAAGACAGAGTTCCAACTAGTGTTAATTGGAATTAATATGATTAATTAATAGTTCGAAAAGTAATGTCTCCTATTTTTATATTCCGCTCGGATGGGTCAGAGGTGATTGCAAATTGCATTGTTAATATGGCAACTTATGCATTCACGACGCGAAAGTGTAATCTCTCTTACAGATAATGACGGTGTGAGACTTTAAGAAAGTAGCCTCTGTCATGGACGTGCGTCAGAAGCAGAGATGCATCATTGAATTCCTCGCAAAAGTCCATTGAGAATGATGATGACTATGTAGAAAAATATATTCTCGAGCACAACAAGTAGCTAATTATAGTCCTTAGAAATAGTAGTACTAGCTCAGCGCCAGCGTTGCCCGGTCGTAAAATATGTTTAAATATGATAATTTAATTAATTTATGCAGATTTCGTATTTAGGGCCACTTCTCTATTGATTATTATATTGTACCCAATATATAGTAGTGATTTCCAAATTTATAAAAAATATGATTTGGGTGCCATCAGCTAGAATCGAAATCGAAACCAAAACATATAGCGCCCTATCCGTAGTCGTTACCGTCTGAGCTACCGTTAGTTGGATTGGATAAGAAATAGCTAAAAATGAACTAACATATAACTAACGTATAAATGTATATATATTTGCGCATGCGCATAAGGAAACTTTAAATCGACTTACAACTGTCAAGTTTCAATTTCTTTAAATTTTTACTCTTTAGCAGCTATTTTACCGACTAAAGACCCATTAAAAACCGATCCATAAAAAATGTAATCATTTGAACTACCTTGCGCCGTTCTGCGACCTCATATCTCGAGGGAGATTAAGTTAAATAAAATAGAGACAGACAGACGTAATGAGTTTATATGTAAGATTTTAATATACTTTATCTTCCCAAATCATAATACTTCAATTAGTTTCTGTAGCGTATGCGAGCGAATGCTTGGAGACATTATAGAATCCATAACAAACAAAAACGTGGGAGATCGGATATGTATAATTAATTAAATGTGCAGTTGACATTAATGAAACTCGAAATAATTAAAGCTACCCTCTTTTCCACTCTCTTACTTTCCCGCCAAATACTTTGATTTGTCAACGAAGATCTTTTTTCCCGCTTGCTTGAACTGAAAACCAGCCTTTCAAAGTAAACGTGTTGCAAGAAAAAAAGTATTCGATATCACTGCTCGTTAGATGTTTCCTTCTCACTCGACACATGTTTTGAAGTGATTTTTCTTTATTTTTTGTGCTTGCTAACTATTTGTTTTTAATTAATAGTAGCAGTAATAGATAGTGCACAAAAATAAAATGGCTACTTATATTTTGTTTACATAGTGCATATCTGCGAAATGTATGCGTATTATACATGACCTAATTTCATTTATAGTCTTAACTGCAAACACATGCGACGCGCATGCGCATACAGAAAGAACGTGGAGAGAACTTGAAAGCTTACGAAGAGAATGTGAATGTCTACTGGAGGGAACTTTAAGGCTTACTAGATATTAGCCTGGGCGCTCGGCGTTGCTCGGGTGTTTGGAGGTGCGTGTTGAGGCAAAAAAAAAAAGAGGGAAAAATGGTAGTAGGTAGGCAGGCTCGAACACGTACCGCAAAGGAGGAAAAGAACGTGAAAAAATAGGAGACTTTTTTTACCGTTGCGTCCATCGCCAAACCGGAAGTGGCGAAGGTTTTAATTAAGGCTAGTCAATCGAAACCTCTGAATGACTTGACTCATCCCTGTATGTGCCCAGTTGAAGGTGAAGTCAATTTTTCAATATTTGTCCGAAGGGTCGAACTTCAAAACGACACCGATCCCGTGAAAATTCGTTGCCTCTGTCGAAAGTTTTAGGCATACATACATACATACATACATACATACATACATACATACATGCATGCATGCATGCATGCATACATACATACATACATACATACATGCATAATACATACATACATACATTTAAACAGGCAGGTGAGATTTATACTGTAGACTAGCCTGGGTGACCGTCGTTGCCCGGGTGTCTTTAGGTGTGTTTTGAGATAAAAATGTTGTAGTAGGCAGGCAAGCAGGCAGGCTCCAACCCGTGACGGTAAAGCGGAAAAGAAAGTAGAGGAGTGTGTAAAGGTGTTGGTATAGAAAAAAAAAATTGCGAGTGAAAAAAAAAAGGTGTTAGTAGGTAGGCAGGCTTGAACCCGTACAGCGAAGGAGGAAAAGAAAGTGAAAAAACGAAACGTGACGCGTTAGCTGTTGTGCAGATCGCTAAACCGAAAGTGACGTAGCTTTCAATTAATGCTAGACAATCGATAAGAGGCGATGACTTTCGAAAATATCGGCAAAAAGCGACCCCTCCCTGTACAAAAGTGCCCAGTTGAGAATGAAGGAATGAATGTTTTTGGACAATTTTTCGATATTTGTCGTCCGAATACCAATCTTATGAAAATCCATCGCCTTTGTCGAAAGTTTATGTGAAGCATACACACATACATACATACATACATACATACATACATACATACATACATACATACATACATGATGGTAGCAAATTCGCTTTCGAACATTGCCATCACTCGATATAGCCCACAAAAAAGGGTATATAGAAACACGAAAACATTCAGTGATGGGCCGCACGAAGGTGGCTTTTAAGCCCTGCCAAACTCTTACATTCCTTGGCACACATTGTACAGACATGTGCACCACTAGCAGCACGTTCTTGATGTTCTTTTTTGTGTAATATCAAATGCCGTTTCAAACCGCCTGCCGTTTTGTACGTCGGCCCGCAGTTGACACATGTTAACTCTGGCAACTCAAGACTGCTTTGTGGCCCACTGCGCCGATGAGTAGTCTGGTGGCTCATCAGCCCAGCTTTGCTCAGACATATTCTTCCGCACACCTCAAATTCCAAACCAATTTGACACCCCCTCCCATCCACGGCTCCTTTCACCCTCAGCCGTTCATACTGGGTTCGATCCGCCTCAAACTTGCCCACACCTCCCCCGCAAGGTCCTTCTCCACCCTCCGCGATCCAAAGCAAGACTCTCCCAGGTTCTTTTGTTACATGATAAGGGCTGTCCCCTGTTCATGTAAGTATAAAAATAGAGAGATTAGTTAAAATGAAAATGAGAGAAAGCAGAAATCGAACCCTGGACATAAGTTTTAAAGAACAATAGGTTTAAATGGAATGTCCAGTAAATTGTTAATTCGGATGAAATAAATAATAAATAAACTATTCAATTGTTAAAAGAATGTGGATAATCGATTTTCGGCCAGAAATTTGGCTGCTAAGAGGTTAAAGTTAAACAATTTGACCATTGAGAACTCTACCAAACTCCTCCGCCAATTTTGGGTCTAAACACTTGAAATTTTAGATTTAGATTTTTTAAAAGTTTCTTGGATCTAACTTAATAACTTGATTTGAGCCCAAAACAATAAATGTTAAGGGGTTATAATAGGGTCAAAGTTAAAAAAATTGACTTCTGCAGTCTCTACCAAATTACTCAGACAATTTCTGGTTTAAACATTTGAAATTTTACATAAAGTGTATTCAGAGATAGGGCAACCTTTTTAATCGATTTGGGTCGAAAATTTTTAGTTACCAATATATAAATGTATGTAAGTATGCATGTATGTATGTATGTATGTATGTATGTATGTTTGCATGTCTGCCTAAAACTTTCGACAGAGGCGATGGATTTTTACAAGGTCAGTATCGTTTTGAAATTCGACCTTTCAGACGACAAATATCGAAAAATTATCTAAAAATACTAATAGCTTCACCTTCAACTGGGCACTTTTCTACAGGGGGGGTCGCTTTTTTCGCCAATATTTTTGAAAGTCATCCTCTCCTTTCTATTGTCTAGCCTTAATTTAAATCTACGTCACTTCCGGGTTTGCGGTGGTCGTAACAGTAAAGACGTCAGTTTTCTTCCCGTTCTTTTCCTCCTTCGCAGTACGGGTTCGAGCCTGCCTTCCTACTACCACTTTTTTTTTTTTGCTCAGCATATACATCCAAACACCCGGACAACACCGGGCTGAACTGCTAGTATAATAATAAATACGAAATCTGCATTAATTAAAATATCATATTTAGGCGTATTTTACGACCGGGCAATGCCGGGTGGCCTGCTAGTACTATAATATATTTACATGGTCAATTGGTGCGAGAAAAATGATGTTGTCAACTTATTTACTATCTCAGTATTGAAGAAGTAAAAGAGAACTTTAATGGAATATTCGAATATCCATGTAAAGTAGACAAAGAATAGGAAAGAACTCCAACTCGCTTTTTCTCCCCGTTGTAGCAACGACATTTATTTCCTCATTCCCGCGTGACTTCTCGTTACGGCTGTGTGGTTACTCATGTCTCTAACGCGTTTTCGAACGCCATCTACGTCTCTAACGTGATCGTCATCTCTAACGTGCTCTTTCTCCTTCTTTTTCCCGGTGACGCCATTTCGCGTTCATTTGCATAGGCGCGTTCGCGCTCTGTGACTTCGACTGAAGTAAAATTAAACAAAAGAGCTGCAAGTTCTGCCGCAGAAGTGGAGAGTTTGAGCCACGTGACATGCAGCTGTAAGGTTCTGCTGGGAGGTTGCTTTATACAATGCGACACAATGGTGTGTTTAACTATATTCACTGGTCTATCTGTAAAAACTTGACTATTGAATGTAGCAGCAAGACTTGGGAACTTTTTTTTTTTTACATCGGAGACACCACTTATCAGAGGCCACTCGAGGTTAAGGATTAAAGAGCGTACAGTATCAGAATCCTAGTAATCATTCGGAGATTCGGAAAATTTGTTAACTTTAGTGGAACAGCTCATCAAGAACTTGTTTGCATTGGACTTGAAGACGACCACATTGTAGTCGGCTGGAAAGCAGGCAAACGGAAGACAGTTCCACAGGCGAGCCGTTCTAGGAAAGAAGCTTTGTTCATGGAATCTACGTTTAGGTTTAGGCACAGATAAAGAGTGGGGGAAATTATTGATAGTGTTTTCAACTAGACAAGTGTTTCTCGGAAAGTTTGGCGAGGGGGGACCGTAAATTGGATCTCAGACGAGTACTTGCCATGAAAATAACCATAAAACAGAGACAAACTTGTAACGTGTCTTCTGTGAGAAAGAGGTTGCAGGGAAGAGAAAAAGGCATGTCCTACGAGGTTACGAAGTCTATTTTGAACTCTATCAAGGCATGATAAGGTTTTTCTAACAGCTCCTTCCCAGATATGGCAACAATACTCCATACATAGACGTACCTGGCTCTTATTTAGGTAGAGAATTGCATCAGCAGTGAGATACCTACTGGATCGATAGAAGGATCCCATGTTTTTTCCAGCGATCTTGGTAGCGGATTTGATATACGTGTTCCATTTCAGATCGGGATTAAAGGTCAAGCTCAGACATTGTCAAAACATGAAGCCTCCCAAAGACGAGAGCCACTCATTTCTGTTGATGCCGGATGGTGATCAGATGGAAGAGTTAGAAATAAATCATACACTATAACTATGCAATCGGAGCTATTAAACCTGACATAGTGGTATGGAACAAGAAGAAAAGAAACACACACACACACACACATATATATATACACACATATATATACACATATATATACACACATATATATACACACACACACACATATATATATACATAATATATATATATATATATATATATATATATATAGTAATTTATAAAATATATATGGCGATTAAGCTACACTGAATATTCGGCGTTTCATCCACTCTAGGATTCCTCAGGCTTATGCGCGAATTCTGTGGTTGTTTATCGTTTTTATATGCTCCTCTCCTATTGAGATTTTAGTTAGCCAATCAGCTTTCTAGTATCCACCGCGCCCCTTCCTATCAGCCAATGGGCATGCATTTTATCGGACAAAGGATCTGGTTTAAAACTAGGTTAGTGTTTTTTTTTGTGAGTTCATATATAAATATATATATGTGTATACATACATATATGCACATATATATACATATATATACATACATATATGTGTGATCGTTTATGTATATTCATGTTTATTTAATTTATTTATTTGTTTATTTTCTATTGTTTTTGTTAGTTTTAAAAGTATTTTCTCTAGGATAGCGATACAAAATAATCGCCATATATATTTTATAAATTACTAACTAGCTCTACCTACGTATTGAACACTTTTGAAGTAAATACTTAGTTTACGCATAAATCTATACTTTCGTATATTAATTTTATGTGAGTAAATTAAGTATATATATATATATATATATATATATATATATATATATATATATATATATATATATATATATATATATATATATATATATATAACATTCAACAGACCCGGATAAACTCAGATATAAGCATATTAAATTAAAATAAACATAAAAAAAGGGAATTTTATGACATGACCCGTTAAAGAAAAAGCCTTCTTTTGCTGAATGTTAATTTTCGCTCTTCATTTAGAATTCCGTTTTCGAAAATAAGGGTTGTTGCCTGATGAGGTCTCTAGTTGTTAAATACTTGTAGACCGAAACATGCTCATGACTGTGTAGCAACAAACTACTGCTTATGTACAGACAAATTTAAAAAATATATGTCTGCATATATATATATATATATATATATATATATATATATGTATGTGGATGACTATAGCGCTTCTATCTTAGGTTGGGAAGTGATATACAAATTACAATTAGCGTTTGAAGCGATGCTCTTTATATAAACAAATTGAACTTAGGTACTTTGGACAATTTCAATACATTGTTAATTTACTGCCCGCATAGCAGCAGCAATATAGCGCAACGGTTAGAAGCTCCGACTGTCGTTTGGGCGATCGGGTTTCGATCCTGACTTAAAGTAGTTGCTTGTCTAGCCACACTGATGAGCTGCGAAACAGTACTGCATGTGGATGATATATATATATATATATATATATATATATAATTTGAGGTTGCTATTTTTCAAAGGTAGGGTAACCAGTTAAATATAACGAAGTTAATACAATAGTGCTCAATAGGGAAGTAGAGCAAGTTACATAACTGTCTTTACATAAGAATTCCGCTTTTGAATATAAGCGTTGTTGCCTGAAGAGGTCTCTAGTTACTGAAAACTAGAAGGCCGAAACATGCTCATGACTGTGTAGCAACAAATTACTGCTTATGTAAAGATAAATTGAATATATATATATATATATATATATATATATATATATATATATATTATCAGTACGATTAAATGAATTTAACATGAATAATAACAGAAAAACAATCCAATACACACAATTCCTTGACTAGGCGATCATTGAAGAGTTATGCTGTTTAGAACCTTTTTTCCTTCATCATCATCGTTGTGAACGTACCTTCATACATATTCTACATGTACGTGTATGTGTACGTGTGTATATGCATATGTATGTACATTCGTATACATGTGCGTCTATGTGTGTATGTGTGCATGTGTGTGTGCATACGTATGTATGTTTCTTGGCAGGACTAAAAAGCCATCTTCGGGCATATGGACTTTCAGTGACCGAGGGAGTGGCATTCGTCTGACAAGACACTGCCATCATTATATATATATATATATATATATATATATATATATATATATATATATATATATATATATATATAAAATGAAAATTACAATTGAATTTACCAAAATGATGCAAGATGGTAAAATTAAAGTAAATTATAAATATTAAAGAATTAATATTTATAAAATTATCTCAGCCAGATATAAAAGCTCGATAAAACCAAATAGGAAATAGAGCTGATAATATGAGCAAACAATTAATAAAATATGTTAAAAAACACTTGTCTCGGAAGTAGAGTGAAAAGCACATCTTATTTTTCTTTTATTAATATTATTTTTTTCCTTGTACACATTTTTGTGAATTTTTCCATGGATTTCTGCCTTTGGATTATTATGGACCATCTTCTTCCAATTACGGGATTTCCTTGGATTTTACTTGTACAAATAGAAATTCAATTAACTTTCTTGAAGTTATATATTTGGATTTTACCGTCACCGGATTATTTATCTGCCACCAGACTATCCATTCATGTGTAATCACACTTTTCTTCACCATATTCCCTCTGCTTCACTTTTTTTGTTTTCAAGTAAGATCTTTGACTTACTTGCTGTTTCAGCAAATACTTTTGCATGCAAAATCCGATCCCGCATTTTGCTAATTCCTACCCTCTGATGAGAAGGAGAGTATTTCTTCGAAACTCCGCGGATTAAGGACTATCCATTTATCTAGTGTTTCCTTTTCAGATTAAATATGTTTTTAACTCATTTCAAAGTGTTTTTTAACATGTTTTATTAATTGTTTGCTCATATATATATATATATATATATATATATATATATATATATATATATCAATATACAATCAGAGATACTACCCTTTATATGATAACATTAAAAGATGTTTGCCTATATGTTAAATACCAGTGGTACGTGTAGTATATGTACAGGACGACTGGAAACAAATGCCGAGATAAGCGGAGAGCACATACAGCACCTAGAATTTCCAAATGGTCACCCATCTGGTACTAATCCGGCTCAACGTTGCTTAACTTCACTGATCTGACGAAAACCGGTGTCAATGTGATTATGCCATATACTCAGATTATATATATATATATATATATATATATATATATATATATATATATATATATATATATATATATATATATATAACTTTTATGGTTTTCTTGTAAAATATTCCAAGAGTGATGTTTTTCCAGTTATAGCAGAATCAGATCAATGTAGTATATTTGCTATTGTAATATATATATTATTGTCTATTCTGCTAAAACTGGAAAAACATTACTCTTGGAATATTTACAAGAAAACCCTATATATATATATCAAGCACCACGTTCAAAGACAGATTTAGAGTGCATAAATGCTCCCTAAATAACCCCAACCACCCCAATAGTACTTCATTAACTAACCACTATCTACTACTTACCCGAAACAACCTCACCCCAATTATTAGCTGGGAAATTCTTAATAGAGCTAGTACCTGTAAATCACTAAACTCCCCATGTTATTTATTATTTCCTATATATATATATATATATATATATATATATATATATAAATATATATATAAATATATATATATATATATATATATTTATATATATATATTAGAACGAGAAGTAAAGCAGCGTTACATAACGAAACAAACCGCATAATTGATCCCAAACGATAACTAAGTACTCTAACTAAAGGACTTTGGGAACGGAATGGTCTACTAATATACACAAAGATATTATGTACCTGTTTGTATGTATATAATCTGGAAAACTTATCTCTATAACGAAACATATAAACTTATAAAATATATTTGTATTCTAATATTGAGAAAAAGATACACAACCCAAATGAAAAAATGACAACCATTGAAATTAAGTTTATGCATCGATATGAAAACCTTTGTCTGTGTAATTACTTCAGGCACTGTGGTAGAGTGGAAAATATAACACCCAGTATACTACCTTTACTAATTCATATTCATATAAAGTATATTTGTGTTGTTCACTGATTGTTAATTTGATCATATTGAGAAATATTGTAGAACTAAACAAATGAATAAATAATTCAAAAACGAGAACAAATGAACGGATAAAAAAGCGAGGAATAAAATAAATAAATAGATAGAGCTTATCAATAGAAATAGATAGATAATGAAGTCGCCACCAGGAAAAAAACAATCATAAAAGCCTAAGATAGGGAAGTAACAGCGATGAGGATATAATATTACTTCAGATCAAAGCGAAAACTTAGGCCAACCAACAACCACCAAGTTAAAATAATACCAATATCTCTCCGCTGCAACATCACACGGGATCATACTCCTCTTTTCGTTCACCTTCCCATCTCTACTCCCTTTTTTATTTTCTTTAATAAATAATTTTCTGCCTCATCGATTTTCGTAATTTTTGGATATAATCATCTTAAAAATATGAGGAATACGTAGATACCATTGTTTTCATGTGAAATTCAGTTTTACGATTTTCGAAAATCTCGTCCCAATTCTGTAGAAGCGCTTTAATATTCTATTTATATATTTACATTTTTATTTGCTAGGAATCTCTTTATATTTACGAATATATTAAAAAATATATAAAAATTAAAAATCACCTCTGGCAGAAGAGAGTCCATTTGTTTATTGGTTTGGATGATTAAGAGGAGATATGGTTGAACGAAATCACTTAATAATTCCAGGCTGGAATTGTTGTTATGTTTTCGTGACTCGGTGCCATACGTAGCATAATATTTATGCGTTATTGTTTTTCTGAAAATTTTTATGTGTTATTTTGATGTGAAAAGTTTTAAATAATACTATATTGTTAGTTTCAATGTCACGCATGAAAAGATTTGATTGTAGATGATAAATTCATGCAATGTTTATATCCGTTTGATATTTGCAAAGTAGGATTCCATTAGTTGTTTCAAATTTCAATTTGTTATTGGACGATAAAATCTTTTTCGGCAAATTCTATGGAGAAAAATAAATTCTTCGTTGTTCTAAGCTAAAATGAATACAAACTAACCCTAACCCTAACCCTAACCCTAACCCTAACCCTAGCCCGAATGCAAACTGTCCATTATTCGCCCGGCCGACGAAGAAAAAGAAGATGGTTTGCAAGTTCGCGTAGTAGGAACCATTGATTTAGTGTCAATCAAGCGGTTCAAAGTTGCTGGACCGTGGCGGAAGTAGCACATGCAGAACAATGCATTATGGGAAACCGTCATAAATCCAAGAGGCCGAGGAAGAGAGGTAGGAGTGTAAGGTAAGGTAAGGTAAGGGAGTTTGATGAATTTTTTTTGGCTGGCGTTCAATGCGTCACTTATATTTTGGTTTATTGAGATATACTTATATTCTAGATAAATGTGAAAGGAAAAGATGAAATGAGGAGAGAGATGAAAAAGAGAAAAGAGAAAAGAGAAAAGAGAAAAGAAAGGCGAACAACAACAAAAAAAAAAACGATGATGAAATGAGGGAAAGTGTTTAAAAAGGAGAGAAAAAAAAAGAAAAAATAGTAAGGAACAGGAAAGAAAAGAAGGAAGAAAGAAAAGGAAAGCAAACGGTAGAATACCCCCCCCCCAAAAAAAGAGAGAATGAGAGAAAAAGGGATGAAAGAAAGTAATAAAAACACGTAGAAGACTACTCACACCTGAGAGTATTCTTTACTTTTACAAAGCCACCATTCACCCATGCATGGAGTATTGTTGCCACATTTTGCCACTAGTCTCTCCATTTTAGATAGAGTCCAAAAAAAAAAAAACGTTTTTAATCTAATAGGTCTCAATTTGTCAACTAAGCACACACCCCTGTCCCATCGCCGCAATGTTGCATTCCTGTGCCTGTTTTGAGATCGTAAACTGCTTCAGCCATTTTCGGAACTGACTATATATGCCCCCTCTCCTTATAAAATATGTATGAAATAATGTAATTTTCAGATCGTAAACTACTTCAGCCATTTATATAACCTACATAAATCTCCCGTCTTAAAAATATATGAAATGAAAAGTAATTTTGAGTACGTAAGCTGCTTCAGATGTTGTATAGTTTTACGATTTTAATGGCATTTGCTTTGCTGAACTCGTTGCACTTGTGCCCCCTCGACGTACATATCCCCGACAAACGCGCTTAGCAACCAAATCTTACCTCTTTCACTATTGTCCCCAAATGCCAGAAAGCTGTCTAGCTTCTTCCCTCGAACGGCTAGACTTTGGCATTCCCTTCCTGCTACCTGCTTTCCTAACTGTACAGATATCCAGAAGTTCAAATGTAACGTAAACCAGCATCTTGTTAAATTTTTTTAGGCCTGGTCCAAAATAGTATCTCTTTAACTCCAAGTGGCATTATGCATTGTTAAGGGTCAACGTGAATACAATAATAATAATAAAAAAGATGAATCAGTCTCGCTAATTGCTGAAGCAGTTTACGGTCGGAAAATTACTTTATTTCATACAAGTTCTATAAGGGGCCATATATATATACATAAGGGGGTATATATATATATATATATATATATATATATATATATATATATAGTCAGTCCCGGAAATGGCTGAAGCAGTTTACGATCTCAGAATTACTTATTTTTATAAATATTTTAAGAAGGGTAACTGGAATCAGTCCCGAAAATAGCTGAGTAGTTTACGATCTCAAAATTACTTTATTTCATATATGTTTTTAAGCGGGGGAAGGTATATGGAGCCAGTCCCGGAAATGGAAGAAGCAGTTTACGATCTGAAAATTGTTTTATTTTAAGTGCTCAATACGTGAGTAAAAGGTAGGTAGTAAGTTATGAACATATTTACACGGTTATAAAGCTACACAGAGTATTCATATATATCTATAATAAAAAGCTGAACGTCTGTGTGTGTGTGTCTGGTCACGAATAGGCTCCTATATGGTTGACTATTATAGAAAACTGATTACATATAATGATAGATGTATCGAGAGACAGGAATGGATATGTTTGATCTGGCATAATGATGATTCATTAAAATTGTGGAGTCTGCGTACGTGCTTGGTCAACAAAGTATGGAAATAAAAAAATTAAAAAAAAAACGTTTACAAGTGTTTTTGATATAAATGTACATAAGAATACTTTGATAAGTATGTTTTAACTTAAATAGGGATGGTATAATAAAATTGTGGGGTCTGCATTCGCGCCTGGCCTCCATAGAATGGAATTCGGCACAAACTTTAATAAAGACTTTTCATATCTATCTGCGTAAGTATACTTTGATAATTATGCTTCAGTTTGAAGAAATATGGTATAATAAAATTATGGGGTGTTCGTCTGCGCCCGACCTCCATAGAATGGAAATATGTCACAAAGTTTAATAAGGTTTTTTAATATAGATCCACAGAATATTGGGATACATGTTTCAGTGTGAACAGGTATGTTATAATAAATTATGGGGTTTATCTATTTTATTTTTACTTTCATCATGTTTCGCTTTGGTTTTGATACACCCAAATTCGAAGCTATCTCTTTACAACCCTTCCTTTTCATAACCTATGATACATTCATAAATCAGAGTCCATTTTTTGTAGGCTGTTTTTGAACCCAGTCAACGACGTGTACTTTTGCTAGTATATATATATATATATATATATATGTATATATATATGTATATATATATATATATATATATATGTCATACCGGCCTTCCCTGAACAGAGGAATTTACACCAATTAACACTATAAATAGCGCTAGTAATTCCAACACCGGTGAGAGAGATGCGACTGCACTTCAACTGCTAGCCGATATACACCCTTCCCTATCTTTGTACACTTGTGCCTTAACCGTACCTCGACTTGATTATTCTAATTTTCACTGTTGTTCCACGACACAATATATATACATACATACACACAGCAGTTCATAAAAAATGGAACAATTTCAAATATGATACATATATCCACGGGTTTAGAATTACTTATAATTCCTTGTTTTAATTTTTGGTGTATAAATGAATAAATTAATTTATTCAATTTTACTTTTCTTGTTTGTTCGTTTGGTTTCTATTGAGCTTTTAAAAATATTTATTATTATATTTTATTATATTGATAGTTTAAAAGATAAAATTGATACAGTAGAGCCCTGATATATACGGTGGTTCTAGGATACCGTTTTTTTTAAATGTGGAATATGATGTTTTTCTTGTTCAAGCTTACGATATTTGCCCTGCTTTACGGTGTTAGTTATAATATTATTCGATACTATACATATTTATTATATAATGCATTGTATTTTGTTACTAATTTTTAATGCCGTATCCCAAGGTCCCACTGTATCTATCTTTATATGTATATATATACATATATATATATGTATATATATATGTATATATATACATACATATATATGCATATATACATATACATATAAAGATTATATATATATATATATTTACATACATATATATGCTTATACATATACGTATAAAGATTATATATATATACACATACATATATATGCATATATACATATACATATAAAGATTATATATATATATATATATATATATATGTACATGCATACATGAATACATACGTATATATGCATATATACATATACATATAAAGATAGATGCAGTAGGACCCTGGGATATATATGCATATGCATATGTATATGTATATGTATATATGCATATGTATATATATATTTATATATATATATTAGATAGATATATATACATGTATATGTATTAAAATTTTCGGAAGGCTGATATATATATATATATTTATATATATATATATTATATATATATATATATATATATATATATATATATTAGATAGATATATATACATGTATATGTATTAAAATTTTCGGAAAGGCTGATATATATATATATATATATATATATATATATATATATATATATATATATATATAAGGAGTGAACGTGGTTTGTCTGAACGCTTGTCTATTGTTGTTTTATTGTTCATATATTCTTCAGAAGTCTTTGCATCTATTACTAAACGATATTATGCATTTGAATAAAATTTCTATCGAAAAGATGTTATTCAAGCGCTGAGGAATAAATTAGCTCCAGAAAAGATTACTGATGCATCATAATTTGTTACAACTCCAATATATATATTAGTGATAGGATTATTCCTATATTTTTCCCGATTCCGGTAAAATTACCAACTTCATATTAAATGTCCGATTGCGATACCATAACCAATTCTGATTCTTTATAAATCTCAAAATATATTACTATAAATTTGTTATTTATATCCGATTAACGTAAAAACACATGTTAAACATGCGTATATTTTCTCAAACTTAAAAATACACTTGTCGCTAGTGATCTATTGATTTTAGCTTTTCTAGGAGTTTAAAATCAATAAATATTTATTTTTTTAATACTACAAACACGAAAGATTTTGTTTTAAACAAAATCGTATAAAACTATAATTAAAGGGATCGTTTTTGGCATCGGAAAAAATGCAAAAAATATTTTCGATTCTGATACCAATTCCGATACCTACAAAAGTTCCGGTTCTTCCGATTCCTGATTCCATATACGATTAATCGTCCCAATACCAATATATATATATATATATATATATATATATATATATATATATATATATATATATATATATATATATATATATAGATAGATAGATAGATAGATAGATAGATAGATAGATTGCGTATGTTTATTATACAAACATCATTGGTTACATATGTGCATACATGTTTCAGTGAAGTCCCAATTTAGGGACCACACTTTATCAGACCAGAGAAGATAGTCAGTTTTGAAGCGGGTGTCAAGATTACATGAACTGTTTATAAGATATTTGGGTGCGGTCTACATTCCAGAAAAAAAAATTGGGGTGTGTACTTTGTGGATGTGAGTAGTAGTTTTTTTTTTTAGGTTTGGTGAGAGGAAAGGGGTAAGTGTGGAGTGGAGTGCCGTTTCTCGTGTGTTTAAGTTGTCATTAGTTGGGAGGTGTTTGGTGATTATTTTAACTTAGCGACTATTTATTGCCCTTAATTTAAAATTTCCCATATCTGAGGTTGTTTTTATGGTTGCATTTTTAATTTCCTTTTGACAAGTTTTATTCTTTTATAGACATTTGTTTGTTTCTTTTTTTTTATCTTTTTTATTTCTGTAATTATATATATATACTTGATAACTAGACAAATAATCTTTAAGCAGAGAAACCTATGAAAAGCTCTACAGAGTTAAGCAAAGCAATTTATATAATAAATAGAAGATGAGAATTCAAAGTTAAACAAGTAAAATAACATCATAAGAAAAAAGAAAAGGAACTTCTTTAAGCCATAGCATTTCGAAGCAAAATGCTTCTTATCAGAAGAGAAGAAAAAGTCATCTCTCTCTTTCTCTCTCTCTCCCCCTATATATATATATATATATATATATATATATATATGTACACACACACACATACACGCACGCACGCGTTAGCGTGAACACACACACAAACGCATATATTAATATTAATATTTCTGTGGAAATATTATTTTTTCACTTATATTTTCTTTTTTTATATATATATATAAATCCTTGTTTTAGAAGCTCAATGTAATTACAGAGCATATTATGAATAAATGACAAAAGTCTATATTCCAAATTTCATGATGTTGACCATCTTACAATTTATTCCTTTAATTGAGTTTACATTTACAATTCTTGACAGAATCTGTTTCGTTGCACAAAATCAATCACTTAATTATTATATCAATAAGTGAATCTATTATGACCTTAACTCATCAGAAGAAATAGCAACAATCCCCAAAATCTTAAAATTGGAAGAGAAGCTGCAAACACCTTATAGTTTGTTTACGTTACGTCATTTTGTAACCTCCAGGTATTTGCCTCTTCCAATTTTCTGATTTTTTAGTCAAACGAATTTTATTTCCTTTTGGTGGGTTGATTTGCTATTTCCTCTGATGAGTTAAGGGCAAAATAGATTCACTGATTGACATATAACTTTATAACTCTAGTTGTATCACAAGTAGACCACAAGCCAACAGGTTTCTTCATAAAATCAAATAAATACTTCAAAGAAAGAAATGCTTTTTTTTTTACACAAGTATCACCACATTATCAAGGCCAAGAGATCACTCAAGGATAAGGGTTAAAGAGTGTACAGTAGAAATTGTAAAATATAGTAATCATTAGTAATGAAAATTCGGCAAATTTGTTAACTTATATGGAACGGCTCATCAAGAACTTATTTACATTAGACTTGAAGACAACCATATTCTAGTCAGCCGGAAAGCAGGAAAACGGAAGACAATTCCACAGGCGTGCAGTTCTAAGAAAGAAGCTTTGTTCATGGAACCTACATTTAGGTTTAGGCACATATAAAGAGTGGGGGGAATTATTGATAGTGTTTTCAGCTAGACGAGTGTTTCTTGTGAAAGTTTGGCGAGGGGGGGACCATAGACTGAAGCTCAGTCGAACACTTTCCATGAAAATAACGATACATCAGAGACAAGCTCGCAACATCTGTTCTGTGAGATAGAGGTTGCAGGGAAGAGAAAAGGACATCTCCTACGAGGCTACGAAGTCTATTTTGAACTCTATCAAGGCAGGACAAGTTAAGAGATAGAGTTAAGCTCAACGGTAAATACTAACAGACCTAATACATAAGAAGTAAGTAAAATGCAAATTTCTGACATACTTATTATTTTGCACTGATCATGCTCCGAAAAATGGAACACTTACAAAATTTTTCTTTACACACAACTTGTTTCGGAAATTCCAATTTATTTCAACAGTGGGATAGATATATGACCATTTCATCGGCACAATATTTATTTGCCAATCCGTTAATGCGATATATAATTGCATTCAATGATTAAATACTTATCGACGAATGTTTCACACTCCAATATTTTTATTGTCATCGACATCGGTGAAATCCCCCATCATTCAATGAAATCGATTGATTGCCTGCTCTAATCGGGGACCCATCGCGGTGCACACGGAGGAAGCTCCACATGCCTCCCCACAGTGACATAGTTCACTATACAATGTTGATTTTATAAAAGTACAGTGTGGAACAATAAAATTGTCGCTCTATAAAAAACGACATGATTCCATTTCCGTTTGATGAAAACCGGTTTCTTTTTTTGTTGCAGGCCATCTACTAGTTGGCCAGTTGTGTACAAATCCCAAGAGCGATAGAAGCCTTCTATCATGTCTGAAAGTGACACAATGTTCAATGAGAGAGATCGGCGATGAGCCGCTGTACAACATGCTCTTTGGTCCTGGATATGACCTTAAACTATATCCGATGGTGAAGCCCCAGCTTACGGGCTTTGGGGAGCGTGGAGCCACCCTTTAATTACCATTGCTCGCTGGTCCACTCTGACCCGGAGTGGTAGTACCTGTTAGGGTCCCAACTATGGGTTAAATAGAAACCGATTTGAAAAACCCCCAAATATATTCTATTAAAAACTTTTTTTCAAAATCACTGGATTCAGCATTAAATAACCTGAAAAGGGTTGATATGCCGTAAAACAAAAAAACAAACAAACGAATTCATGCTCTTTATTGATTTAAGTTATGAAAACAGGACAAGTGCCAGCGCCCTCATAATGCATCGCTGGATTGTCACGAGTAGCAGAGACGTGCCTAGGGTGATGAAAACAAAGTTTCCGGCCACAGTTATGGTCTTGGGTGTAATTTCAAGTAAGGGACACATCATGCCACCTCACATTCTCGTTGTCGGCTAGAAAATCAACACCAAACTGTACCTGGATGTGCTGAGTGTGTGGTGGTCCTCTTGTGCAATTAGCTGGCCGCTGTTCAGAAGAAGTTCTACACTTTTGTATCCGTCTCTCGCTGCCCCCCTCTTCCCTCGATCTGAACCCACTGAACTACTTCGTTTGGTCATACGTGGAGAACATCACCAACATGACCTCCCACAATACTGTTCGCCGCCATCCGCCGAGTATTCACCGAGTTCCAACCTGCGCTTGTGGAAAAGGCATGATCCCAGTTCCAGACCCGTATTTAGGCGGTGATTGAGGCTGAAGGCGGTTACATCGTATAGATGTCAGCTCTACTACATAATCAAGTTACCTGAATTGAAGTTTTTTCAATAAAATTTTTAAAATAAAGCTTTAGTGTTGTTTTCTTTAGGGTGACAATTTTATCGTTCCATCCGTATTTCTATGTATAACGGCTTGCATTAAAGTTTAAGATGCAAATATCAAATCAGTAAAACAAAATTGCAAATGCAAAAGTCAAGTATCATGGTTTAATTGTTTTCTAAACACAAACGTTCATTTCGAACTCCTGTCACATCATATAATGTACTTTTGTATTTATACGCCAGCTTATCTGCTGGTGCAGGAATAAAACTTATGAACACCGGATTTTTCTAAATTATCCATTTTCAACACTTATTGGAGACATTCCGATAAACAACAACAACAAAAAAAAACATTTAAAAACAAAAAATACATTTGTGCAAAATTTTAAAAAAATCGGCGCAACTGTTGCCGAGTCTAAAGAGAACGAATCACACACACACACACACACACACACACACACACACACACACACACACACACACACACACACACACGAACACACACACGCACACACACACACACACACACGCGCACACACACACACACACACACACACACGCACGTGCGCGCGCGCAAAGTTCCTTTAATATAATAGTAGAAATGATGGAAAGTGATATAAATAAAAAGGAAACGCTAAATTATTTGCGAATTCATCAACGTTTCGTTTTTATTTATACAGCTTCTTCATGATGATTGATTTGAAGAAAGCAAATAAAAGACACATTTCTGTTTTTAATCTATCTAAATAAAAAATTATGTATCTAAATTCAGTATTTACTCCAACAGTGCTCAGTACGTCAGTAGAACGAGGTAGTAAGTTTTGAAAATATATATGTCAATTAAGCTAGTGTAGCTTAATTGCCATATATATTTTCACAACATATTTGGGTAGAGCACTGTCGTAAGTAATCTCACCCGCTACTTAATTGGCTGAAAAATGCGAGGCTCGCTATTTGTTTACAAACAAGCGATTAGAGCACTGTAAAAGTTGTGGACAAATGTTTGTTTAAATAGATATTTGGCGAGATAATTTACGGACGCCGTTCTCGTGAGTCGATCGGTAGAACTGTTGACTGGCGACACGATGGTTCTAGGTCCAATCCTTGGCTTGAGAGAGGTGCTAGTCTAGCGGCACAGATGAGTTGTGATACAACGAAACAGAACTGTATGTCGATGACTATATATATATATATATATATATATCATTCAAACACAGTAGTGTTTGAATATATGGTTAAGTGATAATTTTAGTCATATATAACGCCTTTAAAACGTCAACGTTCACTCATTTTTCCACTAATTTCAAACAATTATTACAGTTTATAGATCACCTTCTCAGCTATATTGTAAAATGTTTTTTCAATTTTCGTTCAGTAAAACAAAAGTTATGATAAATTTTCTGGTGTTCAAAATTATAAAAATATGTAAGGAATGGAGCAACGCTTTTTATGACTGGTTTCCATAGCAACCACGTCGCTTCAGCGACTACTGCTGCTACTAATTCACTGCTGTCTCGAAAAGAGTAGTAACAAGTGAAACAGAGAGAATGACAGCATAAAATGAAATGAATTGGGGAATTTTATTGAAAGCAGACGATTGCCGGACATTGTTATTACATATGTGTTTATTTTAAAAAAAAAATTTACATGGTAGTCACCGCTTATCAGGGCCTAGAGGCCACTCGAGGATAAGGGTTAATAAGTATACATTAGTCATTTTGATTTTAGCGTAGTAAACATTAGTAGGAATTTTGTAACTTGGATTACTTAGGGGGACAGTTCAATAAGAACTTGTTTACGTTGAACTTGAAGACAATCAGGTTGTAGTCAGCTGGAAATCAGACCAACGGAAGAGAGTTCCACAGGCGAGCGGTTCTAAGAAAGAAGCCCTGTTCATGGAATCTACGTTTGGTTGTAGGCACGGATGAAGAGTGTGGGTAATTGTTGATAGTGGTTCTGGTTAGACGAGTGTTTTTCGTGAAAGTCTGACGAGGGGGGACCAGAGATCGAAGTTCAGATGAGAACCTGCCATGAAAATAACGATAAAGCAGTGACAGGCTCGCTACGTTTCTTCTGTGGGAAAGAGGTTGCAGAGAAGAGAAAAGGGCATTCCCCACTAAGCTACGAAGTCAATTTTGAACTCTGTCAAGACAGGATAAGCTGCTTCTAGCAGCTCCTGCCCAGATGTGGCAACAGTACTTCATCGTTGGTCGTATCTGACTTTTATATAGGTAGAGAATTGCATCAGGAGTGAGATATCTACTGGAGCGGTAGAAGAACCCCACCATTTTTCCAGCGACTTTGGCAATTGATTTGATATATGTGTTCCATTTCAGATCGGGAGTAAAGATCAAGCCCAGAAGCTTGTCAAAACATGAAGCCTCCCCAAGACGAGAGCCATTCATTTGGATTGATTAAGTTAGATCCATGTCCAAGGAGCCTATATCTAAAATTTCAAGTGTGTAGACCCAAAATTGTCAGAGGAGTTTGGTAGAGTTCTCAAAGGTCAAATCGTTGAACTTTGGCCCCTTAATCGCCAAATTTCTGGCCGAAAACCGATCACATCGATTTTTCCAAATCCCTGTATATCAAATTTCGAGTCTGTAGATTTTAAATTGACAGAGTTATTGCGTAGGGAAATGTACACAGACAGACAGACATACAGATACACAGACACGTTCACTTTTATAGATATATAGATAGATAGACTCTTCTAACTCTGGTTTTTCTTTTTCTTCGCCCACACTCGTTCTACGCTCGCCACTGTCCGTCGTGAGTCAATACATTAAACAAAAATATATACGTATACATAAATATATATGGTAACAATTTTTTTATTTACTGTAAAGATTTTACGCAAATATCATGCAAGTATAAACCATGTAGAATATCTGCATGAATATAATTACACGTAATAGTTAACTAAAGATGATCATCTCATAAGAAAACTGGGGGAAAAACTAATAGGGAATTAATTAAAATGAATGTTTAAAAGAATATGCAAATTAGCTAGATCTTTTGCTAGTGAAATTATTTCCACAATCCGTATATAAGAAAATTGTATTTTCTTTTTAAATAAATAGAAAACAGGAGTTTTAATATGAATATCAATAAACACAAAAGAAAAACGAATTTATAGGAGTATATATATATATATATATATATATATATATATATATATATATGCTATTATATAAAAGTTGCTTGGTATGTGTGTGTGTTTATCTGAATTCTTTCCTCATAGGTTCTAAAACGGCTGAGCCTATCTTTTGCAAATTTCACACAAAGGTATTTTATATGCCTGGCAGTGTTCTTAGATATGTTTTGTACAGAAATTCATCCGACAAGTATCAAAAAATCGAAAAATCCGATTTAAAAAATAGTTTTTCTTTTCTTAATTAGATGAAAAAGAATATTTATATGAGAATATTTTACGTCAAACCGGCGTAAACTCGGCCGGCCGGTGTAACGTAAAATATTGTTTTTGTCTTTTAAGATCGGCAAGCCCAAATATCAGCTGACGTGGTACTGTAAACAAACACAGACAGAATGTGATGAATGATATTTTATTTTTTGAATGAGTTCACCGAGCAAATTATTCATATATATCAATAGGATCGATTCTATAATAATACATACGCAATCTGCATAAATTAAAATATTATGTTTAAGCATATTGTACGTATTATATATATATATATATATATATATATATATATATATATATATATATATATATATAGTCTTTGAAGTTTTTAACATTTGAAACTATACAAAAAATTACTTTTTATCATTCGTTAAAAAAACCCCATCTAGTCAGTAAGTCATTTAATCACCTGCAATCACTGCATCAACTCTCTCGAATTTACTATAATACCAATTTTTTTTATTTTTCAAGATATCATCAGTTGTTTACCATGAAACACTGTTTCGGGGATTTATATATATATATATATACTTGCTGGGCGCCCGGTGCGACCCGATCGTAGAATACGCTTTAACATGATATTCGAATTTATGCAAATTTAATTCTAATTTATTGAATATTATATATTCGCAAAAAATAAATAAATAAACAAACAAATAAAATAAAAAAATACTAATAAAATAATAATAATAATAATAATAATAATAATAATAATAATAATAATAATAATAATAATAATAATATCGTTCATCCAATTCCCTCTGTGTTTGTTTACAATATCATGTCAGCTGATATTTGGCCTTGAGGATCTTAAAAATAGTCTTTCTTCTATTATCTATCTATCTATCTATATATATATATATATATATATATATATATATATATATGTATGTATGTATGTATGCAGTTAGACAGGTCATGTCATATGCTACTGTAGTTAGTCAGGTCATGTCATATGCTACTGGTACCATGTAACCCAGTACTACCTGCCTCATGGTTGGGTCACCGGCGACTAAACTGGTTCCCCCACCAGACTTGTTTGGTGAGGAGGACGGCTAGTCTCCCTGAAGGATTAAAAACAAGACCTTCCAAAGGGCGAATGAACTCTTTTTCTGGGTCAACGGCCAACTAGCACCGTGTATATTTATGTGTGTGTATATGTGTATTGGGGTAGAGAGGGCTCCCGTAAGCCGTGGTGAAGGCAACCTTTCTAGGAGAAGGAAATCTCTGATTTAAAAAACCATAAAGCGGAAGACCAGTACCCGCATTAAGCTGGTCTGCAGTTTAATTTGTTGCTGGCTATCTTGCTCTTGCTTGTTGCTGGATCTCAACATTTTGAACCGAGAGAGAGACTTAGAGAGACTCTGTAACATCATATTTGTATAGATACTCCCTCAGACATTTGGGATCATGGATTTTAAATGTTTGAGGGAGTGGCACTCGTCTGACAAGACGTTGCAATCATCATCAGTTAGACATAATGAAACTACATTCTTGGGCAATGCTGGGTCGGGGCTGCTAGTAAATACACGTAAACACACACACACATACTCACACTTATATATACATATATATACACACTAAGTAGGATTATGTGCAACGTAAAAAGTAACGAGAGTAAATGAGGAGGGATAGGAGAGAGAGAGAGATAGAGAGAGAGGGATATATGCGTTTAGAGTTTGGATGGATATAATTTTAACATTTTCGTAATCTTTTCAACTAGGCGCCACAGTCGATGGAAAATGTATATGGACAGCTATTCTGATATGTCAGTTCCTTTCGGATTAATATCTTCGCACCAAAAAGAGAAAGAACTTCCAAGACTCCAAGAACTTAGCGCTATGAAACGGCAGGTGCGTGGCCACGCGAAATATCGCCATTTACGTTATTTGAGAAACGGGATAGACAGATAGATACATACATAAATAAGGAGAGAAAGAAAGAGAGAGAGAGAGAGAGAGAGAGGAGGGTAGGGGTGTGGGTGGGTGAGAAGAAAAACTTCAATAAAAGTTTCTAGTTCTGTCAGAATTCCGTCAGAATTGAGTTTCCTGTTTCCGGTATTCACCGAACACACGCTTCGAACTGAAAACTTGCATTCGCCGCGTCGGGCAGAAACACACGACGGACAGTGGCGAGCTTAGAACGAGTGTGGGCGAAGAAAAAGAAAAACCAGTTTTAGAAGAGTTGTTACTCGATCTTTATTTAAGTTTACAAGTGTAAACTAGTAATTGCGTAGGTAAAATCTCCCGCCCGAACGCCTCTCCACGGTCGAAGCTGTCAAGTTAACTATATTTGCCCTCCCCCTCTTTCTCTTTATCTCTCTCTCTCTCTCTCTGTCTCTCTCTCTCTCACACACACTCGCAAACACACGCACACACATATTCATGATCAGTAAACGTCACTTTATCAATCAGTTTACATTTTCTATGTTTTCAATATCTGTACATCTATGCAATAATAATGATGATGATGATGATGATGATGATGATTTCGCTTATGAACGTCTCTCTGGAAAGGGATGGGATTAATTTCCAGAGGATTTCCCTTAATCCCGGCTTCAAACCAGGAGCTTCAAAGATCAAGGGTTTTCCTAAGGATGTTGGTGGTACCTAGAATTGCAGAGGTTTGAAGGCTGCCTAAAACATCGGGGATTTGTAGTTTTTTCAATTGTCCTTCCAGACGACTTGATACTACTCCTAGTGTACCAACTACAACCGGGATTATTTGTGTTTTAACCCCGTGTATACGCCTTATCTCCAAGGCCAATGGAGCATAATTGCTCCACTTCTCATTCTCCTTCTCTCTCACATTCCTGTCCCAGGGTACTGAGAAGCCTACAATTTGCCAGTTTTTTGAGACCTTGTCAATGACGACCAAATCTGGACGATTATGTTCCAATTGCTTGGTCGTTATGACACTTTTGTCCCACCATACCTCTACCTTGCTATCCTCACTTGTTCTCACTTCATCAGGCACCTCCTCAAACCATTTTCCAGCACACTTCACCTCAACCCTCTTACACACCTCCAAATATATCCGGAGTCCCATGCGATAATAATAATAATAATAATAATAATAATAATAATAATAATGATGATTGGTGGAGATGGTAGTAGTAATAACGTTAATAATGATGATAATAATGATGATTATAATATTAATTATGAAAATGATGATGATGATGATAATAGTGAGGATGATGACGATGGTTATAATAATTTGAAACAGG
>NC_136497.1:138827977-138842977 GCF_053919585.1 Euprymna scolopes
ATCATAAATCATATATGTACGCATATATATCACACACACATACTTATATATATATATATATATATATACATATATATATATGTGTATATATATATCCATTCATTTTCACAAGCTTTTATCGTCGTTTTTCCTTAAAAAAAAAAACTCTCGGGGCTTCATATTTTTTATATTTATATTTTTCTTTCATAACATTTTATTGTCTTACACGTGTTTCGTTGACACCAAAAACTCATCAAAAACAGTTAACACACACACACACACACACACACACACACACACACACACACACACACACACACACACACACACACACACACACACACACATATATTAGTAATGAGACGATTCCAAATTTTTTTCGATTCTGTTCTAACTTCCCGCTTCCGATACAAGTACCGATTCCGATTCCTTTAAAATTTCTAAACATTTCATTACAAGTTTGACGTATTTTAAAAATGTTTGAATGACTGTTATCTCCGTCTACTCTAACTCTTGGACTATCATCGCTAGCTTTGGTGAAAGAGCTCGTTCTTGAGGAAAAAAAACGGTGTAAAACATCACAACAGTTAATGGAATAATAACAATAATAAAAATAATAATAACAATAATAATAATAATAATAATAATAATAACAACAATAATAATAATAATAATAACAACAACAATAACAATAATAATAATAACAATAATAATAATAACAACAATAACAATAATACTAATAACGATAATAATAATAACAATAACAATAATAATAGTAACAATAACAATAATAATAATAACAATAATAATAACAATAATAATAATAATAATAATAATAACAATAACAATAATAATAACAATAATAATAATAATAATAATAATAACAACAACAATAACAATAATAATAATAACAATAATAATAATAATAATAATAATAATAACAATAATAATAATAACAACAATAACAATAATAATAACAATAATAATAATAATAATAATAACAGCAATAACAATAATAATAATAAAAATGATAATAATAATAATAATAATAACAACAATAACAATAATAATAATAACAATAATAATAATAACAATAATAATAATAATAATAATAATAATAATAATAATAACGACAACAATAATAATAATAGTAACAACAATAACAATAATAATAATAATAACAATAATAATAATAATAATAATAATAATAACAACAATAACAATAATAATAATAATAACAATAATAATAATAATAATAACAATAACAATAATAATAATAACAATAATAATAACAATAATAATAATAATAACAACAACAATAATAACAATAACAATAATAATAATAACAATAACAATAATAATAATAATAATAATAATTATAATAATTATAATAATAATAATTATAATAATAATAATAACAACAACAACAATGATAATAATAATAATAACAATAACAATAACAATAATCATAATAACAATAATTATAATAATTATAATAATAATAATAATAATTATAATAATAATAAAAATAATAGAAATACTACTACTACTACTAATAATAATAATAATAAATATCACACATTATTACAAATATTTTAATTTGTCCAGATTTCGTATATATTATTATAGAGTCATAATTTCAAAAGTAAAAAAAAAAAGCATTTGGGTGCCATCAGCTAGATCCGAACCCGAAGCATTCAAAGCTGGTGACATTACCATTGTACCAACGCATACGGACCGATGAAGAAGAAATATATTTAATCAATCGGAACATGACAGGGGAGGGTAGAGCGGTAACCCTTGATATATCTAAGACTTTCGAGAGGGTACGACACGATGGTCTTCTAAGGAAAATTAGATCATATGTATCACTAGAAGAGTAGATAATGTAATTAAATCCTTCTTAAAGAAGAAGAAAAAAAGTTTTTAGGACTATCTCTATATTTTCCCTAAGTATATACGGATCCTTTAGTCTCTGTTACTACTACATTCTGTTCCCCTTCCCCTGACAAAAGCATCGTCACCCCGACAAATATCATTCGATGAATGGAAACCTTCAACGCGTTGGAGACGTCTCTGATAAGTAGAAGAATGTTTAATACTTTTTTAAACGGCAAATTATAGTAACATATCCCATTTTTTTTTTTACTGTATTTTTGTTTTATTTTCGCACTGACAAGGAAACCAAACCAAACGCCGCTTCTGGAAGGTTTCTCGTCTTTTGAATCGACATGTTTGGGGAAAATATCCCCACAAGTGATTATTTTCCCACCGGTATTTTTTTGGTGCTAAATTCTTTTTATTAAAATTCTTTATTTTGACTCAATCTCCGCCTAATATAATATTTATTCCATTCAGTCGTTAAATGCAAATGTATCTAAAATATCCCCCCCATAAGAAAAGAAAATCGGTAACTATAACTGACGGTATTAAGTCGAATCCACAATATAAATACAAATATGGGAGGGGAATTTATCTTCAATTTCGAATTACAACTACGTAAATATTAATAAGTCCTTTGAACCTTTTTTCTTTTTTATATTATTATTATTATTTATTAATTTTTTAATGGAGAGTAGACAACGCATTGTGGATGCGTTTTCGGCAGCTCTAGTTACTCTCGCTTCTCCTTATTTGTCCCTCAGTCCTCATTTTTCCAATGAGTGATTTTTCTGACAAAGGGAGAAGAAAAAGCTGTTTACTAGGTTGGTAGTACTTTGTGTGAACAGTTGCCAGAGATGTTGGAAACTCTGTTCCTTTGTCTATCCTTGTGGCCATGCCACTAATAAGGGTGCTGGAGGTAAACGTTTCGACTGGGCTGACGTTATCCACCTGATAATCAGGGAACTTTGGTTTAACCCCTAAGGAGGCTATCCTATCAGCAAGTGCAAAGTACCCGGGCTGCTGTATTGCCATTTGGTGAATGGATGCTGGACCATGCAGTTGCTTCTGGTGGGGCCTCTCGATGCTATATTAGTGGGTAATTGTTACGGCTTTACCTTATCATGTGCTAAAAAAAAAATTAATTCCTTTTTCTCTTACCTTCCCTCTCTGCTCTGCTCTAAGCAAGTCTGTCGACCTACTCTACAAGTCCAAAATCTCAATCATGGAATGTTTTCAGAAAAAATACTCGATCAAACCCAAATCTCCAACTTCCAACGAAGACCCCCACTACCATGTCTCCTTCTCCAACATCAGGGGTCTACGTTCCAACCTTCCAGTGGTTCAAACTATATTACAGGAGACTAAGCCAGACCTATTATTTCTAAGCGAAACTAGCATTAGACCGACTTCTTCCCTAGATGAGTTCATGATTAAAGGATACTCTAACTTAACCTCTAAATCTGACCCCCAAAATCATCATGGGCATGGAGTATGTGCCAACATCAAAGACGACTTTCCATGTGGTAGGGACATCTCTAGAGAAGATCCTAATTTACTTTACATGTGCTTCCGGGTTGCACTTGCTCACACTACTGCGTTTATATTTGCACTCTATCGACCCCACAACAGTGGAATTACTATCTCCAATAGCAAAACTGAGAAAATTGACCACTATCTGAGTACCCCTCATCTAACATCCACGTCTGTGGGGACTTCAATGTTCACAATGACGAATGGTTAACCCACTCTAACAAGACCGATGAGGAGGGGAGGTTCTGCCACGATTTCCCCATTGCTTACGACCTCAGATTGTCCAAGAACCCACCCGTGTTCCCGACACTGACGGTCAGTATGCAATCTCCTAGACCTCTTTCTCACAACTTGCCCTGAGCTGTGCTCATCTCCCGTTCAGTCCTCACTGGAATCTTCCGACCACTCTGTTGTATAAGTCAAGATAAAGACAAAATGTAATAGGTCCTCATACATACCTCTCCATCGTACAGTGTATCGATATTCTATGGCTGACTGAGATAGCTTCCGTACATTTATATCAGACCTACCTCTACGTGCCATGTTTAAAAAGGATCTGTCCTCTATAGTATCAGACCTGACGGAATGGTTAACTGTAGGCATAGACAGTTTCATACTCTTGAAAAAGTTCCAGCAAAAACCTAACAGCCAGCCGTGGTTCTCTCCAGAATGTGCTGCTGCCATTACGCACAGAAATCACCTTTTCCATTGCTTCCAACATAATAGATGTACTGAGACTAAAGCCGCCTTCAGGACTGCCAGCAACCACTGTAAAAAAGTAGTAAAGAAGGCAAGAGAGTTGTATGCTCAGTCTGTCAAGTCCTAGGTAGCTGAGCAGCGGCTTGGTTCCCATCAGTTCTGGCAAATAGCAAACAGAGTCCTCAACAGAAGTGTGAGCTCTATCCCAACTATCATCAATGGACCTGAGTTAATATCGTCAGCATCAGACAAAGCCAATCTCTTTGCCAAGAACTTTGCAGCTAATTCTACCCTTTACGATTAAGGCCGCCAGCCCCGAGTATTCCCTTGTATATCAGAAAACATGCTAAGTGACATACAAATATCTGTACGCGACGTTGCCAAGCTAATCAAAAACCTTGATTCCAGTAAAGCAACTGGTCCTGACGGCATTACAGTCATAGTGCTCAAAAGGCTTCAACCGGAACTAGCGCCCATACTTACAAAATTATTTAAGCATTGTCTTAAGGAGAAATGCTTCCCAACACCTTGGAAAATCTCATCAGTATGCTCTGTATTTAACAACTCAGGTGATCGCTCAGTACAGACCAATAAGTCTCCTATGCATCATGAGTAAGCTGCTGGAATCTGTGCTAAACAAGGAAGTAGTCAACCATCTCAGCAAAAATAACCATCTTAGTGACATGCAATATGGTTTCCGTTCTGCTAGATCTACAGCAGACGTGCTTACAGTTATATCTCATAGGATTGGCGAATCCCTCGATGGAGGCTTCCTCTCTAGGGCAATTTCTCTTGAGATATCAAAGGCCTTTGATAAAGTATGGCATAAAGGCCTACTTCACAAGACCTCCAGTCATTGTATAGCTGGAAATTTCTTCTCAACTATTAAATCATTTCTCTCTGATAGGTTCTTAAGAGTAGTGGTTGATGGCAGAAATCAAAGGCTCTCAGTATTAATGCTGGAGTCCCTCAGGGGTCCATCCTGGGTCCAACACTCTTCCTGATCTACATCAATGATCTTCCAGACCACATCCTTAGATCATTCGTAGACATTTATGCTGACAACACTACCATCTTTGGAAGCACTTCGAAGAACGTAAATGACCAAGTTCTCTCTGACTCTCTCTCTCTGATCTTGAGCACGTGATACAATGGGGAAAGAAGTGGCTGGTTACTTTTAATGCATCTAAAACTAAGCTTCTATCTTTACATCATCAATGCTCTGCTGCCCAGCTGCCATCAATCCAAATGAATGGCTCTCGTCTTGGGGAAGCTTCATGTTTTGACAAGCTTCTGGGCTTGATCTTTACTCCCGATCTGAAATGGAACACGTATATCAAATTAATTGCCAAAGTCGCTGGAAAGATGGTTGGATCCTTCTACTGCTCCAGTAGATATCTCACTCCTGATGCAATTCTCTACCTATATAAAAGCCAGATACGACCAACGATGAAGTACTGTTGCCACATCTGGGCAGGAGCTGCTAGAAGCAGCTTATCCTGTCTTGACAGAGTTCAAAATTGACTTCGTAGCTTAGTGGGGGATGCCCTTTACTTTTCTTTGCAGCCCCTTTCCCACAGAAGAAACGTAGCGAGCCTGTCCCTGCTTTATCGTTATTTTCATAGCAGGTGCTCATCTGAATTTTGATCTCTGGTCCCCCCGCGTCAGACTTTCATTAAAGACACTCTTCTTGCCAGAACCACTATCAACAATTAACCACACTCTTTATCCGTGCCTACACCTAAACGTAGATTCCATGAACAGTGCTTCTTTCTTAGAACTGCTCGCCTGTTGAACTCTATTCCGTTTGCCTGCTTTCCAGCTGACTACAATCTGATTGTCTTCAAGTCCAACGTTAACAAGTTCTTATTGAACCGTCCCCCTAAGTAATCCAAGTTATAAAATTCCCACTAATGTTTACTACGCTAAAATCACAATGATTAATGTATACCCATTTACCCTTATCCTCGAGTGGCCTCTAGGCCCTGATAAGCGGTGACCCCCATGTAAAAAAAAAATAAATAAAAAAATAAGAGAAGAATCCAGGTTGTCCTCGACAGTCGTACATCTAAATAATATAATAAAAATGTGGGTTTATCTCAGGGGTCGATCCTTGGACCTTTATTATTCCTGATATTCATAAATAACCTCCCTGATAAAATTGTCTCTGAGATGGGTATATTTGCTGATAACACCACACTCTATAACAGGCACGCGGGGAAAACAAATGAACACATATCTAAGGAAATGACAGAAACACTAGCGGATGACCTCCAATCTGTAGTGGAATGGGGACAAAAATGGATGGTCACATTCAATGCTGCCAAGACTAAACTTGTTTTCTTCAATAACTACAAGAAACCTTCTCTACCACCAATAGCAATGGCCAAGAACACATTACCTGAAAGTACTTCCTTTAAACTCCTTGGCCTAACATTTACGGGGAACATGAACTGGAATAGATACATTAAAAGCATTGCCAAGGCTGCTGCAAAGAAGGTTGGCTCTCTCTACTGTGCTAGTAACTACTTATGCCTCAAAGTATTTTGTACCTCTATAAGGCCACCATTCGCCATGGAGTACTGTTGTCACATTTGGGCTGGTGCATCTGCTGCTGTCTCTCACTCCTGGACAGGGTTCAAAAGAGAGTCGCCAACCTGATAGGTCCTGAACTGTCATCTAGGCTTCAGCCTCTGTCCCATCGATTAAATATTGCACCCCTCTGCCTGTTCTACAAGTATTTTAATGGTGAATGTTCTGACGAACTACAAGCACTTGTACCTTCTCGACGTGATTTCTCCCAACAAACCCGATAAGCAACTAAGTCCCACTCCTTCACAGTAGAGATCTCATATTTCTTCCCCAGAACTGCAAGACTTTAGAACTCCTTTCCGGGATTTTATGCTCCTAACTGTACTGATATGCAGAACATCTTGCTATTCATCTCCCTTCATAATGCCCCTGCAACTTATGTCTCCGATAGTAGCCCCCTACTTCAAAGTGGCACTGTGCCTTGTTTGGGGTGAAAATTGATAACCCCCCCCCAAAAAAAAACAACAAAAAACAAAAAACAAAACAAAAAAACAAAACCAATATGGTTTAATAAAACACACGCAGTAAATAAGACTTTATTAACATTTCTATGAAAACAGTGTCTTTTGTATTTTAAATATAGAACTGACTCAAATAAGATAAATTAGTAAGTACTCAGAAAGTAATAGTGTGCTACATAGTTCAATACAAATAAAAAATCATATTGTAAGAGACCATCTTTAATTTACTCCGTCAGTTCAGCACTTCTAGACAGACAATATTCTTCTCTTTTAGCCCTCTTTCTTTCGAATGTTTCCCTTTTTACATAACGTTTCACTAATTCTTTTCTTCGGCGAAGAACCGCTGCATGTCGAAATTACTACGAGTTCTTTTCTCACACCATTACACCAATATTATTATAATGATATTCGAAAACGAGGCTACATCAAAGGGAGGTTACTTTCATGTTCTTGTTCAGGGTTGTCAGATTGGACTTTTAAGCTAAATTTCGCGAATTTGTTCTTTTCTGAAGCAGTTTGGCCTTCAAATATTTATTTATTTAGTTTTTTTTACAAGGGATTCACCACTTATCAAGACCCGAAGGCTACTAGAGGATAAGAGTTAATAAATATAAGGCTGTAGTTTAGTAATCGTTCATGGTGTAGATCTGGGTTATTTAAGGGGACAGCTACACAAGAACTTGTTTGCATTGGACTTGATGGCTACCATATTGCATTCGGCCGGGAAGCAAGCCAGTGGAACAGCGTTTCATAGACGGCCAGTTCTAGGAAAAAAGCTGTTGCAATGTGTTTGATGTGTAACTATTTATTTTCATAAAAATACAAAAAGATTTTAAAGAAAAATTTGGCACAAGGTCGAAAATAGGGGTGAAGGAAAGGGACGATCATGATAAATGCTGCTAACTAATCTAACCTAGCTAGTTCCTACTTTCACTCTACTTTCACCACAATACCGCATTCGTACTATGCATCAATCAGCGTATAAACCCGCAAACGATCACCATATTTAATGGGGGTAGATATTTGATTGCTCCCCACCAGAGCAATGTGTGACATAAGGTCAAGAAAGTGGGAGACAGGCAAGCTCCTCTAAAGGAGAGACACTCTTGCCTCAACAAAAATTGCTAGGGCATCCCTGTCGAAATTCCCGGTCGGCGCCCCACAGGCGACAAGCAATAAACTTGCCCCACCCGAAAGCCTGGTGGCAAGGCCTGGGAAGGTTGACCTCCTGGGTGATACCCAAGCGGTGTACCTCAGTCTGACAGGTACAGGGCCGGTTCCCAGTCCTGTACCTTTCGGGCATAGTGTCAAGAATGGATCCTTGACGAGGACTCTACCCAGTCTCTTTTCAGCCAAAGCCGCTAGAAGACCATCCCTATTACGAGTAATGTGGGTAGAGAATTATTTGCTGTTCACCGCAGCAAAATGTGGCACAAGGCCTGAAGGTGGAGAACAGGCTAGCTCCCCTAAAGAAGGGGCACTCTTGCCTCAACAAAAATTGCCTGGGCACCCCCGTTGGCATTCCCCAGTAGGGGCGACTCAGGCGACAAGCAATAAACTTGCCCCACCGGAAAGCCTGGTGGCAAGGCCTGGAAAGGTGGACCTCCTAGGTAGTACCCAAGCGGTGTACCTCAGCTCGACAGGTGCTGGGCCAGTTCCCGGCCCCTCACCTGTCGGGCTGAGTGTCAAGAACGGATCCTTGACGAGTACTCTACGCTGTTTTCCTGCAGGTGAAGCCACTAAGAAACCATCCCCATCATGAGTAAGTGGGGTATGCTCAGTTGGGAGATTCTATTTATAAACGATGCCGATAGGAACTGACGAATCAAATTAATTCACATTCTGCTATCAGCCAATCAGAAACCAGAATTGGTTCATAAAAATTAAATCTTTATAGCATTCCAGCACATAATTTTTTCGTGTCAACAGAGAAGGATCTTTTGATGTAAAATTATAGAGCCCGGAACCTGTACAGAACAGCTGCCCGCCGAGAATTCTTCATCTCCAGGACTTGCATAGAATAACTACCCATTGGAAACTCTTCTGAAACCATAAATGGCTTCCAATTCAAGAGAAGCTTTGTTCATAGAATCTACGTTTAGATTTATGCACAGATAAAGTATTGGTGAAATTGTTGATAGTAGTTGTCGCTAGTCGAGTGTTTTTTTGTGAAAGTTTGGCAAGGGGGGAACCATAGTTTGGAGCTCAGACTAGCACTTGTCATGAAAATAGCGACAGAGCAGAGATAGGCTCGTAACGTTTGTTCTGTGGGAAAAAGGTTGCAGGGAAAAGAAAAGAAATTGTATTTGACCTTTTTCTAAGCGTAACGTACGGACTAACTAAGGAAGGAATAAGCAGAATATAATAATAATAATGTTCTCATGTTACGCACTATGTTGTCTAGAATATATATTCCATAATGTCATAATAAGTTAAATAGTTTAAAATTTCATCATATACGTACAGATTATTGACGTTCAGGTCGGCGCACGGATCATTTGAAAAGTTTCTGGAGTCAGGTTATAGTTAGAATGGACGCACCCCTAAATAGTAAAAGCTTACAAAAAATAAATGAATAAATAAAATAAATAATAAAAAATAAATGATAAATAAATAAAAATAAAATAGTAAAGGTTTACAAAAAATAAATGAAAATAAAAATAAAATAAATAAATAAATAAATAAATCAATCAATAAAAATAAAATAGCAAAAGTTTACAAAAATATATAAAAATAAAAATGAAAATAATAAAATACACATAAAAATGAAATAGTAAAAGTTTAAAAAAAAAAAAAAAATATGAATAAAAATAAAATAAATAAATCAAAATAAAATAGTAAAAGTTTACAAAAAAATAAAATAAATTTAAATAAATAAAATAAAATAAATAAAAATAAAATAGTAAATTTTACAAAAAATATATATAAAAAAATAATTACAAAAATAAATAAAGATAAAATATTAAAAGTTTACAAAAAATAAAATAAATAAATAAAATAAATAAATAAAAATAAAATAAATAAATAAAAATATAACCTAAAAAAAACAAATAATGTTAATCCTCAGATTGTCGAGAATAATGATCGTTTCATAAAAATATAAAAATAATTTTATTTGCTTATTTATGTTACCTCTAAATGTTAACATTTACAAAAATAATACCAAAATAATAATAATAATTATGTTACCATTTTACTCATCGTATTTCCTTACTATACATAGCAAACTGTCAATATATATTGATATTTTTATTTATGCAAACATGTACAGAAGTAACAGTGACATGACGATATTTCGACCTGTAGTTATTAAAAACTACGAGTTCCCTATGCAAAAAAAACTAATTTTTCTTTAGTTATTCATATTTAAGAAATAAACCACACACACACACACACACACACACACACACACACACACACACACACACACACACACACACACATATGAAATTGGTATTTTCAGAGAGCATTTTTTCATTTAAACAGATAAATAAAACGGATACAATCACTCTCTCTCTCTTTCTCTCCCTCTCTCATTATATATATATATATGGATGTATGTATGTATATATGTATGTATATTGCTGGTCAAGGTCTGGTGTGGACGTGCGTTTAAAACACACAGATGTCTTAGCGTCATACTGTGCTTCTCCCAGACAAATCAACACCACATGCACGTCTTGACCACTGCCACGCAGACGGAGCTCTGATGAATGGTGTATAAGTGGACCTCCACTGCCTTGTGGGCCAAGGTTTTTTAACCAAAAGCGGGTGAGTTAACCCTGACAGAACCCTCCAAAGGAGCTTAGGCCCTGCCAGCTGCGGCATACATGACCCACCGGTGTGTGGACTACGCTCTGGCGCCCAGCAACCTGAGTCCTAGCCATGGATGAAATGGCATGATGAAGGCAACCTCTCTAGGAGAAGGAAAACCGTGATATAAAACCTGCAACGACTGCTGCTTCCAATGATGTTGACTTACTGTTCTTTTTGGTTCAATGTGGCAGTTGTTTCGAGAGTTGGATTGTCTCAGTACAAAGTCTTTCCTCACTATAAAAAAGCTTCAAGCACAGGCATTACTTGATATGCAATGGAATACACACTTTGCAATCAGTGTGTATCTCGATAACAAAAAGGCTGGCTGTAGCCTGAAACGACAAACAGATATTCAATGAGGACTGATGCAGGCAATAAAGGTTTTGGAACTTCCAGGGTCAGTAGTGGATGTGCTGGACTATAGAAGGTTTATAAAGGTGGTCGTCTGGCACGTGCTGCTATATTCGCACATGTTTGCCTCGTTTTAGCCAGAGATATATTAAGTAATTACAATACTCGAGAACGAATTGCTGCCATCATCATGTATGTATGTATGTATGTATGTATGTATATATATATGTATGTATATATGTATGTATATATGGGTGTGTTTTGCATTTTTATTTTCGTGTTGGTATTAAGTTTTCTTCAATTCAGGAGTGAATTTTGTTATGAAATTCTTTTCAGTGTCTGAATAAGTAGAAGTAATTGTTGATTTGGAAGATTGGCATTATTTTGAAGTCATTTCCACTGTATGCATGTACGTGTTTTGAAATATATGCCATTTTTTTATTTATTTTATGCTACTTTTATGTTTTGCTGAGGTTTTTCGTGGCTCTTATGAAGGATTTGTTGCATACTGTGCATTTTAGTGCATACACTACATTTCTGGAGGTGCAGTCTAGGTCTTTTTTTAATTTTGAATGTTTGTGTTGGGTTTTTGAATGTGTAGGCGTTTCCCTCTATTACAAACCTCACATCACTGTTTGTTGCATTTTGTAACCCTTTTTGTAGTGTGTTGATTGAGTTTGGAGAAGGTTAGAATGTGTTTTAAGTTTTTGGGTTGGCGTTTGCTTTTTATTATTTTTGTTGTTTTAAGTATTTTGTTTAGGTTATTGTTTTGGCTGAGTAGGATAAGTTTTTTTTGTTATCTCTGTAAATAATTCTGGGTTGTTTGTATTGTGTGTTGAGAGTCATGCTAGAATTTGTTCTAGGTTCCATTTATTGGAGGGTTTCTTAGCTGGCGTACTGGTATTTTCTCTGCTAGTTCGCTACCTTTACGTATTTGTTGTGGTGTGTATCCTCTTTTCTTCAAGGTTAAAAAAATTAAAACAACAGCATAATCACAGACATTTACCACAAACTCGCAGACACTCAACAATATTTCCACTTTAAAACCCATCACCTCACATGCTGCCTAAAATCCATACCGTACTCCCTGGTATGCAGAATCTGGGCAATAGTCACAAACACCCCCGATCGACCCGACTAAATGAAAATAACCTTTACAGAGATAACGGTATTCGTTTAGTTTAATCAAGACATTTAAAAAATGAAAATATTGAAAAACAAAAAGTTTTATTGTACATACCCGTTATGGAATGAAGTTCTCATAAAAAATTTCACTTAATTTGATCAAGTAGTTTTTATTTTTTTTTAAACCGGAAAAACAATTTGTTATGACAGCGGGCAGAAGCAGCGATGTTTGGATTTTTAGACCACGAGGAAGGGGAAAGGGATGTCTTTAACGTATCGCTTTTTCATTGGCCGACAACGCTCGGTATATGTGAAAAACTGAGTTATCTCTCCATGGCGCGCTCTCCCTCCCTTCCTGGTTGTCTAGAAATCCAAACATTAATATTTTAATTGTTTTAATGTTTTGATGAAATTAAACACGTGCCGAGATAACAAATAACCTTGCCCTTGCGCGAGCCTTTTCTAGTCTCACACAAAAACACGCGTTCACATTTCAAGCTATATTACTCGCCATATACATACGCGCACACAAACATACGCGCCCACATCCACACACATATATTCACGCTCGCGTACATACACTCACATTCACGTGTATACTCACACACGCGCACACATACGCATACAAGGACAACGTCACTTTCCCTTTCAAAGGAAATCCACACATGCGCAAAAGACACACCGGAAACACCTATAAAAGAAAGAGCAATAAGCGGTTTCTCCCTTTTCAGACCAACCTCCTGGACGGACCGACAGCGTGCCTTTTCGGCATGCGCGCGCACGCGCGTACCTCACACCACTTGCTACTATGTGGGACAAAAAGCTATCAGACCGTACGTACACTTTATACGCTTACTTTCTCCATAACCTGGATTGACTTTCTCACTCTATCTTCGGCTTTGGTCCATCAAAACAGACATGTGCGCGACACTCTACTAAGCTTGACCCTCTCTTTCTACAGGCCGGCTTGCCACTTCGCGTTTTTCTATTGCATTCCACTTTCCTTCCACGCGCGTAGTCGTCAACGGCTGAATGAACACGTGTACACCCGAGACTTTCATTTCTCAACAGAAAATAAACGACATGTTTATTTTATTCCAGCATTTGAGTTCTTTGTTTCCTTCATTCAATTCGTGTCATTATTTTTTTTTGTAGCGAATTTAGGGTATTTATATCCTAGTCTCCCAACCCTTCTCAGCCAAAACAATAAACTAAACAACATACTTAAAACAACAAAAATAATATAAACTTTCGGCAGTAAACTAAGTGACAAATCAGAAGAACCCTCGGCTCAAAGTTCGCAGCCAACCGTACCTAATCTTAAAGAATTTCTGTCTTGGGTCGCTTAGTCTTCTGGTTTCCCTATTTTTGTATTAATTTTTATTAATTTACTTAAATTGTTAGATGAAAGTACAAACTAGTCAAGTCAGTCTTAAGAATGGCGTTCTAAATAATTTTCTGCAATAAAACTTGACATGCTGAAATAATAACATTATTATTTAGAAAGCCACTCTTAACATGAGGAGAGAGGGACTGAGTTTGCTATTCTGTACTTTCACCTGAGAATTTAACGAATAAACTAATGAATTTGCGAAACTGAAACTCAGGACAGAAGTTATATAACGAATGAAATTTAATATCAGGAACTGAATATGACCGTTTGCTGCGGACATTGAGTCGCTGATTCTACTGGTTTGCCAATAAAATATGTGACAGTATCTCTTTTCGAAAGTTGCCTTTTTAAAATACATACTGTAACTGATTACTTTCGAAAAGATCAATTTCATGGCTGCGTAATTTCTTCCGACTGACGTTTTTATGTTTCGTTTCTTTTGCCTAATTATTTTTCTAGAGGAAGCACACGACTTTTATTTTTACGACTTTATGATTCTCCCGCCATCCTGACACGGAGAGAATTCTATTTTTAGTTGACCATAAAATGCTGACCCTATCTTGAACTTTTGACCCCGGTATATCACCACGTGTAAAAAAACACATACCAACATTTTTATCGTTTGCTCAATATATAACCCCCCCCCCAAAAAAAAAACTCATGGTTTAAAATCCATATTCATATTGTTTTTTTTTTTCAGTCTGATCCAATCCTGTTTATTATAAAACAGTACATAAAACATGAATTCATGTGTTAAAATGAATTCAAATATTAACACATTCCCAAAAGAAAAAAAAAGATGCATCACTTTATAGAAAACAGGACCGTAGAATAGGAAGTAAATGTAAGCCAAACCTTTGTCTGGGCGGAGCTCGGCCATTGGCTAATGAACACTTCAACTCACTGTCAGAAATAAAAACTAAAATAAACACCACATGGATACATAAAAAACAACAGATAACAGGAATTCTATTCATGTTAGCCTAATGATTCCTTACGGGAAAGGTTCTGTGTAGCTTAATTGCCATATATTTTCACAACTTATTTTCTGGATCTTACACTTTGAGCTCTGTTGAAGTAAATCCTGAAAATCAATACATAAAATATGATTTCTGCTCCTAATATTATATTCCGGTAAATAATAATAATAATAATAATAATAATAATAAT
>NC_136497.1:138845477-138855477 GCF_053919585.1 Euprymna scolopes
GGAATTCCCTCCCACTTCTTTGAATGCAGAAATTCAAATGTAATGTGAACAAACATCTCGCTGCTCAATTTCCTATATAGTGTCCCTGTAGATATGGTCCCAAATAGTAGCCCTGTAACGTAACATGTCGTTACATTTTACTCAAGTAATTCCTAAAACTGGAAATAAATAAATAAAAATCCATTTTTAACAAAAGCATTTATTATTGTTCTTCTCCCGTCTCGACACCACTTAAAAGTATCTTGCTGCCACATGTACATCTAGCGTGGCTGTTTCTCCTTCCTCAGACCTCATGCCGGCCACAGCCGGCCCATTTTCGTCCTAAAATTTACACGTCTATTTCCTTCAACCCGCATTTTGCTTCTCTGATCACGTGATGCATTTTTTCTCCCTTTTTATTTTTTCTTCTCGCGCAGACTTCCTAATTCGTATATGTACTTTTTTCGGCTACTGCTGCTGTTAATCTCTTCTGCTGCTGCTGCTGATATTTTCACTATGTTACAGCCCCTTAGGTACTGTGGCTTGTTTGGGGTAAAGAAGAGTATATATATATATATATATATATATATACTAATTTTTGTGGGGTACAAAATTTGTATATTGCACTTACAAATGAGAAAAAAAACGAGCTTGCTGAACGGCTTCGCCCTCATTCCTCTAGAGCCGAAGTGAGGAATTTAATTCATAAAAATTGTACAAAATTCACACTAGCTTACTTAATCGATGTTAACATTCTACTATATATATATATATATGTGTGTGTGTGTGTGTGTTTGTGTGTGTATGTGTGTGTATGTGCGTGTGTGTATGTGTGTGCATATATATATGCATATATATATATATATATATATATATATATATATATATATACTAGGTTGACAAAAAAATTCTTGCATTTTTTAATTTTTAAAATCAAATGAACAAATCTACACTCAAATATTTATTGATTGAAATAAGTACCATCAAAGTCAACACACTTTTGCCAACGAAAAACAAGTGTATTTATGCCACTAACGTAAAAATCTTTCGTTCTGGTGGCGATGGAGTCGCTGAAGGCGTTTTTGATATCGCTTAGGTTTTTGAAGCATTTCTCATGCAGAAAGTTGTCAAGATGCTTGAAAAGGTGATAATCTGTAGGTGAAAGGTCTGGAGAGTATGGCGGATGAGGCAGAGTTTCGCAATCCGATTCGTTCAACTTCTGTTGGGTTGGTTTAACAACGTGAGGTCGGGCATTGTGCTAGAGGAGAACTGGGTCTGTTCTGTTGTCTAATGCTGGGTGTTGTTGTCAAAGTTTTAGATGTATTTAATCCATTTTTTTGACAGTGCTCCTCCGCCGTAATAGTGTCAGCTGCATTTTAAAAAAAGCTCTAATAGATGAAACTGGTCGCAGACCACCAAACAGTCAGCATGACCTTCTTTGGGTGCAACTCTGGCTTGGGAAGTGCCGTGGAGTTTCATCGGCGTATAACCACTGAGCAAAGCGTCATTGGTTGCCATAAAAAAAAACAAACACTTTTCATCTTGAGTTACAACCCTGTCGAGAAATGGGTCGTTGTTGTTGGTTAAAAGAAGATCGTGAGATACCCATTTATCAAGTTTTGTACCTTTCCAATCTCTTTCAAGTAGTTGGAAATCGCTATATATAAAGTGACACAATGTTCAACGAGAAGATTGGAGATGCGCCGCTGTACAAATAATGCTCTCTACAGATTCAAGTTATGACAACAGAACCATTGCCAGCACCATCAAAATGCATCGCTGGATTACCATGAATAAAAGAAGCATAACCAGGCTGATGAAAACAACCTTTACGGCCACGGTTTAGTGTGGTTTCAAGTGAGGGCCACATCATGCCACCTCACATTTTCGAAGTCAGCTCGAAAGCCAACACTAAAGTGTACCTGGATGTGCTGAAGAGTGTGGTGATCCCGTGGTGCAATCAGGTGGTCGCTGACAGACCCTGGGTGTGGCAGCAGGACTCAGCGCTGGCTCACAAGCCCAAAAAGACCCAGGCTTGGCTTCAGAAGGAGTGCTATAAGTTTCTACCCGTCTCTCACTGGTCTCCTACTCCCGCGACCTAAACCCGCTGGACTACTTTGTTTGGTCATACGTCGAGAGCACCACCAACATTACCTCCCACAATACCAAAGCCAGACTGATCGCCGAGTATTCGTCAAGCTCCCACCAGCGCTTTTGGAAAAGGCATGCTCCCAGTTTAGGACCCGTATCGAGACGATGATTGAGGCTGAAGGCGACTACATTGAATAGATACCAGCTCTACTACATAATCAAGTTACCTGAATTGATTTTTTTTCAATAAAAGTTAAGAACTAAAGAAGCTTTAGTTTTGTTTTCTTTACGGCGACAACTGCTCTTGGTCGACAATAGTAACGCTTAGTTGGTTAGTAATGACAGAAGTTTTCAGCCACTACTTAACCCATTCTTGTAATGAAACAAGCACTTGTCTTCAAACGTGCAAACAGATTAAAAATAAAAGAAAACGACAGAATTTCGTATTATTTGCATTATTTTTATTTTGAGTGTTATTTTCACAACGTTTCGGTAATCTTCTCTTAACTGAAATTTGTTAAACGGGAATTTATCTGTTGAACACTGATATCTGCACGGAATTTCGAATGGAACCCTTTATTTGATGAATGATTAGATACCAAGTACTTAATCCACTATGCGACGTGCTCTTGCGGATTAAATTCAATATTAAATATACATAATCCACAGGGATAACATGCTCTCTTTCCGTCATCCATGGCCGGGTAGAAGGCTTAAGTAATTCACGATTGTATTTTGAGTATTGCCCGCACTGAGGATCGAGCCTTATACCCTAGAATGTGATGTAGCCGCGTTTAACAAATAGCAGTTTCTCGTTAACCAAGAAAAGAACTCGTAGCAAAAATATCGTTTGTTAGAAAAATATAAAACACTTGTTTATTTCTCGCTCTGTGTTGTGCGCTTCAGTGGATAGGCAAGAAAGGGGCAGGGGTGGGCGGTTGTGACTCATCTTCGCTCTTTGACTTTCTTCTCTCTGTCCTCTCACTTGTTTATATCGACCTGCTCTCTTGCAGGCGTTTTAACCGGTAGCTCTGGGGTGAACGCGTGTCAAGAAGAGTATATAGCGTAGAACTGAATTTTAGTAAGTACTTTATCCGTTATACCACGTAACCCTACGGAAGTTCCCCGAACTTACTTAATCCACTTTAACTCTTGCTTTCAAAATGTGTAAACAGTTAAAATGACTTCACTTTTCCCGGATAACGCCGGACATATAAAACTAGTTTTGAATAGAGATAAAACGGTAAAATAAGTGATAATTGTTTTGTTTTATAAATTTAGATTTCCTGACAGAGCAATACTTCGCATCTTGCCTAAGGCTCTACCTCGAGAATAGTCCCCATAGATTTTCTCATGTCTTGGACAGGTTTTTGGCAAAGCAATGCTCCCTTTTTTTCCCAAGGGAGATAATTCGTATGAACTGAAAATCTTAAAAACGTCCTTACGGCGTCGTCGAGAACGACTTTCACAGCTGTTATGAAAGAGGCTTTCCTTTTTTGTTTCTGGTTCCGATCGAATCTTTCGTATTAAGGAAGATCAACGAAAAAGAAATCGTTCACAAAATCTGAATATAAATATACGTAATCTGTAACTGGCATTTTCCCAGCGCCCCCTACCGGCAATCTACTTAAGTAAATACTTAAGAAACTATTCGAAATCAATATGTTCTGAGCGTTATCTGGTGAATAGAATAATTTTATAATAGTTAGGATAAATTTTAAAACGTATTAACGCGATCTATCTATCTATCTATCTATCTATCTATCTATCTATCTATCTGTCTGTTTGTCTATCTATCTATCTATCTATCTATCTATCTATCTATCTATCTATCTATCTATCTATCTATCTGACCGTCATTTTTTTAAAATATAAGTTGTTATTCTGATGTTTTTTGTGGAATAAATATAAAATCGTTGGAATTCAAAATGTTAGATGCGTACATGAAATGAAATGCGCGTTTCTTTATCTTTATTTATTTATCGTCTGCTTTTTTATTTTATATGTATACTAACAGGTCGTTGCCCGGCGTTGCCCGGCGTTGCCCGGTCGTAAAATACGCATAAATGTATTTTAATTCATATAAAACCTGAGACATGTGCATTCAAGTATTATGGTTTTTCTAAACAGTCCACTTTTCGCAGAAAAAACAACAACAAAAAAAACAACAACAAAAAAACTGAGATCAAAACAAAAACTTAAAGACAGTGAGTCAATAACTATTCGGCAACTGTGAAACGCTGTTCAAATGGTAATTTTAAACTGACTCATACTTAGCATGAAGAATCTATAATGTGAACAATTCACGCATGCGCAATCTTGGAACAGTTAGCAAACAAACCAAAACCCGACGATTCCTACGTAGTAATTTTTCAATTTTGACAACTTAGACGCCCCTTTTCCACATGAAAATCTATTAAAAAGTTTTCCACATGTCTGAATAACCTATATACCAAATTTCAAGTCTGTAGATTAAAATTTCGTTGAGTATATAGGTTGAGAATTGTCCTCACACAATCATCACTTTTATAGATATATTAATTTGTATTTTTTGTATGCGTCTATGTTCGTAGGTATACATATACATATGCATATATATATATATATATATATATATATATATATATATATATATATATATATATGTGTGTGTGTGTGTGTGTGTGTGTGTGTGTGTGTGTGTATTTAAGGCCTACACGGCACCTTTTTATTGGCTAAACCTTTTCCTACTTACATCTCAACCTTCGTACAGGCACATCCCCTTTATTACACTGAGGAAGACCGAAAGTACGGTCGAAAGTTTTGTTTTAGGGAAAATGTTCTTTTTCAAAAGACATTTTGTATTCTTACATGCCACGCAATAAAAATGAATAAAGAAAAAAATATAAACTTTTATACTTTTCGCATTATTTTTTTATACATACTTGTATGTTTTAATATGTATAATTTAATATGATATAATTTCTCTCACTTCTAGTGGCAGTTCCGTTTACCTGGCCGGTACTGCACCGGATACCAACTACTAGAATCCTGATTTCGAATCTCAACATCTCAGTTCTAATGCGGCTGTTTGTATATCTACCCACCTATTTCTTTTTTTTTTTTTTATACCCGAGAGGATTAGTTTGCTCTGTTATATTTAGAAGTGTTTGTTGGTAGTCTGTTTATTTTGAAGTTTTTGTTGGTAGTGTGTTTATTGGAGCATTCAAGGTGCGATCGCCTACCGAGGTTAATTACTGTACTTTGTGAGTGAAGTGTTTTTATTGTCTTTTTTGCAGTCTCAGTTTTTTTCTTCTTGTTTGTATAGGTGTGTGTTTGTAGGTGTATGCAAGTGCATATTGCTTTCATGTGTGTAAGCATGTGTATTTATGTATATGATTGTGTGTGCTTGCCCTTATTATACATCGCATAGTTATTATGCTTTTAAAATTTGCTAAAGGCGGCGTTTGAAGAATCCATTCCTTGATAAGATCGGACTTGTTTCTTTTAGTGTAAAATCTATATTTTCTTTTTGATGAAATGACACCTTTTTTTCTCCTGTTTCTTCTTCTTCTTCTTCTTCTTCTTCTTCTTCTTCTTCTTCTTCTTCTTCTTCTTCAACTGCTACTACTACTCTAGTTCATGTCCCTCTTTCTTTTTTTCTTCTTTTTCTTCTGCTTCTCCTTCTTGTTCTTGTTCTTGTTCTTTTTCTTCTTCTTTCTCCTTTTCTGCTGCTGTTACTACTACTACTACTATTTTTTCTCCTCCTCCTTTACTCCGCCTCCTACTACTTGTTCTTTATCTTCTTCTTCTACTATTACTACTACTACTACTACTACTTTTTCCTCCTCAATTTATCTCTTTATCTTCTACTACTACTACTACTACTACTACTACTACATAGTCAGTTTCTTCACTAGCTCATGTCACTCTTTCTGTCAATTTCTAGACGTCTAATGTTCAAATGTATCAATTTCTATTGGTCTGTCATGCTTAATTTCAAATAACATTTTCATTAGTCTGTTATATTCATGTCTAAAAAAACATTTACGTCGGTAACATTGGTATTATTCCGAATACTTTTCTCATCTCGAGTGTTATGTGTTATTCTTACAATGTTTCGACCGATGTAATCTTCGACCTTCTTCAGATGCATCTTGTCGAAATCGGGAATTTTTCTGTCGAACTTGTGAATATGCACGGAATTTCGAACGGAATCCTTTATTTAATCTATTTATTAAAACGACGGACCAAGCTTTAAGTAATTATAGTATCGCTCGCACTGAGGATTGAACCTGCAACCTTTAGAAGAGTATCACTTACAGTTGACATTACACTTAGTACTTTATCCGTTACGCCATGTTTACATTTACGTTTCAAATAAAATTTTCGCCAGTTATCAGGCTTAAGTACGAAATAAAATTTTGTTTAGTTTAACACGCGTATATTTGAAATGACAATTTCATTAGTCTGTTTTAAATAACGTCTTCGCTAATAAGTTTCAAATATTTTTTGAATAGATTTTCGTTAGTCTGTCACGCTTGTTTTAACATAATATTTTCGTTAGTCTCTCACGAATAACTTACAAATAGCATTCCTTTAGTCTGTCATGCTTAGGTTTTAAATTATATTTTCGTTAGTATGTCAGGTTTAATTAAAATAGCATTTTTGTTAGTCTGTCACGAATAAGTTTTACACAGCGTTCTTGGTTTGAATAGAATTTTCATTAGTCTGTCATGAACCCGTTTCAAATATGATTCCTTCAGTCTGTATCGCTTAAATTCTAAGTAGAACTTTCGTCAGTCTGTTTAGCTCAAGTTAAATATAACATTTTCAACGCTAAACGCGTAAATCGAATAGACACATCTTAAGAATAGCTTCCCCAAGTCCCCAGTTTTCCAATTATCCCCGGTTTTCTCTCACGTTTCCGAGACAAACTAATTGACTAATTTTCTAATCCAGTTCGTCTTGTGAATTGTAATATTTAACACCTTGTCAGATGAAAGCTAATTATTTACGTGCAATCAGCCAGAATTCGTTACGTCACCGACGAAGATTGTTTTCTTTGTGTGGATAAAGACGTACAACCTGATCGACAGTTGACAGGTACGACCGACCGGGTTCCGAAACGCGCACCTTTTGAAATGATCTTTATATTCTTTTCAGGTCATTCAGTTGAAAAGATGTTACGTTTTTTTTTATGGACTCTAAAGGTGTGAATAAATAAATAAATAAATAAATAAAAAATAAATAAATAAATAAAAAATAAAGCCAAAAATAAGATAGAATAAAAAAAGGCAGGTGTCAGGATGTATGTTTTAACGTTGTTGATGAAACGAACCACTTGGGATACTTTTTTTTTGAATATGTTAAGAAAAAAAAAAAAAAACAATGAGTGATACGATAAGTTCTAGACCAGGTGGGGGTGGGGGTGAAGGTCTTTTGACAAAAAAAAAAAAGAAAAAAAAGAAACAATTCTATTTTTTATTTTCAATTAGGACAAACTTCGTTTTTGAAAAGGATGTACTTTCCCCCTCCCTGCCCCCCCACATAGTCCTTTCATGTTTAGTTATTCTTTATTGCCTGACTACGACCGACGAGTTCTCTGGCCTTCGTATATAATTACTGGAATATATAAAAATGTTAGCAATAACTTAGATTAGTATGGTCCTGGATACGACCTTAAACTATATCCGATGGTGTTTGTCCCTTTTTACATAATAAATAACAATAAGTGCGATTCTTAATCGAGTTAATAATTTGTTATTTGGATGTTTCGGATTACGGTTCTAATACTGAGTATTATTTTTACAACATTTCGGTCGATGTAACCTCCGACCTTACGAAGTCCTGGATATGACCTTAAACTATATCCGATGATAAGGCCCCAGCTTGCAGGCTTTGGGGATATAGAGCCACCCTTTAATTGTCATTGCTTTTTTTTTCTTGAATATGTTAAGAAAAATAAATAAACGAGAAGCGGCAAGATAAGTTCTAGACCAGGTGGAGGTGAAGGTCTTTTGACAAAAAAACAAAAAAAAAAACAAAAAAAAAACAGAAAAAAAAACACAATTCTATTTTTTATTTTCAATTAGGACTTCACTTTTGAAAAGGATATACTTTCCCCTCTACCCTCTACATAGTTCTTTCATATTTAGCTATTCTCTATTGCCTGATTACGACCGACTAGTTATCCTGCCTTCGTATAGAATTACTGGAATTATAAAAAAACATCAGCATTAACTTAGATTAGTATAATGTTTGTTGAATTTAAATCCTTTTTAGAGTTCATACATTTGATCCATTGCTCTTTCTACTTCTCGTAAAAACTGTTCTCTCTATCGCTCAAAACACTTTTGGGGGTATATAATTATGTATATGTCGAATAGTGGTTCATATTAAAAAGATAGAATATATGAGAGAAGAGTTCATACCTTTATTTATATCGGCCGGCGTATCGATCACAGCTGTTGGGTGTGAGATGAAATGTACACGCACGACACTTTACAACATACATTGAAACATACTGGACTCTTGATGAGTGTCTATAAGGGACTACACGTACAACCGTTTATCATTTATATATAGATTTAGTCCAGTTGTCTCATGTTTCCCCAGGAGTCTGCCTTTATGTCTCTACATTCTTTTTCAATCTCCGCTTCTGAGTTAAAAGCCAAGTACGTCCAAGGATGGAATACTGCTGCCATATCTGGGCAGGAGTTGCTAAAAATAGCCTATCCTGCCTTGACAGAGTACAAAATAGACTTCGTGGCTTAGTGGGGGATGCCCTTTTCTCTTTCCTGTAACCTCTCTCCCATAGAAGAGACGTTGCCAGCCTGTCTTTGTTTTACCGTTATTTCCATGGCAAGTGCTCGTCTGAGCTCCAGTCTCTGGTCCCCCTCGCCAATCTTTTACGAAAAACACCCCCCGTCTAGCTGAAGCCATTGTCAAAAATTTTCCCCACTCTTTATTTGTGCCTAAACCAAAACGTAGATTCCATGAACAAAGCTTCTTTTTTAGAACAGCACGCCAGTGGAACTCTGTTCTGTCTGCCTGTTTCCCACCTGACTACAACTTCGATGTCTTCAACTTCAACGTAGACAAATTCCTGATGAACCGCCCCCTTAAGTAGACACTTTATGAACTCTCAACACTAACGTACAACGTACTGTAATGCAATAACCTTTATCCCTGAGTGGCTTCCGGGCCTTGATAAGTGGTGACCTCATTGTAAAAAAAAAAAGAAGGCTCTCTCACGTCCCACTGGTTTGCCGAAAACTCGTAGAAAGACTAAAACTTCTTATTTTTTCTTTTCCGGTGCCTTAACGTGACTTCCGGTCACCAATCTAAATATGGCGTGATCAATGTCACTTAGCAATTATTATGTTTATAGCGAACTACAGCTAAATCTATAAACATATCACTTAACTATTTACATAATTAACTTTCAGTTAAAGTTATTTCACCCAAACAATATTTCTATTCTTAGCCTAGCAAGGTCACTGGTGTTGTCCGGAATCAGCGTTTCTCGAGAAGCTCTACAAAACACCTTTTCACACCTGTAGATATTCGCTATCCCTACAAATCCACTATCAGGGGTCCTGTTGTTATATTTGAGCTGATGAATCACCGTTTCGTTTGAAATTTCTTGATAAATTGCAGAAACGTATCTGTAATTTGATTGGCTTCACCCTTTCTTCTCCGCAACCCCCTTTTCACAGACGTAATGTTACTAGTCTCAGTTTTTAAAAAAAATAAATACTAATATCGCATATGATCTACGTAATTATATTATCTATTCCCTGCTTCCTTTGTTCCAGCACGTTTGATTCGTTAGTCTAGTGGTTTCTGTCAATTCGCTGGTTTGATATCTCATTGTAATACAGTTTTCTATTCCAGTAGCTTCTTTCCAAAAACTGTGGACTTGTGGAACTCTCTTCCTGCTGACTGT
>NC_136497.1:138860477-138912977 GCF_053919585.1 Euprymna scolopes
TTATTAATGACATGTCTACAAGAATAGACATAGAAACAGAAAATTTCAGGCAAAAATATTACGACCTAAAATACAGCCTCTTCTTTTCACTTTGTCAGAAAATTCATTAATTCTAAATGAAGACTGAGAGACAAATTAGGAGCAGTGAGAGTTACGGGAGCTGCCGATAACGCATCCACAATGAATCGTCTACTCTCCATTAATTACCTCTTAATGCGCCGCCAAACTCTAGCGGTCAACCTATTTTTAAATTATTGTTTGTGTTCTTGCATTCTTTTCTATTAAAACATCTTAACATAAATAATTTTATCTGTAGCTATTGATCTCACTATGATACCGTTCTATTTTTACAGTTATTATAACGATCATAATAATCATAAACTAGCACACCTTCGGCGTTGTCCTGTCAATATCTTCTTTTATTAATCATGGCATTGTGTTTGTCTTAATTATTAACAACCCTTCAAGGCCATAGTACTGACATCCAGTTCCGCTATCTGGTGTGAACATTACTTTTGGGAAATCTCAAGTGGCTCATAATACAGCATAAAAACTCATATCCAAAAGTACATTACTATTTCAAAAGTCAGCTTATTTTAGAATTGACCTTTTTGTAAAATATTTGTCTCATCGAAGCCGTCTGCATGAATGTATCGTCCTAAATATACTATCTTTGTATGTTAAGCGGTGAAAACTCTATTTGAAACTGGCGCATAATAGACTGACGTACAAACAAAACGTCTTACAGAGTTGCGCTGGCGCGTTTAAAACCAATCCAAATAAAAGAAACCATGCTTATGTGACTTGTTGGCCACAATAGAATTGCCGTCAAACTGTATTGTATCGCTGTACAAAATGGCAAACGGAAAAGTGTTCACTGTGAAGTTGCAGCGGATTAAACGTTATTTATTTTCTTGGAATTTTTTTTTCAACAACAAAAAGCGTTCACGTTTCGAAATGTCAACATTTTATTCTATTTACTTGTTTTAGCATTTGAAAAAAAATATTCTTATTTTGAAGATGTTTTTTAAGGAAAAACTAATTCACATACATTGTTTGATATTACATATTTGTATTTCTATCCCTTGTTTCACGCGGGATTATTTTCATTTATCAATCAAATAATAAAGGAGGAGACATTCAATGTATGATTACAACAAAACGACCCGTAATAATAGGAATTATCTATGCATCTATCCAAACAAATCTTATATATATATATATATATATATATATATATATATATATATATATATATATATATATATAGCAGGCTCCGTCAGTCTTGGATAGACTATGGATACCCAGGAAGGGTTGTTTGCGCGTGAAATTTTTGTGGCAGGAGGTGCGTAATCTCCAACCAAACCTCTCCTGAGACGACATTGTTAAATACCAGTCGCAAGTGAAGTACAGAAAGACTGGAAACAAATGCCGAGATAAGCTGAGAGCACATACAGCGTCTAGAATCCTCAAATGGTCACCCATCTGTTACTAACCAGGCTCAACGTTTCTTAACTTCGGTGATCTGACAAAAGCCGGTGTGTCAACGTGATTATGCCATATATATATATATATATATATATATATATATATATATATATATATATATATATATATATATATATATATATATATATATATATATATATATATATATATATATATATATATATATATATATATAATTTAAAGGAGATTAGAACAATAGTCTAAAGAGCTGAGTGTATTTTAATGTAACAGTGAAATTACTAGTTTAATTAAAATACAGGAAATAGAAAGTGCTCGTTGTAATTTAGATATATAATAAGCTCGATAGTTAAATGTCCTAGAGCTAATTCAATATTAAGTAATGTGATTTATAATTTAAAATTTAAAAATCAAATTTTAATTAAATTAAAATGAAACGGATTTTTAATTTAATTAAAATTTGATTTTTAAATTTTAAATTATAAATCACATTACTTAATATATATATATATATATATATATATATATATATATATATATATATATATATATATTCTTGAATACTGGTACCACAGAAGCAGTTTTCCAACAACACGGAAAGCAAGATTCATTAAGGCATTTGTTGTGGAGTTTGGAGAGAACTAGAGCTACTTCGGCTGAGCACTTTTTTAATAGCACAGCGGTCCACATGCTTTTGAAGTGTCAAGGTTTTTTATGATAGCATGCACCTGAGCAGGGGTGATTTTTTTTTTATCGTCTAGCATGGTGTCTGTCCGGCAGAGGGTGGTTGGAGGGTCCAGTGTGAAGTTTGAGGCAAACCGACTGGCAAGCATATTAGCCTTGTCGGTTGCTGAGCAAACAACATCGTGATTGTTGGCTAGTAGGGGAATTATTGATTGCCCATTATTTACTACACTGTTGTAAATTTTCCAGAAGTCACGCGTTCCTAATTTTTGTGCGTCGATACGTTTTTTAGTGGTTTCAGTAAATTCTCTCTTAGCTGTCGCTATTTCTTTCTTAACGTTACTTCTAGCTTCTATATACTTCTGTCTGTTTGAACTGGACTTAAGTCGGTTAAATCTGCGGTATGCATGCTGCCTTTGAGCAATGGCAGTTGCGCAAGTAGAAGTAAGCCATTGGGGAGAGTGGGGCTTGCTATAAAATTTCCGCATGGGAACATGTGCTTCAATTGCCGTTTTGAACCATTCAGTGGTCTCATTTGCGCACTGTTCAACAGGAAGAGAAAAATATTTCCCCATGGGGTATCTCTGTAAAGATCTCTGATGGCTTCCCAGTCATCCTTTTTATAATATCTCGTTGTGTTGAGCACTAGCTCGTCAGTTTTAGGTCTAGAGTTTAGGGCGATTTCGCCCATTATCATTGCATGATCAGCGTTTCCGAGTGGGCTATCAGCATTTGTTATACAATCCCCGGGAACTGTGGTCAGAAACACATCTAGAAGTGATGCGTGTTGTTCTTGCTGGTCAGGGAAACGGGTTGGAAACGTAACCATTTGTGATAGGGAGTGAGATATAGCGAAGCTATGTGTTGTGCTGCCCGCTGCATCTGTGTAAGTAGAGAATCCAAGCCAGTTTTTGTGGTGGACATTAAAGTCGCCAAATACATGTACTTGTGCGCTAGTGTCGAGGGAGAGTGCCGTGTATATGCTGTCAGATACTTTGTTTATCATGGTGCAGTCCTGGGTCGAGGGAAAGCGGTAGAGAAAATAAAAGTAGCTAATGTTATGTTGTATGTTTAGTCTAAAGTATATATATATATATATATATATATATATATATATATATATATATATATATATATATATACTAACATTTCAGCCCGGCGTTGTCCGGGTGTTTGGGGGTGTATGTTGAGACACCCCCCCCAAAAAAAATACGGTCAATTTTTTAAAATTTGACCCCTATTATGACCCCTTAACATTTATTGTTTTGGGCTCAAATTAAGTTATTAAGTTAGATCCAGGCCCAAGGAACCTATATGCAAAATTTAAAGTGTTTAGACCCCAAATTCCAGAAGGAGTTGGTAGAGTTCTCAAAGGTCAAATTGTTGAACTTTTACCCCTTAATAGCTAAAGTTCAGGCCGAAAACGGATTACGAAGATTTTCCCAAATCTCAGTACCCGGTATATCAAATTCCGAGTCTGTAGACTGTAAATTGACAGAGTTATTGCGTTGTAAAATGTACACAGACACACACACACACACACACACACACACACACACACACACACACACACACACACACACACACACACACAGATACGTTCACTTTTATAGATTAAACAAAAATATATACGTATACATAAATATATATGGAAACAATTTTGTGTTTACTGCACACTTTTTACGCAAATATTATGCAAGTATAAATAATGTGGAATATCTGCATGAATATAATTACACGTAATAATTGACTAAAGATGATCATCCCATAAGAAAACAAAACAAAACAAAAAAAACTAATAGGAATGAATTAAAATGAATGTTTAAAAGAATATCCAAATTAGCTAGATCTTTTGCTAGTGAATGCAATTCTACGACCCATATATAAGAACATTGTATTTTCTTTTTAAATAAATAGAAAAGATGGGTTTTAATATGAATATCAATACCCACAAAAGAAAAACGAATTTATAGGAGTATATATATATATATATATATATATATATATATATATATATATATATATATATATATATATAAAGTGAAATCACCGTTTTCTTCACCATATTCCCTCTCCTTTACTATTTGTTAACAAGTAAGATCTATGACTTACTTGTAGTTTCATCAAATACTTTTTCAAGCAAAATCCGATCTCGCATTTTGCTAAATCCTACCCTCTGATGAGAAGGAAAGTATTTCTTCGAAACTTCGCGTATTAAGGACTATCCATTTATTTTGTGCTTCCTTTTAAAAGTTAAATATGTTTTCAACTCTTTTTCAAAGTGTTTTTTAACATGTTTTATTAACTACTTGTTCTTATATATATATGTATATATATATGTATATATATATATATATATATATATATATATATATATATATATATATATATATATATATATGAATGAATGAAATGTTGTTATTGAAAATTTATTCTAATTTTCAAGAAAACCTTATACACCTTTAAAGAGGCATACAAAATTTTAATTATTCGACAAGGAGTACAAATAAAACAAGAAAAATCTTATTCCATGTAATTTAGACGAATGCCATTCTTCTCACCAGAGGGAAGAAGTTTGCAAAATCTACACTACATTAATTCATCACAGGAAAAAACAATATAAAATTAAATTTGCACCATAATAGCATTTAACAGTCAAAAACATGGGATTAAAAAAGTAAGAAATGGGAAAAAGGGAGAAAAAGGATAGGATCAATGAGAAATGACAGTGTAGGAAAAATCCGTTGAAAGTCAATTAGTAATCCATAAAAAACAGTATTATAAATGTCCTGGGTAAAATGCAACTTCCAGAAAAAAAAAAACATCAGATCATGGAAAAGTGAAGATTTAATTTTTCATATAAAACGTTTTTTTTTTTGTAAATAACGGATGAAGCAATTGAAAAGTGTTAAAATGGAGATTCTATATGAAAATGAGAAATGATGTGGTAGAGAAAGAGAGGAAAAATGAAAAAAGAGAGATAAGAAAAAAAGAGAGGAAGAAAGAGTATTATGAAGTCGAAAGGAGAGGAGAAAAAGAGAGATAGACATAGTTCAGAGTGGGGGCGACTAAGAAATGGGGCAGATAAAGAATCATTTTTCTAAATCTATTTTTTTTTATAACAGATAAGTGTATATATATATATATATATATATATATATATATATATTAAGTAATGTGATTTATAATTTAAAATTTAAAAATCAAATTTTAATTAAATTAAAAATCAGTTTCATAAGAAGGAACAACAACAAAATCAATTATCTGTACGATCGTTTCGGAAAACAATGCTTTTTATTGTGGTATACATCAAGTTATGTAGAATAATTATATATAGTTTTTTGGTAAGCAAGGTCTCCTCATCAGCAAATTTAGGAGGGTTTTTATTGAATTTAAAAGACACCATAAATAAACCTAGCATTAAAAGTAAGGCAGATGAATCTTTTAATTTTTCTGTTTTTGAAATCAGGAACTGTGGTTAAATTCGTCATTTAGATGTTTGCTATAGCTTTTTATCTTATTGAATAAGAATATTTCAATAAGATAAAAGGCTATGCTGAGGTGGTTTACTATTTCTCTATTTAATATGGATTCCAGCAACTTACTCAAAACACACAGGAGACTTATAGGTCTGTACTGAGAGGGAGATGACTTATCACCTGAATTCTTAAATACAGGGCAAACTGATGAGGTCTTCCAGGGAGTCGGAAAGCACTTCTCCTTAAGGCAGCGCTTAAATATATATATATATATTATATATATATTAAATATATATATATATTAAATATATATATATATATATATATATTACAGTAATATAGATACGCATGTTTCGCTTTTCTACAGCTCATCAGCGTAGTTTGAGTGTTCTGATAGAGCAACAAAACACGTGAACGTAGTTACTGTTTTATAAATAAAATAAAAAAAATATTTTTATTAGTTTACGATCAATAAAATGTGCGATCTTTATTAGAGAAAACGTACTTCCCTGATCTACTAAGAAGATGCTAATACCGAATATTTAATTATCGTTAACAAAATCAAGGACAAAAAAAAATCGATATATACATTAAGTTATAAAATATATATGGCGATTAAGCTACACAGAATATTCCGTGTTTCATCCACGCTAGGATTCATCAGGCTTATGCTGATGATCCTAGCGTGGATGAAACGCGGAATATTTTGTGTAGTTTAATCGCCATATATATTTTATAACTTACTACCTAGCTCTACCTACGCATTGAGCACTGTTGAAGTAAATACTTAAAGTTTACGCATAAATCTATACTTTCGTATATTTATTTATGTGATTAAATAAAGTAGTCATATATATATATATATATATATATATATATATATATATATATATATATATATATATATATATATATATATACTAACGGTATTCGCTAAGCGTGCCCCGTCGAGAAAAAATTATAGTACCGTTGTTGCTGTTGTTGTTGTTGTTGTTGCTGCTGCTGCTGTTGCTGCTGCTAACCCCCAATCCCCAACCTCTTCATGTTACGAAGAGCATGGTAAGAAAGGCTATCGGAATGTCAAGAAGAGATGGAAACAGGTGGTGTAGTAAGGGCATTGAGCAACCGCCAGCCGTAATTTTTTTTTAATAAACAGCGAGGGAAAAATGAAAAAAAAAGAGGCCGTAGGCAGCCTTACTCCGCGACTAAATATAGTTCGTCTCAAAGTTTTATTAAGAAGTAGAAATTTATTTATGAACGAAAACATGGAATCCTATCCTAAGGAAATGAAACGAAACTTCTGACGTGTATTTATCATTTATTATTATTTTTGTATTCACTACAATAATGATTTCAATTATTTCACATATCGCCGTAAAAAAATAAAACCTTAATATAAAAACAAAAAACAAAAACCAAATGAAGGATTATCGTTTCATTTCGATATTAAAAACAAATAACAAAAAAAAAAAACAAAACAAAAACAACAACAACATAACTGTATAAATTCGATAACAATTAAAAAAGGATATTCCTTTGGTTGGGAACGAACGTGCAACCAGTAGGTTATAGGTGGGCCAGATTTTCACTGCGCCACGAAAACAGAATTGAAATACTCGCTCGTTTTTATTCTATTTTAGCCAAGCAATGACGAGTTAATGAAATGAGGCCAATCCGTTACGTTGTATTAAACTCTCTCTCCCCCCTCTCTCTCTCTGCCGATACGATGATTTAATCTCTCTCTTCCTCTCTCTGCCGAATGGGAAGAAACTCCGTTCATTTCGATATCTAGAAAAAAAAACAAATAAAATATAATAAAAAAAAATATACGTGCATGCATACGATAATATTAATTAAAAAATATTCTTTTAGTTGGGCACGAAGTGCAACCAGTAGGTTATAAGGCGGGTTCGTTATCCACTGCGCCACGAAAACTTGTTGCATAGGGGACATTCATATTGGAGAGAGACGGTGGACATATATATATAACAATGATGAGGGGGAGATACATTTATACATATTACATATTGTAGATTCTTATAACATATATAAACGAGAAGAGAGGGTGATCAGTTCTTTTAACACAGGAGGGAACAATCATTATTTAGAATGGCGAGGGGACATTTTACTTAGAAGGAAGGTTACATAAAGTTCATAATAACGATGGGGGAGACAAAGTTCATATTAAGGATGTTTCACACAAAAACATGATGATAACTTCTTTATTATAAGATCGACCGGTCGAATGATGATGACGTCAAGGAATTCAAAGCTGTGCTACATGATTAAACGTTCTCCCTTCACTTCTAAAGGGACCCTCCTCTGACCATGTCAGCTCTGTCCGACCGACTCTGCTGACTGTTCGAACCTGTCTCCCGACTGCCTCTGATCTTCGACTCACCCATCTGCTGATCCTAGCTTCTATTATTGAGAATCTCCCTTTCTGCTATGACGTCATGTATGTCTCAAAATGTGATCGACGCACGTGGCTTAAACATACGTGGCTCGGCACTTGTTCCCAAAACACATTTCTGCAGAGAAAGAATTCTCACTAACCTATTTTTCAATATATTTTAAAATTGTATTTTTTAGCTCACCTTTTTAATTCCATTTCCATAAAAGAATGACGAATTAAATTCTTTTTACAAACAAACAATATCTAAACTATTTTATATGAAATTTAAAAACAGCAAAATTCTAACATTCCATTTTCTGAATCTATTCTGAACCTTGCTTACAAGGTTCGAGTTTCGGCTTATCCTCATTTTCCACTTATCTAATGTTTTTCTTATTTACAAGAAAAGGGGACCCCCTTTCTTGTAACAAACTGAATTTAAATTAAATTAAATCATTTCTCTCCGATAGGCTCATAAGAGCAGTGGTCGATGGACAAAAATCAGAGGTCTGCAGTATTAATACTGGAGTCCCTCAGGGGGCAATCCTGGGCCCAACTCTCTTCCTGATTTACATCAATGACCTCCCTAAACACATACTTAAATCATTCGTTGACATCTATGCTGATGATACGACCATCTACGGCAACACATCAAAGGCTGTAAATGACAAAGTTCTCTCTGATTCTCTCTCCTCTGATCTCGAGCGCGTGGTTCAGTGGGGGAAGACGTGGCTGGTTACCTTTAATGCATCTAAAACCAAACTCCTATCCTTACATCATCAACGCTCTAATACTCATCTGGCATCAATTGGGATGGATGGCTCTCGTCAAGCTTCTGGGTTTGACCTTTACTCCTGATCTGAAATGGAACACGTAGATCAAGTCTGTTGCCAAAGTCGCTGGAAAGATGGTGGGATCCTTCTACCGCTCCAGAAGATATCTCACTACTGATGCAATTCTCTATCTATATAAAAGCCAAGTATGTCCAAGGATGGAATACTGCTGCCATATCTGGGCAGGAACTGCTAAAAACAGCCTATCCTGCCTTGACAGAGTACAAAATAGACTTCGTGGCTTAGTGGGGGATTCCCTTTTCTCTACCCTGCAACCTCTCTCCTACAGAAAAGACGTTGCTAGCCTATCCTTGTTTTATCGTTATTTCCATGACAGGTGCTCGTCTGAACTCCAATCTCTGGTCCCCCTCGCCAATCTTTCACAAAAACACCCGTTTAGCCGAATCTACTGTGAAAAACTTCCCCCACTCTTTATCTGTGCCTAAATCAAAACGTGGATTCCATGAACAAAGCTTCTTTCTTAGAACTGCACGCCTGTGGAACTCTGTTCCGTCTGCCTGCTTCCCTCCTGACTACAACTTGGATGTGTTCAAGTCCAACGTTAACAAATTCCTAATGAACCGCCCCCTTAAGTAAACACTTAATCAAATTTCCACACTAACGTAATGTACTTGCAATAACCTTTATCCCTGAGTGGCTTCCGGGCCTTGATAAGTGGTGACCACTGTGTAAAAAAATCTCTTGTATGTATTCTATTTAAACCAAGCAACGACGCGTTAATTAAATGAGGTCAATCCGCTACGGTGTTTTAATCTCTCTCTCTCTCTCTTTCGTTCTCTTTCCGCCAATACAATGATTTAATCTCTCCCTTTCTTTCAGCCGATATGATGATTTAATCTCTCTCTCTCTCTCTCTCTCTCTCTCTGCCTATACAATGATTTAGTCTCTCTCTCCGTCTCTATCTCTGTCGATACGATGATTTAATTTCATCCTCTCTCTCTCTCTTTCTCTCTCTTTCTGCCGATACAATAGGGATCGGAAATGTAAAGAAACTGAGTCCGTATTTAGTAAAGAAAAATGTAATGGGAATTATGTAAATGTAAATATTCCCAGAAAAACAAAGGAAAGAACCTGTTGGATTGCGATAGTTGACTATAATGTAATTATATGTATGTATAGGTTATGTCGGACATTAAGGTGGCGTAGTGTTCGTTAAGTAAAGGGAATGTAATCATTCCAATAATCCATGAATATTGGAATGAGTAGTATCAGCCAATCAAAATGTGAGGATAAAGTATGGGGAGACGTTAATATTTTAGTGTAGAAGAAAGGAAGATAACTGCTTTGTGTGATAGGGAATAGATCCATTACGTAGGCAGGGTTCTAAATAAATACATAGTGTAAGTCGGTGACGGTGGTAGTATTTGGCAAATAGGAGGTAAAAATGGGAACTACTTCCTCTCTAGGTTATGACGATGATGATGATGATGATGATGACGCTCATAGAATTAAATACAATGTTTTAATATTACGAATTAATGTCTAAAATGTCGTTCTATAATTAAATAAGGTAATAACTAATAGTGTAAACATAATAGATTTGTATGTGCCATCTGTTGTTCTAAACCTATGCTATTTTGATCCAGAAGGGAAAACTGCGCCTCTTTTACTATATATATATATATATATATATATATATATATATATATATATATATATATATTGGTTAATTAAATTTAAATATATTATTAACCTGAACCAAAAAACAGTATTTTTTCAAATGTGCTCAATACGTTTGTAGAGCTTTAATAAATAAAATTCTATAAACATTTAAAGGAAATTCATAATCCTCAGTCCAAGTTTGAAAATCTTTGAATAAAAGCGATTTGATTTATATTCTTTAATCGAACTCATATTTCCTGTTAAGAAATACTTATTTTGCGAATGCTGAAACATTAAAGAACTTGAGAAACGTAAATCGGCGATGTAGCCTATTTACAGACCCAATAGAATTCCGGATTTGAAGCTTCTTGGAAGTAAAAGGTGTTTTTTTTGTATATGGAAGTAAAAGGTGTTTTTTTTGTATATGGAAGTAAAAGGTGTTTTTTTTGTATATGGAAGTAAAAGGTGTTTTTTTTTTGTATATGGAAGTAAAAGGTGTTTTGTTTTGTATATGGAAGTAAAAGGTGTTTTTTTGTATATGGAAGTAAAAGGTGTTTTTTTTGTATATGGAAGTAAAAGGTGTTTTTTTTGTATATGGAAGTAAAAGGTGTTTTTTTTGTATATGGAAGTAAAAGGTGTTTTTTTTTTGTATATGGAAGTAAAAGGTGTTTTGTTTTGTATATGGAAGTAAAAGGTGTTTTTTTGTATATGGAAGTAAAAGGTGTTTTTTTTGTATATGGAAGTAAAAGGTGTTTTTTTTTGTATATGGAAGTAAAAGGTGTTTTTTTGTATATGGAAGTAAAAGGTGTTTTTTTTGTATATGGAAGTAAAAGGTGTTTTTTTGTATATGGAAGTAAAAGGTGTTTTTTTGTATATGGAAGTAAAAGGTGTTTTTTTTTGTATATGGAAGTAAAAGGTGTTTTTTTGTATATGGAAGTAAAAGGTGTTTTTTTTGTATATGGAAGTAAAAGGTGTTTTTTTGTATATGGAAGTAAAAGGTGTTATTTTTGTATATGGAAGTAAAAGGTGTTTTTTTTGTATATGGAAGTAAAAGGTGTTTTTTTGTATATGGAAGTAAAAGGTGTTTTTTTTTGTATATGGAAGTAAAAGGTGTTTTTTTTTCTGTATATGGAAGTAAAAGGTGTTTTTTCTGTATATGGAAGTAAAAGGTGTTTTTTTTTGTATATGGAAGTAAAAGGTGTTTTTTTTCTGTATATGGAAGTAAAAGGTGTTTTTTTTGTATATGGAAGTAAAAGGTGTTTTTTTTTCTGTATATGGAAGTAAAAGGTGTTTTTTTTCTGTATATGGAAGTAAAAGGTGTTTTTTTGTATATGGAAGTAAATGTTTTGTTTTCTGTGTGTGGAAGTAAACGGTTTTATTTAATTTTAAAACCCCGCTAATATTATGTGTCCTTTACTTAATTTATTACGATCCTATATCGAATTTCTTTATTATGTAATTTACGACGGTCGTTCAAAAAGTTGAAGAGTTCCGAAAACGAGAGTGGTACCATTAAAACGAGCGACCTTTTTTTTTGTTCTAGAATTTATTTTATTATATAATTTATACCATTCTTAATGCACTTTTACCAACGATGAACGATGGCTGTGCATGGGCGTCTGGAACGTGCTTTATCATATAAAGATCGTTCCAAAAATAAACCTCCTATTTTTTTTTACCTTTAAAGGTTGAAAAACTACTTAACAATTCCAACTATGCAATATCTGGAAATGTCTTCTCAGTCATTGAATATTTTATCTCCGATAGGTTTATGCAAGTTGTTGTCAATGGGCAGAAGTCCGAAGCTCAAACTATCGACGCTGACGTGTCTCAAGGATCCATCCTGGGCTTAACTTTCTTCCTTATCTTCATCAATGATCTCCTAAATCAGATTCAAACTTCATTCGTCGACATATACTACTACTACTACTACTACTACTACTACTACTACTACTACTACTACTACTACTACTACTATGTGCGGCAAGACTTCAAAAGCCAATAACGACTAAGATCCATCTGCATCTCTTTTTCCTCAGACCTATATTAATCGTACTTTTTATTTTTAGATTCAAATATTAATAACGACATTTTATTTCAGTATTTATGTATTTCTGTTTTATTAAATGCTAGCTTTTTCTCGTCCATAAATGTTTATTTATCTACCAAGTTAATTGCAAAAATAGATTACGAAATAGTACTCATTTTTAGTTCGCGAGAGGGGAATCTATCACCATACTTTCCCTTAAACACGTCTGTTGGACTTTTATTAAGTAGAATACTTAACATTTTTTTTAATGGAGAGTAGAAAACGCATTGTGGATGCGTTATCGGCAGCTCCCGTTACTCTCGCTTCTCCTTATTTGTCCCTCAGTCCTCATTTTTTAATGAGTGATTTTTCTGACACAGGGAGAAGAAAAAGCTGTTTTCTAGGTTGGCAGTATTTTGCGCGAACAGTTGGCAGAGTTGGCGGAAATTTTCTGTTTCTATGTCTATCCTTGTAGCCATGTCACTAGTAAGGGTGCTGGAGTTAAACGTTTTATCTGGGCTGACGTTATCCGCCTGATAGTCAGGGACCCGAACCTTGGATTAATCACTAAGGAGGCTGTTCTATCAGCAGGTGCAAAGTACTGGGGCTGCTGTATTGCCATTTAGTGAATGGATTCTGGACCATGCAGTAGCTTCTGGTGGGGTCTCTCGATGCCATATTAGTGGGTAATTGTTACGGCTTTACCTTATCATGAGCTACAAAAAAAATTCTTCGTTTCTTTTTCTCTACTAGTTTTCCCTCTCTTTCCTGCTCTAAGTAAATCTGACGACCTAGTCCACAAATTCCAAAATTTCATCATGACAAGTTTCAAGAAAAAATACACGATTAAACCCGGTTCTCCAACTTCCAACGCAGACCCCTACTACCATGTCTCCTTCTTCAACATCAGGGGTCTACGTTCTAACCTTCCAGAGGTTGAAACCCAATTACAGGAGACTAAATCAGACCTTTTATTTTTAAGCGAAACTGGCATTACACAGGCTATTTCCCTAGAAGAGTTCGCAATTGAAGGATACTCTAACTTAACTTCTAAATCTGACCCCCAAGATCCCCATGGGCATGGAATATGTGCCTATATTAAAGATGGCTTTCCATGTGGTAGGGACATCTCCAGGGAAGATCCTAACTTACCGTATATGTGCTTCCGGGTTGCTTTAGCACACACTACTGCATTTATATTTACTCTCTATCGCCCCCACAACAGCGGAATTACTACTTTAAAAGCATATCTGAGAAAATTGACCAAGTCCTTTCTACGTATCCTTCAGCTAACATTCACATATGTGAAGACTTCAATGTTCACAACGTCGAATGGTTGACCCACTCAAAAAAGACCGATGATGAGGGGAGGTTCTGTCATGATTTCTCCATTGCCTATGACCTCACTCAGATTGTTTATGAACCCACCCATGTGTCAGACAATGACGGCCAGTATGCGAGTCTACTAGACCTTTTCCTCACAACTTGCTCTGAGCTATGTTCAGTTCCTCTTCTGTCTCCTCTTGGATCTTCCGACCACTCTGTTGTATCAATTAAGATAACAATGAAATGTAATAAGTCCCCAGACGTACCTCTCCATCGTACAGTATATCGATACACTAAGGCTGACTAGGATAGCTTCCGTACATTTATATCGGATCTACCTCTGCGTTCCATGTTTAAAAAGGATGTGTCCTCTATAGTATCAGACCTGACGGAATGGTTAATTGTAGGTATTGACCGTTTCATACCCTCGAAAAAGTTCCAGGAAAAACCTAACAGCCAGCCATGGTTCTCTCCAGAATATAAATATAAATAGTAAATAGCAAACAAAATCCTGCTCTATCCCAACTATCATCAATGGACCTGAGTTAATCTCGTCAGCATCAGACAAAGCCAAACTCTTTTCCAAGAACTTTACAGCTAATTCTACCCTTTGCGACCAAGGTCGCCAACCCCCAATATTTCCTCCTGTATCAGAAAACACGCTATGTGATATACGTATATCTGTACGTGATGTTGCCAAGCTAATCAAAAACCTTGATTCCAGTAAAGCAACTGGCCCTGACGGTATTCCAATTATAGTACTCAAAAACTTCAACCAGAACTAGCGCCCATTCTTACAAAACTGTTTAAACATTGTCTTAAGGAGAATAGTTTCCCATCTCCCTGGAAAATTTCATCAGTATGCCCTGTATTTAAGAATTCAGGTGATCGCTCATCCCTCTCTCAGTCCAGGCCAATAAGTCATGAGTAAGTTGCTGGAATCTGTGTTAAATACAGAAGTAATCAACCATCTAAACAAAAATAACCTTCTTAGTGACATTCAATATGGTTTCCGTTCTTCTAGATCTACAGCAGATGTGCTTACAGTTATATCTCATAGGATTAGCAAATCTCTCGACGGAGGTAACCTTTCTAGGGCAATTGCTCTTGACATATCTAAGGCCTTTGATAGGGTATGGCATAAAGGTTTACTTCACAAGATGCCTAACTATGGTATAGCTGGAAATGTCTTCTCGATTATTAAATCATTTCTTTCTGATAGGTTCATAAGAGTAGTAGTTGAGGGGCAAAAATCAGAAGCTCACAGTATTAATGCTGGTGTCCCTCAGGGGTCCATCCTGGGCCCAACTCTTTTCCTGATCTACATTAATGATCTTCCAAATCACATCCTTACATCATTTGTAGACATTTATGCTGACGACACTACCATTTATTGTAGCACATCTAAGGCAGTAAACGATTCTCTCTCCTCTGATCTTGAACACGTAGTATAATGGAGAAAGGAGTGGCTGGTTACTTTTAATGCATCTAAAACCAAGCTTCTCTCTTTACATTATCAACATTCTGATCCACATCTACCATCAATTGAAATGAATGGCCCTCGTCTTCAGGGGGCCTCAAGTTTTGACAAGCTTCTGTGCTTGACCATTACTCCTGATCTTAAATGGAACACGTACATCAAATCTGTTGCCAAGGCCGCTGGAAAAATGGTGGGATCTTTCCATCGATCCGGTAGATATCTCACCGCTGATGCAATTCTCTATCTATATAAGAGCCAGGTACGTCCAAGGATGGAAAACTGTTGCCACATCTGGGCAGGAGCTGCTAGAAAGGACTTATCCTGCCTTGATAGAGTTCAAAATAGACTTCGTAGCCTCGTAAGAGATGTCCTTTTATCTTCCCTTGAACCTCTATCTAACAGAAGAGATGTTGCGAGTTTGTCTCTGATGTATCATTATTTTCATGGAAAGTGTTCGACTGAGCCTCAGTCTATGGTCCCCCTCGCCTAACTTTCACAAGAAACACTCGTCTAGCTGAAAACACTATCAATAATTCCCCCCACTCTTTATCTGTGCCTAAACCTAAACGTAGATTCCATAAACAAAGCTTCTTTCTTAGAACTGCACGCCTGTGGAATTGTCTTCCGTTTTCCTGCTTTCCGGCTGACTACAATATAGTTGTCTTCAAGTCTAACGTAAATAAGTTCTTGATGAGCCGTTCCGTATAAGTTATCAAATTTACCGACTTTTCATTACTAATGATTACTATATTGTCCAATTTCTACTGTACACTCTTTAACCCTTATCCTTGAGTGGCCTCTTGGCCTTGATAATGTGGTGATGCCTGTGTAAAAAAAAGACCTTGAGCACGCGATGCAATGGGGCAAAAGTTGACTGGTTTATTTTAACGCATCGAAAACCCAGAATCTATCTCTTCATCATAAATACTCTTATCCTCACTTGGCCCCAATTAATATGAATGGCTCTCGTCGTAAAAAAAAGCGCCCTGCTTTGACAAGCTTCTAGATCTGACCTTCACTTCTGACCTGAAATGGAAGACCTATATCAAACCTGTTGCCAAAATCCCCGGAAAAATGGTTGGATCAGTCTACCGCTCCAGAAGGAATCTCACTCCCGACACAATCATCTACTTGTAAAAGAGCCAGATACGTCATGAAAATGACACACTGTCTGAGATTGGGGGATATTCCTCATTTGACATTAAGCGATTCAAACGCAAAGCAAGAATGACACAACGCGTGGATGATATATGTAAGGGTTTTTATTAGGTATATATCTTGAAATTCCATGCAACCCTTCAATGGGTCGGAGTGGTGTCGAACAAGCATAGCAGGAAAAAATGATAAAAAATAAGTAGAAAAAAATGGTAGAAATATCGTCATAGAATGGATGGAAATGGGGTTGGGCCAGGAGATTGGGTATTAAAAAGGGGTACTTATCTGCAGATAAACAAAAACAAAACCGTGTCGGTTTTAATAAAAGTTTTCGTACATTCATTAATTGTTATTTTCGAGTGGCCTTCGGGCCTCGATAGGCGATAACTGTCTTATAAAAACGACGGTAATATTATCATTAGAACGAGCGATCTATTATGCTTCAAAATTTATTTTTCTACATAGTCACCGCAATTCTCGATTCACTTTTGGCAGTAATTCAATTGCACATCTCTGCTTCTGACGCACGTCTATGACAGGAGTTGCTTTCTAAGAGTTTCATAGCGTCAATATCTGCAACAGAGAGATGAAACTTTCAGGTCATGAATGCATAATTCAGTTATCATACCACTGCAATTTGCAATCTTTTCTGATCCATTCAGGCGGGATAACAAAATTGTGAACGTCTTTCGTATTATATACAGAAAAAATGTTAGTATTCATTTAATTTCATATGAATTTATTTAATTTATTTTAATTTGTTATATTTAGAAATTATTTTATATTCAATATTTTTTTATTTCTGCAAATAAAAATATTTTCTTTAAAAATATATCTAAATTAAGATATTGGGTTTGTTTTACTAAAATTGGCCCAAATTACAATATATGACAAATAAATGTTAGCAAAGTTACTCTTCTACCTATTTGGAAAATTTTTTTTAGTGTTTTTACTCACTTTAAAACGTTTACTCAGTTCGAAAAAAATATATAGTTTCTCATCATTAGAAAAAAGGTGGAAGTTTATAGTTTGCTATAATTTTAGCCGAATATTTATTTCTATCTCGTCGCCTCCACGAGAAGTCTCCCGATCCATCTCGGAATCAGAGACAGACTCTTTCCGATCTGTTCTCTCTGATTCCCGAAACAGACTTTCCCTAACTTGTATCAATCTTCTCCCAAAGTTGCGTTCCATGAATCGTTCTGTGACGTGCCAATCCACATCACGCCAGGTCATTCTATCTAATTATCTCTAATTTTGTTAGTACGCTTTTTTTTATAAACAAACAACTTGCCTGTGCTAACAACTTCTAATCTAAAACCATGAGCTCCAATTTCTAATTGCACTGGCCACAATTGCCATTTCATCTATTATTCGACATTAGTAATATTTAATCACCTATACTATACTGTTTAATATATACCATCACGTTTTTGGAGTAGAAGTAAAACAATTAACACTTAAATTTTATATCAGGCCTACATTTAATAAACCTTTGGTAATATCTTGCTGTCTAGAAATTATTTGAAAGTTTTAAAATTAAGCTTAATGGTGCGCGAAATAGAACTAACCAGTGATGAAAACACTACACAATAAATAATTAGTATAATAAAGTTATTGTTTGGTCTGTGCCTAAATCCAAACGTAGATTACACGAGCAAAGCTTCTTTCTTAGAACTGCACGCCAGTGGAACTCTCTGCCGCTTGCCTGTTTCCCACCTGACTACAACTTGGACGTCTTCAAGTCCAACATAAACAAACTCCTGACAAACAGCCCCCTTAAGTAAAACAGTCAATCAAAACCCCCAATACTAATGATTACTACAATACTATCTCATTGATTAATGTACACGCAATAACCCTTATCCCTGAGTGGCCTTCGGGCCTTGATAAGTGGTGACCCCATGTAAAAAACAAAAACAAAAAAAAACTTCGAAGTAATATTCTGCAATCTAGAATGAAATTCGACGGAGAAAACGAAATCTAAATCGGCTGAACCGCTAAAAGAATAACTGTTAGGATTTCACCAACTATAGATGGTAACAAAATAATGTGACGTCAACGAGAAGAAAGGGACACAAACACAAATGAAAAATTGTTATAAAGAAACTTGTATTGATAGGAAAAAGGGGGAAGAAAGAACATTTCCTTGCAAAAACAGTCGCGTTTTGCGGAACTTATCTGTGGGTTTGTCCTGTTAACGATGTACGTTTCCTGTAAAGTTTGGTCGGGTTGAGGTAAACAAGGGAGTCTTGAGTTATTTGGTGCTGCATTTGCTGTCGAAACCCCTCACACGTGTCTAGTATAAATAGCGGAGAGAGCTGACAGACACGTGTTGTCTTCGATGCTCGACAAGCAACAGAGGTAGAGAATTCGAGAAAGCGCCTAAAGGAGTTGGGGAGGAATCTAAAAGGAAAGCCTGTGATTGGTTGTTTTTTTTTTTTTATCAAATCATAGGGCACCCCATTAGCGACTACGTAATACTTCTAATAAAACAACCAAAATGAAAACAATTGTTTAAACAAAGCAAATAATACACATTATCAATCCACTTCTCGTATCAAAAATCCAAAAACATTATATCAAATCCGGGCCCGAATTAACACGAAACTGAAAATTGACTCAATGCTCTTTCCACAGCTTTTTTTGTTAATTTGCTTTTTTTTTTACCAGCTGAAGATGATTCGACGAAGAATCGAAAACCTTGGCGATACATATGGAACATTATTTTATTTTGATTTTAACACAAAAATGATCATTAGAAAAATTGAAAAAATAAAAACGAAATAATTAAGCACGAGAATTCTGTTTTTTTTAAATGTTTGTTTAAATGAAAAAATGCTGCCTAAATACACACAATTCACACGTATGTATGTGTGTGTATAAACGATATTTCAAGGTTGATAATCTTTTCAGATAAGCAGTCAATAGATAAGAGGGATGAAATGATCGATGATTATCGTACCATATTAAATTGGTTCCATCTTTTCTGGAAGAATACATCAGAAAGGGGCTGGCAAATGGAAGGGGAATATTCACATTTTTCTTTTAAAAACTTTATGATACATTCATCATCTTCCGCAGACACACACACACATTTCTCCTTACAATCTATAACCACTATATTGCCATCATTACACCCATCCTACACACACAAAAAAGTATTATAAAACGAATTAAAAGCCGAATAACGCGCACATTAAATCTATTCACGGACTTCCGTTATAAAATTATTACTTGCTTGCCGTTAACCGGAAATGGAAAATTCGGATTGGTCGAAGCTGGTCACGTGATCTCTCTCCGCCATCTTTTTTTTTTTCTGGCAATCATACCCTTCTTCGCTCTTTTCTTTCTCTCTCTATGCCCGGTTGCCACCAACAACGGATGCGAATTCTATTAAAAACTTTTACATAAAAATAAATAATTATACTATCATTGTCGACAGGAAACAGGAATGTCGAAAAAAATAAAAAAATAAAAAAAAGGGTGGACGATGCTGCCCTCTCAATTTCTTGTTTATCTCAGTTGTCGCATCAATCATTTCGATCGGTTGCCTTCACAGTCGTCGTCAGTCGGTGCTCTAAAGCATCACTTGAAATAGCTTGACCTTTTGGTGCGACAACGTCGTCTTTCTGCTGTCCGCCCTCTCACTCTCTTTTTTAATATCGCTGTTTCGAAAGAGACTGACCTTAATCGGAATGGGATGCGAAAGTCTTGGCTAAGCTCTTCCAAATCTACCTACCCATCTACCCTGCACACAGACACAACTACTAAAATGAACAGTCAAATTGTTTCATGAAGTTCGACTTAGTTTTGGCACGAGGTCACCTTGCTAGTCGATGGGGGAAATTTAAAAACAATTGGAAAGACATTTGTGGCAGGTATGAAATATAAAATCCGCCACTCTATAATAAAGAGCAACGTGTATATATTTGTACACTTGGTCTGATGAAGTGTTGTCCCTGAATTGGAACCCCACTGAAACATGTATGCACATATGTAGCCAATAATGTTTGTATAATACACAGGCTATATATATATATATATATATATATATATATATATATATATATATATATATATATATATTTGTTATTGTTGTTTTTTCAAGCGACACATACGGTTAATATTGGCTCCGCCTCGAAGCTCATTTTTTTATATTTGCTTAGAAAGTCGCCCTTTTAAATTTATTTGGACGTATATAACATTTTTATTTATTTATTATTTTTAAAGCAGTAACATATATATATATATATACATATATTTATAAATTAAGTTTTTCTTTCTAAGCAATGAATTTTAATAAGGCGGATAAAGAATTTCGCTTTTAAATATAAGCGTTGTTGCTTGAAAAGGTCTCTAGTAACTAAATACTAGAGGACCGAAACATGATCATGACTGTGTAGCAACAAATGGCTGCTTATGTAAAGACAAAATGAATATATATATATATATATATATATATATATATATATATATATGCATGTGTATGTGTACAAATATTTCCATTTCCAACTTGGACGTCTTCAAGTCCAACATAAACAAACTCCTGACAAACCGCCCCCTTAAGTAAGACACTCTATCAAAACCCCCAATACTAATGATTACTACAATACTATTTCATTGATTACTGTACACGCAATAACCTTTATCCTTGAGTGGCCTTCGGGCCTTGATAAGTGGTGACCCCATGTAAAAAAAATATATATATATAAAATTCCAAACAATCTAATCTTACGAAAAAAAAAGAAGAAGAATTAGTTTTGTATTTCAACCAATCTAAACAACTTTTAGACATAACCCTAGTTAACAAATTACAGAATATAAATGTTAGATAAATAATTTAATATTAATAATAGTAGTAATTTCTTTGTAGCAAAAAAATAAAAAATAAAAAAAATAAACAGAAACAAAAAATAAAATAAACAAACGAAAATAAACTTTTATAACACTTTAATTCACGCGTTAAATAAAACCTGTCTAGTTTTACAATATGAAAAAAGATGGCTGCCGGAACAAACACACGATGTTGAGTCTTCTATGAAAGTTTTCTTTTTGTGCAGCATTATTTTGCCATGATTTTTTTCTATCTAAGCCAAGAATTTCTAATTTTTTTGAAGAGTATATGCACCGAAAAGAGACGGTATTGACATAATAATAACCGTTTGTTTCTGCATAACGAAACAGATCTGCAGAAATGTACTGAAATTTTAACACGCTGAAGGAGCTGTTTTGTACAAAAAATAAATATCTGGATGTTGAAATATAAATTTCGACGCATAAGCTCCGTCATAACAACTAAGTCGTTCAGAAATCTACACAGATTATTTGTTTATAGTGGTGAAGGCTTTGTGCAGAACCAACCTCTGTGTGCAACAACTGCGATATGACGGAGCATACTACAGACCTCAGATGCATGTCTTAACGTGAATTAAACGAGCCTCCAAATATCAACCTGGGAATTTCTATGCCTGGGCACGGTACATACAGCGCCTAGCATTCCTAAATGGTCACCCATCTGGTTCTGGTCAAGTTCATCATTGCTTAACTACGGTTATCTGGCGAGTACCGGTGTGTCAACGTGATTGCGCCGTTATATATATATATATATATATATATATATATATATATATGATTGTTGAGCTGGATTAAATCCGACGATATGAAATAAAATGGAGGTGGAAGGACCTGGATACTCAACGTTTCGCCCGATTTATGCGGGCTTCTTCAAGAGGGATGGTCAATGACCATCCCTCTTGAAGAAGCCCGCATAAATCGGGCGAAACGTTGAGTATTCAGGTCCTTCCACCTCCATTTTATTTTATATATATATATATATATATATATATATATATATATATATATATATATATATATATATAGCTTAATTTGAAAGGAAAAGAGAAAGTTCAATTCCACAAAAGGAGACTTATCCGGATAATGCCAAGCTCAACAATAATTATTGGAGCTTATACAATAGGACAACAAGAGTATGAAACGAAGACACAAAACTATATATAGGTAAATATAGAATGGATCATTTATTGAATAATGGAATACAGGCAAAATTTGGGGGATATAAGGAACTCTTTATGCCAGAACATTTCGAAGCCTAATGCTTCTCATCAAAAGAGTAGGAAAGGTGCTAGGTAGCATGGGGAAGATATAGTTTTGTGTCTTCATTTCATAATCTTGTTGTCCTATAATTTATATATATATATAATTATTTTCTACTATAATAATTAAATACCTACAGACACTAGTGTTTAATCCTTTCGGGAATCTTCAGTGCAGGGTGTCACGATTACTACCAGCCGAACGATTCGAACCCCGTATCACGAGACATCTCTGGCTCGATTAGCGGAGACCTAATCCATTCGGCTACCATTAACCGACCTAATCCATTCGGCTACCATTAACGTTGAATTTTAAACATCTTAATTTTAAGTGTTCATTTACGTCAGTCAGACAGTGATCTAATCGTTATACGATGATCTACGCATAAGAGCTAAATTGACCGACTTTTTAATTCAACTGAAAGTGCTCAACGATAAGAAACGAATTTCTTAAAGGGGCTGTCATAATTATTTTCTACTATAATAATTAAATACCTACAGACACTAGTAATGTAAACGTGATTGTGCCGTTATATATATATATATATATATATATATATATGTATATATATATATATATATATATATATATATATATATATATATATAACGGCACAACCACGTTTACACACACACACACATATATATATATATATTACAATAAAAATGCGAGCATAAAATATAATATGGTTAAGCTTAAACAGGGAAAAGTAAAAAGAAAAGGACAAGATATTCTAGTAAAAAATATAATAAATTTATGATTTAAAATATTTCAGCATTAAGAACTGATTATATAATGTTATAAATTGAATTTAAAAAATTTAATGCTGCAATATTTTAAGTTATGAATTTATTTTATTTTTTACTAGACTATCTTGTTCTTTTCTTTTCCATTTTTCACAACTAGTCCTTTACTTTTCCATGTTTAAGCTTAACCATATTACTTTTCATGCTCGTATTTTTCTATTGTAATCCATGATTTTTCTAGGTTTCCGATAAATTCACTTGTTCTTTGTTTAATTTCAGTTTTATTTTTTGTCCCCATAAACGTAACACACACATATATAATAACAATGTACGGCACTCGTCTGCTTTCAATAAAATCCCCAATTATCTCCCTTTCATTCTTTCATTATATCTGTTTCACTTGTTACTTCTCTTTTTTTCGCGACAGCAGTGAATTAGGAGAAACGCTAGTCGTTGAAGCGACGTTTGTTGCTATGGAAACCAGTCATAAAAACGTCGCCCACCTGCTTACGTTTTTTTACGATTTTGAACAACACTAAATTTATCATTACTTTTGTTTTGCTGAACGAAAATTGAATTTTTTTTCACAATATAGATGAGAACGTGATCTATAAACTGTAAGAATTGTTTGAAATTTGGTCGAAAAATGAGTGAGCGGTGAAGCTTTAAAGCAGTTCTAAAAGACTAAAACTGCTTCTTAAGCATATATGCAAAAACACTGCCGTGTTTAGCTGATATGTTAAGAAAACCGTAAAAAATCCGACAATATAAAATGGAGTGATTTCTGTTTTGGTTTCTTCTCTTCCGTTTTTATTACTGAAGTTGAAAAGTATGTTATCAGGGTAGTTGTTGTGTAGAAGACATTTTCTTGGTTTGTCTGTATTCAAAATTGTAAATAACCTGCAATTTCTTGTTTGCTATAATTAAACTTATCGATAAGTTTTAAGTAATTTGTTTAATTCACTAAAAGATATGTTGCTGCTATTTATATTAAAATTATTATTGAATATAATGTGAACTGGGACAAATACATTGAGGACATTACAAAGGCTGCAGCACAGAATGTGGGCTCCCTCTATCATGCTACATATCCCCGACAAACCCGCTTAGCAACAAAACCTCACCCCTTCACTGTTGAAGTCCCTAAATGCCAGAAAGCATTCTATTCTAATCGTTTCTTCCTTCGAACAGCTACAAGTTGGAATTCCATTCCTTCTACCTGCTTCACTGGCTGTACTGATATGCAAAAGTTTAAATGTAATGTAAACCAACACCTTGTTAATCTTTCCTAGGCATGGTCCCCTTACGTCCAAGTGGCGATATGCCTTTTTAGGAGTGAACGTTAGTAAAAAAAAATAAATAAATAAAATAAAAAGAATGAAGAAAAAGAAAAAACATGGCTGCCTTTTCTTTTTAAATGTTTGCAATAGTGTCACTTAATATGCAAATGAGATGCTTCCGGTTTGAAATTTAAAAAAAAAAAAAGACTGATTTTTCAGAAACTGGGTCAATTTTGGATATGGATGCTGGAATAGAAAGTTTGACAACAGAGAAACGTTTTTAGGAGTTTGATTTTTGACAGCAGAGCATCTAGTTTTGGAATAACAAGTTTTTGGTAACAATGTGTCGAATAAGAGCCTCGAATTTAACCCCGAAAATTATTACTTGGAAGCGCAGCTTAGTTAACAATTCATCAGAGCAAGTGTAGAATAGTTTACAATTGACTGTTTTAACCACAATTACTTACTCAGGAATTATCAATGTCAGTCTATTTTAAATTGGCTTAGTTGGGGATGCCCTTTTCTCTTCCTTGCAGCCTCTCTCCCACAAAAGAGACGTTGCGTGCTTGTCTTTGTTTTACCTTTATTTCCATGGCAAGTGCTCGTCTGAGCTCCAATCTCTGGTCCCCCCTCGCCAAACTTTCACAAAAACACCCGTCTAGCTGAAACTAATGTCATTAATTTTCTTCATTCTTTATCTGTGCCTAAATCCAAACGAAGATTCCATGAGCAAAGCTTCTTTCTTAGAAGTGCATGACTGTTGAAATCTCTTCCGTTTGCCTGTTTCCCACCTGACTACAACTTGGATGTCTTCAAGTCCAACATAAAACAAATTCCTGATAAACCGCCCCCTTAAGTAAGACACTTTATCAAATCTCCGATATTAATGATTACTACGATACTATCCCATTGATTACTGTACACGCAATAACCCTTATCCCCGAGTAGCTTCCGGGCCTTGGTTAGTGGTGACCTCCATATAAAAAATTAGAATATATATATATATATATATATATATATATATATATATATATATATATATAAGTCAAGAAAAGGTGAAAAATAAAATATGTTTAGATTAAAAGAGATTAGTTCTATTTTTTCCTGAAAGTGAAAATAAGAGTTATGTCCCTTAGATTTTAGGTCATTATTAAAAATTGAATATTCAATATTAACACATGATTTTGTTCATATTCCTGGTAAATCTTAGCCCTTTTACTCTCCGATATCTGAAACTGTTCAGCATAAATAATGGATGATTTAGAGAAGTGAGTATCAGTGTTTTCCAGACGAAACAATCCAATTTGTGTGATTTTAAACTTGTTCTGCCAATGCTTATAATAACTATCCGCTAGTTTTTTTTTGGGGGGGAGGGCAGATTTATTGTATTTTTGCAACCCCAAAATTGTTATGAACAATCAGCTCCTTCTTTGTATTTTGTATTATTCATACAACGTTCCGGTCGATGTAACCTCCGACGTTTCCCAGGTGTAACTCGTCGAGCTCGGAATCTTTCGGCCGAACTCTGAAATATGGACAATATTTCGAACGGAACCATTTATTTAATCCATGGCAGTAGTATGCTCTCGTTCCGTCAGCCATAACCAGATAGGAGTTCTAAGTAATTTGCAATTGTATTCTTTCCATCGTTCGCATTGAAGATTGAACCTTCAACCTCCTGAAGAGTGTCATTAAGAATTGAAATAACTAGTAGTTTTTCTCTTACGTCACGGGTTATTTGGGAGTTTTATCATTTCTTAGTTCGACAAGATATACCTAAAGAAGGTCGGAGATTACATCGACTGAAATATTGTGGGAATAAACCCAAGATGAGAACAGTAGTCTGAACAATCCATCATCTCAAAGATTCAGAAACATAAGCCCCTCCTTAGTCGGTATGACGTTTGATTCAGTTCGGCCATTGTTGTGAACTATCCCGTGCATGATCAGGTCTTTTAGCAGAGTGTTGTCTTATTGTCGGTCGCAGGAGGCACCCTTACCAAGAAATATTGAAGGATACTTCTCAACTGAGGAAGCGGCCCTCACGGGCCTGCTATGCCCCTACCCCTCTTTCCGACCTTGTGCTAAATCTTGCTGCAGTGGTAAGCAGGTGTCCACAACTGAAGCACCATTTGCTTCTCCTCGGCAATTAGTTAAAAACAAAGCTGATAATATTTCTGATGTTGGGTAATGCGCCCGGCCGCTTTATGAATTCGCTTGATTAAGAATTATAAATGATGTAATCGATGTAAGAAAAAAAAAAACAAAAAAAAAAACAAAAAAAAAACAAAACAAAACAAACAAACAGAAACGGATAATTCCACGATGAGGCCACCCAATCCGCGCGTTTAATGCGGAAACTGGTATCTCAACTTTATAGATAACAGACCAATGAAAGCGTTATTTCAAAACGAAATGTAATCAACCGACGACGAACATAAGAATGACAGACTAACGGAAATTTTATTGCAAACTTAAAAACGACAGATCAACGAATATGTAATTTAAAATTAAGCGCGACGGACTAACGATACTATTTGTTAAACTTAGGAATGACAATGGTTGACTATAGTCGTGGGCGACCCGAAGGCTTCTTTTTCATTAGTTGTTACACGGAAGTGTGAGGAGGTTTGCCACTCCATTCATGTGATTACTCCAATTATCCTTGATCTTACCCTTATAATGCTGAGTGTTTAACAAGGAGGAATCAAATACAAAGTCTGTGATATGATTCGAAAAAGATTTGAACTCTGGTCTCCCAGTCCATTAGCGAACACTCTTAGCATTGCGCCAAATAAGTGGTAAACTTAAGAATAAAAGATCAACAGTCGTCTCATCTATATATAAAAGTGAGAATGTGTGTGTGTGTGTGGACACTTCTCAACCAATATACTTAACGGATTTTTGATTTACAGAGTTAAAATTTGCTCTATAGGGTATTAAGGGGTGTGGGAAACTTTTTAATCGGTTTTCATCCGAAAAAAAGGGCTGCTAAGAGGTCAAAACTTAAAAATTTGTACGTGAGGGTCATCAGATGTTTATCTGTTTGTTAACTATTTCATGAATGCGCATGCGTGAATCGTTCACATGACAGATTATTTATGTTAAGAATAAGTAGTTTTCGAAACACATTTTAAAGCTAACTCGTGTCAAGTTGGTCTAATGGTTATCGTAATTGGCTTGGACAGTATTAAGATTTTGGTTTCGGTCTAAGCTCGAGTATTTTTTTTACTTACTAGAAGTGAACTGTTTAGAAAAAAACATAATACTCACATGCATATGTCTTAGTTTCTGTATTAATTAAAATATAATATTTACTCGTATTTTACAATCGGGAAACACTGGGTGGTCTGCTAGTTTAAAATAAAGCACGATTAAACAAAGAAAATGCGATTTCAAGATATGTGCGTCAGACCAACGAAAATGTTATTTCAAACATACATGACAGACCAACAAAAATGATATTTAAAACATACATGACAGACCAACAAAAATGTTATTTCAAACATACATGACAGACCAACAAAAATGATATTTCAAACATACTTGACAGACCAACAAAAATGATATTTGAAACATACATGACAGACCAACAAAAATGATATTTCAAACATACATGACAGCCCAACAAAAATGATATTTCAAACATACATGACAGACCAACAAAAATGATATTTCAAACATATAGCACAGACCAACAAAAATGATATTTCAAACATACATGACAGACCAGCAAAAATGATATTTCAAACATACATGACAGACCAACAAAAATGATATTTCAAACATACATGACAGACCAGCAAAAATGATATTTCAAACATACATGACAGACCAACAAAAAATGATATTTCAAACATACATGACAGACCAACAAAAATGATATTTCAAACATATAGCACAGCCCAACAAAAATGATATTTCAAACATACATGACAGACCAACAAAAATGATATTTCAAACATACATGGCGGACCAACAAAAATGATATTTCAAACATACATGACAGACCAACAAAAATGATATTTCAAACATATAGCACAGCCCAACAAAAATGATATTTCAAACATACATGACAGACCAACAAAAATGATATTTCAAACATACATGACAGACCAACAAAAATGATATTTCAAACATATAGCACAGACCAACGAAAACGTCATTTCAAACTAAAGCATGATAAACAAACGAAAAAAAAAATACAAAGTAAAGCTTAAGAATGACAAACAGGGACGAAACTTTAAACTTGAGAATGGTAGCCCAACAAATATCTTGTTTAAGATTATCCGTGACAGACCAACGGGAATACTGTTTAAAACCTAAACATTAAATCCCAAGTATGATCAAGTAAAATCAAGATTTAAGATCAATTAAAATGCCATTGAAAAAAAGCATGACAGACCAATGAAAATGCTATTAAAAAAAATCAAAGTATGACAAATCAATTAAAATGTTATTAAAAAACAAAATGTGACAGATCAATGAAAATGCTATTAAAAACACAAATTTGACAGACTAGTGGAAACACTATAGAAAACGAGAATGTGACAGACCAAAAAATACTATTAAAAATCATAGCTTGATACACCAACGAAAATGCTATTTTAGACCAATGAAAATGGTATTGAAAACCAAAGAGTGACAGACCAACAAAACTATTTTTTAAAACCGAAGCATGGAAGACCAATGGAAAAGCTATTTCAAACCGAGTTGTGACAGACCGGCATACGTTTTCGTGAAGATACGTGGACGTTACTTAAGATGAAGTTTATAACATTTCTAATAAAAGCCTCTGGCGCTTTCGGGTGACGATGAATAAGCGAACTCCACTTATTGAGTTTCGGCTCGCTTTATGAAATCCGCCATGTTGAGAATTATAAATGATGTAATCGAATGAAGAAAAAAAAAAAAAAAACTGCCCAAGTTTTTGCTTCTTCTTGAACTGCGATCGAAGCAGAAGATGAATCGACTGTGAGCACTTTTTACGGTTTTGATTAATTCTCGTCAGCGTCTTAATTGCTCTCCTCCAAAAAAATAAACTCCAACACGCGGCCGGCATATTGGATATTTTGTGTTATCGCAGACAAACGCGAGGTGGGATTAAAAATGTGAAAAGAATAACAGAGCAATTGTAATGATAAAGAGACAATAGAATTTGCATACACATCTGCACACATTTATTTACAACAAATAAAGTTTATTAAAGACAAACTTGAGAGTGACATAATACAACTATATTCTAAATGGGAGAATTTAAACAATAAATTTAAATCATAGACGAAGATGGTATAAAAAGTGTTAACATTACAAGTTTCTACAGACAATATCGATATCCCGTTCATATCAAGAGACAATAGACACCCCTGTAAGAGTAACTGCGCATGTAATGCCTTCAACAAGTTTCCAGACCCTTTTTTTATACAGGCATTTAAAATTGTCGTAGACTCTTGAAAATTCAGTATGTTATTGCTATACATCTTATGAGATGACTGACCAATTTTTATGATTTCAAGTTTAAACGAACAGCTACAGTAGGAATTGGAATACACCCTACTAAAGCCAGTGTCGCAGGTGATGAATTTCAAAAATGCAATCTGGACATGAAAACACTCTAGAAGAATAATATTCAATAAAATTTTGTTTTAAACTTGGAAAAATGCCACAGAAACGTATGGAATGCTTCAGACTGCTTTTGGACCATCTTGCATAAATCGAGCATCGGTTTTGAATGGCATAAGAGATTCAAGGAAGGCAAGGAGTCTGTGAGGGACGATAAGACGTGTGGAAAAAGTAAGGAAGTCAGATGACCAGAGTTGATTGGCAAAATAAAGAATTTCATGGATAAGGACCGTCGTGTGTCTATAAAGACAATAAATGCAGAGTTCGATATCAGTGTGGGAACTGTGTACAATTATTCGCGAGGAACTGAAGATGCGGAAGATTTGCGCAAATGCATCAGACCACAACCCCATCCTTATCACAGACTATTTAATCAAGATGGGTACCAAGATAGTTCCTCACCCTGCCTATAGTCTAGCCCTTGTTCCCTGTGACTTTTTGTTATTCCTTAAGCTCAAGGAAAACCTTACAGGCCGTCGTTATGTAACAGTTGAGGATATGAAAGAGGCTGTGACAAGAGACATTGACATGCTCACACAAGAGGACTTCGATGTGGCCTTCAAGAAGTTTTTTGGAACGGTACAAGTGAATTGCAGCTGAAGGAGATTACTTCGAAGGGAGCTAAAGTTTCATGTGTGTTTATTATCAATAAAAATGGCCATACAAAAAAGTCTGGAAACTTATTGAAGGCACCGCGTACAACTGGAGAGTGTAGCGAATTGAGCAGTGACGTGTCTTTTCAGATTGCATTTAAACTTTCGCATGTCAGTACAGTCAAGGAACCCGAGAGAAGAAACTATTAAAATAAAACGTTATCCGACATCTAGAGACCTCCGCAATCGGGCTAGGGTTAGGCTTAAGGTTAGGGGAGGAATTTTTACTGGTTGTCCGATAAATCGGAAGTATAAGTGCTATAAGTTCATCAGGGTACACCACATTAAAATAATTGTAAAACAAGTACAGTGATGTAACATTACGGTGATGGGACAGTAGTTAGAGCTTGGTTGATAGTGCAGGACTCTGACTAAAAATGAGAAAATATGGATAGATGCACCGACCCACCAACAATACTTTATGTATGGGTGAATTGTAGCTCTGTAAAGACGTAGCATACTCTCTGATGTGAGTAAATTTTTTACCATAGTAGAGGGAGCTCACCTTTATTGCAGCAGCCTTCAAAATTTCAACAGACAATGAAAATAAAACGAAATACAAACGTAAAAATGTTATATATAATAGAACAATCCTATTAAAGAGAGTGAGTGTGGTTGGAATAAATGTAGTAATTTTTAAACGGAGATTTAGTGTACGTAGAGTTTCGCTTCAAGAACTGTTGTAAATCGTAACTATGAAGGATTCGCATATGAAGTGTTCGATTATTTTTCTATTGCAAGTGTAAATGGAGAGAAAAAGCGAAATTACTTTATGATATATATATATATATATATATATATTGTGTAAAACGATTCATTATTGTTAATTAAAAATCAGTTTCAAAAGGAAAAACAAACAAAATCAACTCGATTGTACGATCTTTTCAGAAACGGTGTTTATTTCATTTAAATTGACAAAAATTATTGACAATAATTTGACAAAAGTTTGGTCCTTAAAAACATTGTCTCCCCCATCAGCAAAAATAAAATTATGAATCGTTTTACTCAATATTAATATAGCTCTAGGATATCTATACCTATTGAGCTTATTATATATCTACATTACAAAGGGCACTGATTTCTTTTAAAAGTGTTACTACTTTTACTAATAAATTAAAATAAACTCTTCTCTTTAGACTCCAGGTCTAATGCCCCTTCGCTCCTCTCTCTCTCTCTCTCTCTCTCTCTCTCTCTATATATATATATATATATATATATATATATATATATATATATATATATATATATATATATATATACTCGGTTTTTTTTTCAAAAGTAATGGACTAATGAATTCAACGAGGTTGTTAGATAGTGCCCAATAAAAAGAGCTGATAATACTTGTTTATTGTTATATAAACATGCTCACATCCCGCTGCTACAAATAGCCACTTGTTTCAATCAAACAACAGATATCATCAGGCAGCGACTTGACTATTAAAAAGTTCAATGAATAATCTATAAGTAAGGCAAACTATCCTTGCGAAAAGACGGAAAAGCAGGTCTCGTATTAGAACTCTTTATTTTTCGACACAATATTATTTTGTACGCTATCGATTTTCTCCTGACGAGATGATAGCCGAAAGAGCTTTCGAGAAACTTCCGCTTACTATTTTTAAAACTATATATATATATATATATATATATATATATATATATATATATATATATATATATATATATATATCGTTATTTTTGTTATTGTTAAATGATTATACGATAGTTTCTACTCTTTCATACACAATGTCGCCCTATTTTAAAGCATATATATATATATATATATATATATATATATATATATATATATATATATATATATATATATATATATACTCGTGAGTAAAAAAATGGGCCAAGAGTGAAAGGAGGAAAAAATCGATTTTTCAATATTTTTCCATGTATTTTTGTTAATTTTAACTGAAAATTTCTATTTTGCAGATCATTATTATTATAGCATATAATAATAAGTGGAAAAATTAATCCTAAAAATGGTAAGACCGCATCTTGGCGAATATATAAAAAAACCGAATTGCAGGATCAAGGCAGTTCAAAATGACTTACAAGCAGATTTTTGATATTTAAAAAAAAAAAAAAGTGAAAACATCTCTTTCTGTAGTGAAGCAAATTGGTAAAAGGTACGAAGTCGAACACTTGGTAAAAGTGAAATTTGGATCTGGTCGCCCTAGAGCATCCACTTTGAAGGACGACCACATGCTTAGATTAACTGTTTTGAAGGATTGAAAGTAAACTTATGTTTACTATAACAAAAAATTCAAAACAGGGTTGGAAATTCTCTTTCTAGATATACAATATCTAGACGAATGAAAGAAATAGGATTTTCTTCTAAAAGGTGTGCAAAAAGCCATTTTTATCTAAGAAGAACATCAATGATAGAAGGTGATTTTTCGTGTGTTATGGCAAGAAAGATACAGACTTGTTCAGGGATGTTTTCTGGTTAGATGAATCAGGAGTTTGTTTTGTTAGTGATTCTCCCGATTCTCCTGAACGGTGCAATCGAAGAACTGGAGAAAGTTGCATAAAAACAACAATTAAACACGGAAATGGAGGGATAATGGCATGGGGAACTTTTACTGCAGCAGGAGTTGGGGAACTTATTAGATGTGAGAAGTCACTCAATGCAAAGGAATACATTCGAATGCATGTTACCAAGTATCCAGAAGCTGGGAATATGACAGAACATTATTTTTCAACGTGATAATGCCCCTGCTAAAGTCACAAAAAATGTTTTTCTGATAATTCAATTAATGAGATATTTTGGCAAGGTGAAACCCAATCGAGAATATTTGGTCCATAATATCTCGTGCATTGGATGGAAGAACCTTTTGAGAACAATGAGAAACTGTGGGAAGCTGTGCACAGCGAACTGAATAACGTCTCCTCTTCACAGTGTTCCACTTTGCTTGAGAGCATGTCTAAAAGGATTGATCTTTTAAAGAAATCAAAAGGAAATGGGATTCAATCCTAAGCATATATTAAAGTAAATGTCTTGTTTAAGTTTCCTTGTTTAATTGTTTTTTGTTCAATATAGCTTTTAGTGCAATAAAATGTATAAAATTTGTTTGACCCATTTTTTTGCTCACGCGTATATATATATATATATATATATATATATATATATATATATATATATGTACTTTTTATTTGTTTTATATAAACATTTATATGTTGCTACACATTCATAACCATGTTTCGATCAGCCAGATACAAGTAACTAGAGACCTCTTCAGGCGATACTGCTTATACAAAAGTTCCCGAACTTGACTTTTTTTATTGAAGAATCTTGGTAGAAAAATATGGTTGCGTTTAAAAAAAGAATTGGCGATTTCATTAACGATTCTATGTGTGATATTCTTTGTCATTCTGTACAACCGCCTCCCCACTCACCTCCATAATTATTGGATGTCACTGGGTAAGATGCTAGAAAATTCTGAGACGCGCATCGTTTTTTGCACAAACTCTCCGATATAAGTCAGTGCGGATATAAGATAGTTTCGCCATGTTTTGTCCTCCACTAATTCGGCACAGCTTTCGGGATAATTTCCTTCTTGAATGGAATCCACCGGTGCGCACCTGCCAATTAGCGTCGACTGGCGAGCAAAATGAGGGAAGTAAGAAGTGGGAGAAAGGGGAAGGGGAGGAGTTCAAATGAAGACTTAATAAATCTGAAACGGACACAGGATAACCATTAATTAACTTGTTGAATTGGACGCGGTTTCCGACAGTAACTTAATAATTAAGTAGACGAAGATGAAGAAGCAGTACTATTGCGACACCCACCCACACTCCCTCCTTCTATCTCTTCGGTCGTAGATAATTTCCTGCTATCTATCTATCACTTTCCCTCGATATCTATCTGATAGAATAGATACATAGAGACAGATAGATCTGATATATATATATATTGAATAAAAGTCGGTCAATTTAGCTCTTATGCGTAGATCGTCGTATAACGACTTGATCACTGTCTGTCTGACGTAATGAACATTTAAATTTAAAATGTTTAAAATTCAACGCTATTTCACACGATTAATGGTAGCCGAATGGATACGGTCTCCGCTAATCGAGCCAGAGATGTCTCGTGTCGCGGGGTTCGAATCGTTCGACTGGTAGTAATTGTGACACCCTGCACTGAAGAATCCCGAAAGGATGAAACACTAGTGTCTGTAGGTATTTAATTATTATAGTAAAAAAATAATTATGACAGCCCCTTTAAGAAATACGTTTCTTATAGTTGAGCACTTTCTGTTGAATAAAAGTCGGTCAATTTAGCTCTTATGCGTAGATCGTCGTATAACGACTTGATCACTGTCTGTCTGACGTAATGAACATTTAAATTTAAAATGTTTAAAATTCAACGCTATTTCACACGATTAATGGTAGCCGAATGGATACGGTCTCCGCTAATCGAGCCAGAGATGTCTCGTGTCGCGGGGTTCGAATCGTTCGACTGGTAGTAATTGTGACACCCTGCACTGAAGAATCCCGAAAGGATGAAACACTAGTGTCTGTAGGTATTTAATTATTATAGTAAAAAAATAATTATATATATATATATATATATATGTGTGTGTGTGTGTGTGTTATTTATTTTTGTTTTCACGATATGTTTTTGAATGAATTCAATTATTTACGAAAGTGCATTTTTACCTAAATGCGAGTTGGGAATAATTTTCAACCAATTTGGTACCCCCATATGGGGAGCGACATATATATTGTTTTTAAATTATAATTATCCACTGACACGTGTTTCGACGTCTACGACTCATCAGAGTGGCTGAATCTCGCTAGATTCAGCCCTTCTGATGAGTCGTCAGCCACTCTGATGAGTCGTAGACGCCGAAACACGTGTCAGTGGATAATTATATTTTAAAAACAATATATATATATATATATATATATATATATATATATATATATATATATATATATATATATATATATATACTAGCTGGTCGGCCGGAGATGTTCGTTCGTACAATACGCTTAAACATGATATTGTAACTTATGCAGATTGCGTATGTATTATAATAGAATCAATCCTCTATTGATTATTATATATTACGAGGAATAATTCGCCCGGTGGACTAATTCGCAAAAAAAAAAAAAAAAAAAAAATGATTAAAAAAATAATAATAATGATAATATCGTTCATCAAATTCCGTCTGTGTTTGTTTATAATATCACGTCAGCTGATATTTGGGCTTGACGATGAATGCCCTGAAAAAGTCACTTCTGATTACTGTTTAGTTTTAAAATATCCAAACGAAGAAATGATTTGCGGAGATTTTAAATGGTTCCTCTTCTTTTATCATAAATTGAACTCATTAATAAAAATAAATAAAATGGCGTGATACACCCGGGCTTGAACATGGGATCTTTCGATCTGTAATCCAATGCTCTACCACTCAGCTTTATCTCCAATTGACAATATAAGCGTTTTCAGAAGACATCATTTACTGAGATTATATTTTTCCCCTTATTCGGTGTAACGTAAACTATTCCCCTGTAAAAATTCGTCTTTTTTATCTATAAGAGAAAGATGACTATTTTTAAGATCAGATTTTTTATGTTTTCAATACTAATCGGATGAATTTCTGTACAAAATATATCTAAGAACACTGCCAGACATTTAAATTGCTTTTGTGTAAAATTTGCAAAAATAGGCCCAGCCGTTTCGGAACCTATGAGGAAGAAACTCAGACACACACACACACACACACACACACACACACACACACACACACACACATATATATATATATATATATATATATATATACTAGCAAAAGTACCCGTCGTTGACTGGGTTCAAAAACGGCCTACAGAAAATGGACTCTGATTTATGAAAGTATGATAGGTTATGAAAAGGAAGGATATAATTGGTATCCCTGTGAATTAAATAAATTGTTTTGTTTGAAATTACATGCAGATTTCCAAGTTGGACAGAAAAGATGATCGAAGGTTATGTCGATCGAAACGTTGTGAGAATAACTCCCAAGATGAGAACAGTAGTCAGAATAAACAGTATAATCACACCGGTTTCCGATAGATCACCGAAGAAGTTAAGCAATCTTGAGCCTGGCCATTACAAAAAAGGGTGACCATTTGGGAATTCCAGGTGCTGTATGTGCTCTCTGCTTGTCTCTGCATTGTTTCCAATCGTCCTAGGCTTCCTTTTCTCACTGGAGTCAAGCAGTGCTGACCCAGGAGAGGTGTGGTTACGAATTGCGCAACTCTTGCTTCACAATTACACGCTCAAGCTGACTTACGGAAGGTGTCCGTTGTCTTTCAGAAGCGTTTTTAGTCCAAATAATACGAATTAATTGTACTTGTCTTGGGACAGGTATTTTCTTTTTAGTTCTGTTCTGAACTAAAGCGGAGAAGCTTCTTGTTATGATAGATGGTTATGTTTAAAATATCCATTAAACTTTTTTGACTGACTTTCTGGATTTAAAACTCGTCCCAAGAATGGTCCATCTAGGGGGAAGCACCGTCCTTTAATGTTGCTTTTCCTCCTAAACAGGAAAACGCCATTAGAACCAAACTAAGCTAACATTATAACATGTTTTTTTTGGTGTGTGTTGTGTGTGTGTGGGGGGTGGGGGTGGGTTAGGTTAATTTCCTTGTCAGCAGTAATTATATTTCGGCGAAATAGAAATTAATTTCAATTATAATTCCTAATCTTAAAGCAAAATAGATGATTTATTTCCTCCCAACGAACGAATATTTAAATTCAAAATATTTTGGGTTTTAATTCTTCTTCAATAGTCATCAAATTAATTTTCACATGTCACGTGGTATCCCCCCCCTAAAAAAAAACAAACAATTATGCAGTTATAAAATTTCGTTATTTTTTTTCTTTTATTCAACGACTTCGTCACTTTTCGTTCGTGCTAGTCTTTTCTGTAAGTGTTTGCTTTTGGTAAAAGCCCCCAAGTCTCAACTTGTTTGTTTCAATCGTAGAGAGTGTCTCTTTTCTTCCTGTAATTCTGACGAATGCTTTGCTCTTTAGGAGAAATAGATCCTGAAAATTCCTGGTCTTTCTTCCTCGTCAAATCTTTCCTGAAGTGCATACATTAGAACTATTGTCCTTTCTGCTCTATCGCCCAAAACAATTTCCTTACTCCTTAGGTTATTCTCTTTCTCTACAAATCTATTATCAGACAATGAATGAAGTACTGCTGTCATATATATATATATAGCCGCACTGATGAGCTGTGAAACAGCGAAACAGTACTGTATGTGGATGACTATATATATATATATATATGTGTGTGTGTGTGTATATATATATGTATATATATGTATATATATTTGACATAGGCATCACCACTTATCAAGGCCCAGAGACCACTCGAGGATAAGAGTTAAGAGTGTACAGTAGTCAAATTTGAACTGGTGTATTCCGGTCCCATTTGAAAGTTCTTGCTGAGGTGCAGAAACGTATCTGCAAATTAATTGGTCCCACGCTCCATTCTCCCCTTCCACCTCTCTATCACGAACGTAATGTTGCTAGTCTCAGTTTTTTCTATATATACTATTATGGTATGTGTTCCTCAAAATTGTCTAGTTTATTCCCCGCTTCCTTTGTTCCAGCTCGTTTGACTCGATGATCTATTGATCTCAATCAATTCGCCGTTTTGATACGCCATTGTAATACAGCTTTCTACTCCATTTTTTTAAAATGGAAATCGCTCGAGACAAGACATGAGGCACTTGATGTAACAAGAATGAAAGATGATTGTTGCTAAGACAAGAGACGCTTATTGACCTGAGGTACAATTTGGTTGTTTCAGAGGACGGATTAATAAGAATTTGTCGACATTGGACTTGAAAGCAAAAAATAAGCAGCCTCACGATATTGTGTTCCACAGGCGGGTAATTCTAGAAAAATAACTAAAAAGTAAAGAGGTGGAAGGGGAGAATGTAGTGGGGGACCAATTAAATTGTAGACACGTTTCTGCATCTCAGCAAGAGAAAAGATCAAGGCTGTAGATAGAAGGAAAATAGTGAGCAGAAAGAGAGTTTCATAACCTTGCAGTTCCTGGAAAGAAGCTATTGGAATAGGAAACTTCTTTCCAAGAACTCCAGGGTCTGCAGAACACTGTTTGTGCTGACGTATTTCTCTACCTATAGTCTTGGCCTTTTTAAGACTAAGCTCAATAGTTATTTTCTGTTTTTGTGATAATCATATTTCTTTTTTGTTAGTTCCTTACGTCAAGTGGCTTCATGCCTTGTCTGGAGTGATTTGCATAAAAAATTATGTTCATATTTTGTGCATGCTTATAAGATGAAGTAAAAATATTCTGTATTAATTTTATGAAAGCACTTGAGGTAAAATTATTTAGCTGTGCTTACGAATGAAAACGGAGAATGCACCTAAACGAAAGAAAAATTGTCGAAAATTTTAAATGACATGAATGTGTATGCAACTGCAAAATAATTTTTGACGATTGTGATATTCAACCAAAAAAAAAAAAAACAAAAAATATAAAGAAAAAATAGCGGAAATAATGATTAGCTATAAGCACTTTTTCTGCACTGACAGGGTTCAAAATTGACTTCGCAATCTAGTAAGCGATGCCCGTTTCTCCCCCATTACAACCTCTTTCGCACAGAAAAGACTCTTCGAGTTTATCTCTGATCTCTCGTTATTTTCATGGCAAGTGCTCGACTGAGCTTCAATCTATGATCCTCTATAAAATAGTAACAACAAAACTCGTCTAGCTACAGCCATTATTAAATGTTCTCCCTATTCACTATCTGTTCCTAAATTCGATACCCCCGTTCAGTCTCAAGAGACAATGGATACACTTGTATAGGTTGCTATAATGTAATTGTGAGGCAAGGGTTGCACAATCCACAACCACACCTCTCCTGAATCGGCACTGTTTGAGTACAGCGACAAGGAGAAGACCAGGACGACTGGAAACAATACCGAGATAAGCGGAGAGCACATATAGATCTGGAAGTTCCAAATCGCCACTCACTTTAGTACTGACCAGACTCGAGGTTGCTTAACTTCGGTGACCTAACGGGAACCGATGTGCCAACCCGCCTGTTGAACACAATACCACGGGGCTGCTTCCCAGTTGACTACTACTTTTTTGCTTTTAAGTCCAATGTAGACAAATTCTTAATGAACTGTTCTCTGAAACAACCAAATTGTATCCAATTTCACCCACTTCCAGTCATTACGGTAGCCGGCACTCATTAACACTTATCCTCGAGTGGCTATCGAAGCTTAATAAGCGTTGACTCTCTTTTAAAACAAACTTATGCAATTGAAGAAAAAGAAATACAAAGTGGAACGATAAAATTGTCGACCTAGAAAAGACGACATGATTCCATTTCCGTTTGATGAAAAACGGTTTTATTTTTTTGCTGCAGACTAGTTGACCAAATCCCAAGAGCGATAGGAGTCTCCTATCATGTTTGAAAGTGACACAATGTTCAACGAGCGAGATTGGAGATGCGCCGCTATACAACTCATGCTCTCTACCGATCAAAGTTATGACAACAGGACCATTGCCAGCACCTTTAAAATGCATCGCTGGATTGCCACGGATAGCAGGGACATATCCAGGGTAATGAAAACAAAGTTTCCGGCCACGGTTATCATCTTTGGTGTGGTTTCAAGTGAGGGCCACATCATGCCACCTCACATCTTTGAAGTCGGCTTGAAAGTCAACATCATATTGTACTGGGGTGTGCTGAAGAGTGTGGTGATCTCGTAGTGTAATCTAATTGCTGCTGGCACACCCTGGGTGTGGCAGTATAACCCGACGCCGACCCACAAGTCCAAAGTGACTCAGCCTTGGCTTTAGAAAGAGTGCTACGATTTGTACCCTTCTTTCACCTGCCCCCATCATCCCTCGACCTTACCCCTCTGGACTACTTCACCAACATGACCTCCCACAACACAAAAGTAAGCTTGATCGCCGCCATCCGCCAAGTATTCGCCGAGCTCCCGCTGTGCTTGCGGAAAACGCATGCTCCCAATTTCGAACCTGTATCGAAGCGGTGATTGAGGCTGAAGGCGGCTACATTGAATAGATATCAGCCTACTACATAATCAAGTTACCTTAATTTGATATTTTCAGTAAAGTTTAGAAATAAAGTTTTACTGTTGTTTTAGGGCGACAACTTTATCGTTCCACCCTGTATTTGCGCACTAATGAACAAATGATTAAGAACTAGATTCTTGGTCATACTTTGGATTATTTCAGCGATAACAGTTTACGTTTCAATTGGTTTAAGCGGACATGTTTCGTGGAGGTAGTAGTCTTAAAGGGGGATGGATTGAGGCGGACACCCATGACATTCAAGGAGGTGTGACAAAGATTCATTGGATTAACAGACGCTGCCGTTTCGTACATCCGTTCAGAGGTAGGTCAGTCGCAAAATTATGCGCGTGCATGTATGTATGTGTATGACTGCCGTGTGCGTGTTCAAAACACACACACACACACACACACATACACACACACACACGCACACACACATATATATATATGTAGGAAGAGAGAAAACGCAAAATTAGAGGATAAGATACAAATAGAGAGAAATTATGCCATAGTCTGTGTGTGTATGTGTGTGTATGAAAAGAAAAGCAAGTGATAAGTATGTGTGTGTATATGTGTGAGATAGATAGATCGATCGATCGATAGATAGATAAAGAGAGAGAGAGAGAGAGAGAAGGGGGAGGAGGAGGAGGAGGAGGAGCGAGTGAGGGCGAAAAATAAAAAGTTACTGGAATTTTCCCACATATGACTTTATAGGTCTTTACATCCGTTAATAGGCGACACATCAAACGATTATATATATATATATATATATATATATATATATATATATATATATATATATATATGCTAGATCCGTTCTAGGGCATCAAAAGACATATATATATATATATATATATATATATATATATATATATATATACATAATGGAAAAGAGTAAGAGAGATATGAATAGGAAGCGGATGTAGATATAAAGAGATGTGGTCTGAAATAGAATGCAGTAAAGTATTATGTGAGTGAGTGAGTGAGGGAATGAGTGAGTGAGTGAGGGAATGAGCGAGTGAGTGAGTGGATGAGTGAGTGAGGGGGAGAGAGAGACGGGGAGAGATGCAATGAGAGAGAAGGAGAGCGATAGATAAATAAATGTAATTTATAGCTGATTAAAACAATTAGAATAGATCTTATTTCAATATAACTCAATCCCCAAAATAAAGAATTTTCGGTAACAGCGAAGCCGTCTATTTGATGATGGTTTCTGGTTTCGGAATCAGAAATTGATAAGCGGTGTTTATGAGAGAGAGAGAGAGAAAAAAAATCTTTTGGCCGTTTATTTTCACCGTTAAAAAATTATTGACACATAAAAAAAAGACAAACTTATAATTAAGAATTTTTATTACAAACTAACAGGCCACCAGCGTTGCCCGGGCATAAAATCCGCATAAATATTATATTTTAATTAATGCACATTTCTTATTTATTACAAACAGAAATACGGAAGTATTAAATGCAACGTTAAATTCTTTTGAAAAAAAAAAAAAAATGAAGTAAAAACAAAAAACAAACAAAAACAAAAAAAAAACGGAAAGAAACTGAAACATGTGCATGCAAGTCTTATGTTTTTTTTCTAGACAGTTCACTTCTTGTAAGTAAAAAAAGGAAAAAAAAAGATACTCGAGCTGAGACCGAAACAAAAGCCAAAAGACAGTGAGTCATATACGATAACCATTAGACCAGCTTGCCACGATCTTTAAATAGCGTTTTCAAATTACTTATTCTTAACAACAGGAGACTGTCATTTTTTTATGATCGCACATGCGCAGTCATGAAGCAGTTGGCTAACGCATAAAAATCCGATGACCCCCCTCAAGTACCAATTTTTCAATGTTGACCTCTTAGCAGTCTTTTTTTCGGATCGAAAACCGATTAAAAAAGTTTTCCACATGTCTGAATATCCTATATACCAAATGCCAAGTTTGTAAAACAAAAATTCGTTGAGTATATAGGTTGAGAAGTGTCCTCATAAATACACATTCTCACTTTTATAGATAAAATAATGATAGATTATCAAATTAAAATTCATAATGTGTTTTTTTTTTATTTGAAAATGTTTGAAAAATATTTTACGACGGTTGTTAAAAAAACAAAGCCTCCCATGTTTTTAGCTCAAAAAGTTGAAGAGCTACCAAGACGGGGGTGGTACCATTGAAACAAGCTACATTTTGTGCCCCAGAATTTATATTTCTACACAACTGGCACCATTCTTAATGCAATTTTTTCCATGAATTCAATGAAGCATTTACGCCCATGACAGGAGTTGCTTTCTTAGAGTTTCACAACGTCAATATCTGCAACAGAGAGATGAAACTATTTATTCACGAATGCATCAGTTCAGTCATTATATAAAATGCAATTTGCAACCCCCTCTGATCCTTTCGGGCGGAATAAAAATAGCAAAACACTCCTCGTATTTACCATTTTTTATAATTCGGATATTCTTTGTTTTGTTTTTTAACCTTTTGAATAATTCATCTATTATATCTATAAAAATGAGAATATTTATGTCTGTCTGTGTGAGGACACTTCTCAACCTATGTACACAACGAATTTTTGATCTACAGACTTGAAATTTGGTATATAGGGTAATCAGTCATGTGAAATTTTTTTGATCGGTTTTTACCCGAAAAAAGTGCAGCTAAGGGATCAAAATTGAAAAATTGACACGTGGGGTAATTGGAATTTTAAAAAATCTTTTGCCAAATGTTTCACGAATGCGCATGCGTAAATCGTTCACATGACAGATTATTTATGTTAAGAATAAGTAGGTTTAGAAAACACATTTTTAAAGACTGTGGCAAGCTGGCCTAATCGTCATCGTATGTTACTAACTGTTTTTTAAGTTTTGGTTTCAGTCTCCGCTCGAGTATTTTTTGTTTATTTACAAAAAGTGAATTGTTTAGAAAAACATAAAACTAGTATTTTTTCCGTTTATTTTACTTATTTTTTAAAAAGAAATTTAACGTTACGTCTAATATCATATCAAGCTGGCCTAATGGTTATTGTACTTGACTAACTGTGTTTAGGGTTTGGTTTCGATCCCAGTTCGAGTATTTCTTTTAAACTTACAAGAAGTGAACTGTTTAGAAAAACATAAAACTTGCATGCACATATCTCAGTTTCTTTTCATTTTTTTTTACTGATTTAAAAAAAAAATAATTAAACGTTACGTTTAATTATTTATTTTTTTTTAAATAATTAAACGTTACGTTTAATACTTACGGTATTTCTATTTATAACAAATAAGAATTTCGCATTAATGAAAACATAATATTTACGCATATTTTACGGACGGCCTACTAGTATAATGTAACATATTTTTTTAAATATTTTAGTTTATTTTTTATTATAATCTATTATTTTTTTATTATAATCTATTACGTTTTACCATAACCTGTTACTTTTTTATTATAATCTATTATTTCTTTTTGTTAGAATCTGTTATTTTTTTATCATAATCTATTATTATTTTTTTATAAATAGGAATGCAAGAACATTGAAATCTAGACTGGTATATTAACCTCTAGTCTCTCACTCTTAGACATGGTCCAAAAATAGTATCACATCTAATAGGTTCCACACCATCGGCTAAGTTCTCACCTCTGTCCCATCACCACATTGTCGCACTCCTGTATCGGTTTTACAAGTACTTTAATGAAATTTATTTATTAACTTATAGAATTTTTACCCTCTCGATGTACACATATACTCTTGATTAATCAGAGAAGAAACAAAATCCCGCCCCTTTACTGTTGATGTTCGTAGATTCTGGAAAGCTTTCTACTCTAATAGTTTCTTTCCTCGATCTGTTAGACTTTGGAATTCTCTCCCTATTTCCTGTTTCCCTGACAGAGAGTTGACGTTCTTTAACGTCACAGACTGGCGATCTTGGCATTCCAAGTTCGAATCCAGTTCGTTCCACAAAATCACTTTCATTAAGATGTTGGCAACCTTCACGTGGTATTCCCATAAGTACCCGATGTCTTTCAAGAAAAAATTCTGACTAGAAAGATATCGGGGAAACTAATGGCAACTACAGAATCTTCGGATTCATTCGACGCGGTGATGATGCTTCCCTGACGGTAATAACCTACAGAAGTTTAAATATAATGTGAACAGACATCTTGCTGCTCAACTCCCAACAGTTCCCTGGTAGACATGGTCCCAAATAGTAACCCCTTACGTTCCAATTGACAATTAATTCATGTCATGCGAACCGTTTTATTGCTTGTATATTTTCTGCTGTTTCAAAGACTAGTTCTCTTAACGTAATCCATCCATCTATATATAAACAGTGAGAATGTGTGTGTATGCATGACAGAAAAGTAGAAATGCTAGTTCAGACGTAAGCTTGAAAGACGAAATAAAATATTATTTCTAACTTAAGCGTTGTTGTGGTGACACCCACTCATTTACATATGTGGATAATATTACACATCAATAGCAAGACTCGGTTAGTCTGAGTGTGTGTTAACCAGAAGCCACCGAAGACCGAGCCGAGAGCCGATATGTTCTCCAGCCAAGACTGTCTTACTTGACAACATTATGTAAATATACTGTAAATATACTTTTCCTAATGCACTTCTTATTGATCTACCTTTTTTTTTGTTGAGTCTTCAATTGTACTGCCTTATACGTTATTTGGTTCAACCTGCAAACATAACAGTTGACGACGAAGATGAACGTCAAACATAACAAGGTCATTTTAAATGCCTGTTCTGACGTGAGTTTGAAAGACCAACCAAAATCCCATTTTAACTCATCATAACAGACCATTCGAAATACAGGGTGTCCAAAAAGCCACTGAAGGGTTTTGAACTTAAATAGATTCTTTATTTTTGATGATATCTTTCTGTAATTTTGACACAATCTTACTAAGACATTGGAAAATTAAAAAAAACAAAACAAATGCAAAATTCAAGCAATCTTTATTTATAAAAGACAATCTATTTTGAATGTTGCTCATTTTCAGTTTCGCATATTTGTGCTCTTTCCAGATTGCAGAATCTCTGGATTGGGATTTAACAAGAATGGAATACTGTTGCCATATCTGGGCAGGAGCTGCTAAAAATAGTCTATCCTGCCTTGACAGAGTACAAAATAGACTTCGTGGCTTAGTGGGGATGCCCTTTTCTCTACCCTGCAACCTCTCTCCCACAGAAGAGACGTTGCGAGCCTATCCTTGTTTTATCGTTATTTCCATGGCAGGTGCTCGTCTCAACTCCAATCTCTGGTCCCCCCTCGCCAATCTTTCACGAAAAACACCCGTCTAGCTGAATCCACTGTGAAAAATTTCCCCCACTCTATATCTGTGCCTAAATCAAAACGCGGATTCCATGAACAAAGCTTCTTTCTTAGAACTGCACGCCTGTGGAACTCTGTTCCGTCTGCCTGCTTCCCACCGGACTACAACTTGGATGTCTTCAAGTCCAATGTTAACAAATTCCTAATGAACCGCCCCCTTAAGTAAACACTTCATCAAATCTCCACACTAACGTAATGTACTTGCAATAACCCTTATCCCTGAGTGGCTTCCGGGCCTTGATAAGTGGCGACCACTGTGTAAAAAAAAAACTCCCTATCTGCAATCTGATATAAATCATGTTTTGGAAAGAGAACAAATATGCAAAGCTGAAAATGGGCAACATTTAAACGACTTTAGTTTTCATAAATAAAGATTTTTTGGATTGTGCAGTTTTTTAAAAAAATGCCCCAATGTGTTAGGCAGATTGTGTTAAAATTACAGAAAGATATCAAAAATGAAAAATCTGTTTAAGTTCAAAACCCTTCAGTGACTTTTTGAACACGCTGTACTAGTTCAAACTTAAGCTTGTTAGATTAACGAAACTACTATTTCTGACTTAGTGTGGCAGATCGGCCGGCAGACTATGCTTTCGTAGATGTACGGAGTCGCACGTAAATAGAAATAAATCTAGATTTTAGGTTGTTTTGTTTTTGTCATAAACAACATTGCAATCGTAAATCTCTTTTTTTGTCTAAGTTTATTTAATGTTTTGTAAAGCCAATAAATTTCAGATTAAGCTTTCATAATTTCATAAAAATCACTTACTTTACCACCGCAACTTAAATGATAGTCAATTAAAATCAAGTCAATAATTTATCGTCATAAAATGAAAATGCTATCATAGATTTACTAGCATTTGGATCCGTCTACATAAGGGCAATAAATTAGACCAATCTCTATTTATTTGCGGACTTTTATCCTTCTATTCATAGTGGTTGTTGTTCAGCCACGTTTCTGCCGACTCATTCTCTGGCCTTCTTCAGGTGAACTGGATAAAAATGCTCTCTTAATTGCATGCTCAGTAATTACTGCCTTCCACAGTTGTCGTCGTCTCACCACGTTTAGGTCAACTAATCCTCTGGCCTGCTTTTGGGTAGGATTGAAACCGCCATATTTAGACAGTGCTCACCTGAAACCGTAGAGATTCAACGCCTCTATCCACTGCGTCACGGGCCACGAAACGTGGGGAGAAAAAAACTGTGAAACGCGATCATTACTGGGGATACAGTTAAGAGATTCAGCATCCCTATCACGTTATCTTTTTTCCCCTATTAATGAGTTCAATTTACGATAAAAGAAGAGGTACCATTTGAAATCGACGCAAATCATTTATTCGTTTGCAAAAAATTAATCAGAAGTGAATTTTCCAGGGCATACATTGTCAAGCCCAAATATCAGCTGACGTGATATTATAAACAAACACAGACGGAATTTGATGTACGGCGTAATCATTATTCTGTTTTAATTTTTTTAATTGTTTTTTTTTATGAATTAGACTACCAGGCATATTATTCATCATAATCTATATATATATAAAAGTGAAATTGTCTGTGTGTCCGTCTCTGTGTGTACATTTCCCTATCAAACAACTCTGTCAATTTTCAGTCTACAGACTCAAGATTTGACATAAGGGGCATTGAGATTTGGGGAAATCTTTTTAATCGGTTTTCAGCCAGAAATTTGGCTGTCAAGAGGTCAAAGTTCAACGCTTTGACCTTTGAAAGCTCTACCAAACTCCTCTGTCAATTTTTGGTCTAAACACTTGAAATTTTAGATGTAGGTTACTTGGACATGGATCAAACTTGGACATGGATCAAACTTTTTAATTTGACAAAAAAAATAAATGTTAAGGGGTCAAAATTAAAAAAAATTAACTTCCTAACCAATTTTTGGTTTAAACATTTCAAATGTTTCATAAAGTTTATTCAGAAATAAGGCAAGCTTTTTAATCGGTTTTTGGCCGAAATTCTAGCTACCAAGGGGTCAAAGTTCAAAAGATTTGACCTTTGCGGTTTCTAGCAAACTATTAAGCAAATTTTGGGTCTAAACATTTGAAATTTTAGATGTAGGTTACTTGGTCATGAGTCAAATTTTTTAATATATGCATACATATATATATATATGTGTGTGAAAGAGATTTAGAAGGCTGTCACAATGCGAGGAATGAATTATAGTCGCTGTTGGTAAGAGGAGACGAGAACAAGTGGCGATTTACAAATCAATAAGTACATATATATATATGTTTTATTATTTTTTATTTTTTTTTTACATATATACTTATTCAGTTGTATGGTAAAATGTCTTACTTTTATTCATGCGACGTATTCCATTATTAATTTCGGAAAAATTTTCCTTTTTCAAATGTGGTGCGTAACAGGTCGATTCAAAGCATGTTGGATGAAGGGCCGGAAGTTGTGTAGCTATGTGAGGCCTCGGGGCAAATGTGGGTAGGGGATTTATGTATGGTATGATTAGGTGATTAACATGTTTATAAATTTGCTATTTTTATTTGTCTTTATTTTTATTTTATTTATTATTTTTTTCTTTTTTGGTTTATAACTTGTTTTAGCGTGAGCTTTTTTCTTTGTCTCTGTTATGTTGTCTTTATCATTATTACTATTATTTATTTATTTTTTTTCTGCTGATGTGTGGGTGTCTCTGCTTTTCTGGGTCATTGAAATTTTCTGGATACACAGTGTAGTATCTGTTCTGATGTTACACTTCACCTTTTTCTATCCTCAGTCAGTGGAGGAGGAATCCTTCATGACTGAGACAATTCTTATTTTTGTTCCTATCCAGAGTGCCCCTTTTTTGGATGCTGGATTTCCCCACATTAAAAACTGACCTTGTGTCTAACTCTGCCATCGAGGGGAGGCAAGTAAATAGAAACCCATTAATTAAAAGTCCCTAGCCTCCCACCAAAAAAAACCCCAACAAATTTGACTAAAGGAAAAAATAAAGGAAGTAAAAGTTATAGGGCTGCCGAAACTAAACCCGAGATCTGCTTTCTATACTCCTTAAGAGTATATCGTAATACAGACTCGCATACATATATATATATATATATATATATATATATATATATATATATATATATATATATATATATATGTATATATATATATATGCATATATATATGCATATATATATGTATATATATATGTATATATATATATATACATATATATATATGTATATATATATATATATACACATATATATATATATGTACATACATAAGCACATAAAGTTATGGACAGTACATTGGGCTCGAACAAATCTGGGCTGAACTGTTAGTGTATAATAATCATTAAAGGAATGATTCTATAATAATACATACGCAATCTGCATAAATTAAAATAGCATGTTTAAACGTATTGTACGACCGGGCAACGCCAGGCGTCCAGCTAGTTGATATATAAGAGAATAATTAATGTATCTGCACTGAATGACCAATATGCGTTCTAAACTGATATATTTTTGTTTTCGGAATTAATTTCTTTCATTATAATTGATTTTTTTATGGAGAACATCTTTTTTTTTAATATCTTTGTTTAAATATGATTAAGATTTATTTGGCAGTTGAGTTGACTGTACTTGTGCATCAACCACTGGTCACGTTCTCTTAGCTAGCGTCAAAAAACAAAAAAGGAAAAACAAGAAAAATAAAGAAAAAAATGAAAAAAAAGAAAAAATGGAAAAAAAGAAGAAAAAAATGAAAAAAAAAGAAGAAAAAGAAAAAAAGGAAAAAAGAAAAAGGACAAAAAGAAGAAAAAGAAAAAAGAAAAATAGTAGAAAAAGAAAAAGAAAAAAGACAAAAAAAAAAGAGTCTCAAACCTAACAGTTCCACCGTTTTCCAAGCTCCAGTCACTTTCTCTTAGACAGCGTCAAGAAAAAGGAAAAAAATAAAAATAAAGAAAAAATGAAAAAAAAAAAAATTAAAAGAAGAAAAAATAAAAAAAAAGAAGAAAAAAAGGAAAAGGAAGAGTCTCAAACCTAACAGTCCCACAGTTTTCCAAGCTCCAGTCCTTGTTCTGAATTGAAATCCAGGTTTAATTTCAGGAATGTTTAGACAAAATATTTTTTTTCTTTTTTCTTTTCTTTTCTTACTTGCCATGATGTTGTTCGGCGCACTCTCTAGTTGTCGAAAATAGAAAATAGAGGCTGCATCGTCCAATCCAGTAGGTAAGCGCACGATCATACGAACATGTGTAAAAATTAATAGAGTTTCACTGTTCGGAATCACGATGACTACATCGGCTGAAACGTTTGTAACCCAACCATAAGAATATAAATGATCAATCCTGATCTTAAATATTGCAAAACATTCATCTTGTTTTAAATTCTGACCGAGATTGAATGATGATCAAAGAATGTTTCACCCTCCCATGTTTTTATTATCCTCAAGATTGGTAAAATTGCACATTTTTCAACTCAACTAACATGACACGCATATAAAACGATTAAAAATAAACTAAGATAAATGTACAAAATGTTTAACGAATTTTTTCAATTTTGACCCATTTTTTTCACTCCTTAAAAAGTTTTAACTGGCTAAAGACCCATAAAAGAACAGTCCGTAAAAAAATCCAATCATTTTAGGCCCCCTAGCGTCGCTCTGTGACTTTTAGTTTCGGAGAAGATAATTTGAAAATATGGAGACACACAGACAGACATATAACCGTTTTATATTAGATATATTAGAAGGGAGACCCGATGTTACCCGGGATTGGTAAAATCGCACATTTTTCAACTCAACTGATTGCCTACTCTATTTGGGGACGCATCGCGGTACATTAGGTGGAAGCTTCACACACCTTCCAGCACTGAAGTAGCCCAAAATACATCGTCGTCTAAATTCAACTGTAGAGACTCTACTGCTAATTTTATATAATTACTAGCATTTCAGCCCGGCGTTGCCCGGGTGTTTGGAGGTTTATGTTGAGCAGCAAAATAATTTAAAAAAGTGGTAGTAGGAAGGACGTCTCGAACCCGTACTGCGAAGGAGGAAAAGAACGGGGGGAAAACGTGACGTCTTTACTGTTACGACCACCGTCAAACCGGAAGTGACGTAGATTAAAATTAAGGCTAGACAATCGAAAAGAGGCGATGACTTTCGAAAATATCGGCGAAAAAGAAATCCCTCCCTGTAGAAAAGTGCCCAGTTGAAGATGAAGAAATTGATGTTTTCAGCCAATTTTTTCGGTATTTGTTGTTTGAAGGGTCGAGCTTCAAAACGATACTGATATTGTGAAAATCCGTCGCCTCTGTCAAATGTTTTAGGCAGACATGCAAACAATCATACATACATTTATATATTGGTAGCTAAAATTTTCGACCCAAACCGATTAAAAAGTTTGCTCTATCTCTGAATACCCTTTATGTAAAATTTTAAATGTTTAAAGTAGAAATTGCCTGAATAATTTGGTAGAGCGGCAGAGGGCATTTAACAAAGATTTTGACACCTATTTATTGTTTTGAGCTCAAATTAAGTTATTAAGTTAAAGCCATGTCCAATGAACGTATATCTAAAATTTTAATTCTTTATACTCAAAATTGGCGGAGGAGTTTGGTAGAGTTCTCAAATGTCAAATCGTTGAACTTTGACCCCTTAACAGCCAAATTTGGCCGAGAACGTATTACAAAGATTTTCCCAAATCTCACTACCCTGTATATCAAATTTCGAGTCTGTAAACTAAAAATTGACAGAGTTATTGCGTAGGGAAATGTACACAGACACACACACAATGACACTTTCACTTTTATAGATATATCGATATAGATTTTGTTTATATATAATGATTGAATTAAAGTTTAAAATGTAAAAGTCCAGTATTATGCTTCTATTGTACTCTAAACAGAAACACTCATTTCGGACGCATCCCTATCATATCAAAGAACCTACTGTTGATTTTATATGCGTGACCTTACTGCTTGTGCGGTGATAATGGCTTGAATTTAAGTTAAGTTATCATGGTGCAATTTTATAATTGTGCTTAAGCAGAAACATTCATTTTGAACGCAACCCGTCATATCAAATAACCTACTTTTGATTTTATATGTCCGACCTTTCAGCTTGTGTGGTAATAAAACTTCTCAAATGCATTTGCGATGTTAGACTGTGTAAGGCGTTAACTTGGGTTAAAATTGCTTGTTACTTCTTTAATCGGATTATTCTCTATCTATATAAAAGCCAAGTACGGCC
>NC_136497.1:138917977-138937977 GCF_053919585.1 Euprymna scolopes
TTAAACAGAGAGAATTAGTGAAGGCTGTTAGACCAACGAATAGATGGAATAGATACATCGAGGGCATTGCCAACGCTGCTGCGAGGAAGGTGGCCTTTCTCTACTGATCTAGAAAGTTACGTACGCCTGAAAATACCCTTTGCTTTACAAGTGTCCACCATTCGCCCATGTATGGAGTATTGTTGTCACATTTGGGCTGGTGCATCAGCTATCAGTCTCCTGCACAGTGTTCAAAAGAGAGTTACCAACCTAATAGGCCTCGAGCTGTCAACTAGACTTCAGCCTCTCTCCCATCGATGAAATATTGCATCTCTGTACATGATTTACAAGTATTTTAACGGTAGATGCTCCGACTAACTACAAACCCTTGTGCTCTCTCGACGTAAAGACCTTCGCCAAACACGACGAGCAGCAAAATCCCACACCCAAACATTAGAGAGCCTCAGATACCAGAAAGCGTTTTACTGTAATAGTTTCTTCCCAGAACTGCTAGAATTTGGAATTCCCTTCCAGCTTCCTGCTTCTCCGACTGTACTGACATGCAGAATTACAGTGTAATGTAAACAGACATCTTGTTGCTCAACTCCCTGCATAGTACCCTTGAAATTATGTCCCAAATAGTAGTCCCTACATTAAAATGGAACTGTGCCTAGTCTGGGGTGGAAATGAAAGTGTAATTTGTTAACTATAATATATATTGCTCTTTTTATTAAGCACTATCAAAAAGCTTATTAAATTGTTTGTTCACTTTTGTATATATTTAACCTGGAATAATTCAGGCCTTTGCATAATTATTTTCAGACATAAAAGACTGCGGGAGTGGAATTAATGGACCCCCCATATATATATATATATATATATATATATATATATATATATATATATATATATATATATATATGTATATATATTTAAATAAGGGAGTAGTCACCAACAATGTGTATTTTTTAACATTATTTTATTATTCCGTGTCTTGGTTTTTCATTGAGAATTATGTTTGGATCATTGTAATAATGTTTTTAAGTTATTGAAATCGTTTACGTACGTTTCAGACGGTCTGATGCGTCCTCGTCAGAAATTATTATATTATTTAAATATACATCTTTCTTTCGTTGGAATTTATTAACCCATTTTATATATATATATATATATATATATATATATATATATATATATATATAAATATATATATATATATATATGAACAAATTTACATGGTCGATACACTGGACATGCTAATGTTTCGGACAAATGGTCGGTTAAATCCAAAAGTTCTCGTCAGGCGACTTAAGAAATGGTTGCTTTCCACAGAAGAAGCCAGCCCTAAAATATTTGGTTTTTGACTGATTTCTTCTTCGGAAAGCAACCATTTAGTAAGTCGCCTGACGAGAACTTCTGGTTTTAACCGAACATTTGTCTGAAACATTAACATGTCCAGTGTATCGACCATGTAAATTTGTTTATATTAATAAAAATATATCTTGCTCTTCTTTTATTGAGCACTATTAATAACCTCGTTAAATCAATTAGTTATCACCCATGAATACCTTTAATATATATATATATATATATATATATATATATATATATATATATATATATATATATATATATATAAACAAACATTGTTGAAGACAATAAAGCCTTTGTTTAGTTATACCTTTTTTACTTTTTTAAAAGTTTTTTTCTGATGATGTTTTGTTTTTTTTGTATAAATCAAAGGTATTAATAAATGTCCCATAGTTAAATTTGTCTCTTTGAAGCATGTCGGAATTTTGTTGCTTTTCGTCTTTCGTGAAGACATCGTCAGGAATGTCTAAGATTTGGTTGTGATGACAGGGTGAATGGTATTAGCAGTAGGAATCGGAAAACGGTTAGTGAGTGCGAAGCGGTTTGTGCCCAGTTGGGAGGGGGTAGTGTCTAGTTTTGAAGTGAGGGCTGAGTCAAAGAGGGGAAGAGGTTACGATAGGCATTTTAAACATTGACTGGATGGATAAGTATAAACATATTTAGGAAAGGTTTCGGAGTTCTTATATATATACCGCTTCCAAATCGTTTAACGTTGGTTTCATGGTGTATTATTTATGTGTTGCTGACTAAAATTTCTCTAACTTCGGAAGGGGGGCAGTTATGTTTTTTTCCGTAAATGTTGGACATCTACAGTGAAATTGGGGAATTTTGTTGCTTGTTGGGTGAGTCGGGGTTACTTACGTCGAGGGGTCACCAGTGTTAAAAGTTAATCAGAGCACATTCTATTAAAATATTTGTAAAACCCGCACAAGACTGTCCTTTTGTCTCCTCTTACTACAAGACCTATCTGGTACTGACGCAGTCTCGAGACTAGTTCAATTGCAACGGAACTTGTTAACCAATAAATCAAAAATGAAATCCATAAAACCCTCCCCGGTGAATGATAGGCCGACCCTAGTGCGGCGGGTATGAATATCAATTAAAATCCGAAATGTGCGCAGCGAAACACGGACGAACTTTATGACCAACTTAACGAAACACCACTTTCGATTTAACGACTTCCCCGGCGATAGTAATTCAGGAATTGTGATATTAAAAGCGAGTAATTCCAGTTGTATGTCGTTCAGTGGTTTTATTTATCAGGTATCGATTCGCGGCGACGGATGGAGAAGCTCAATGGTTGGAGATAAACGTTCGTTTTCATTCAGACAAATGAGGAAAAGAGAAAACATAAGAAAAAAAAATCAAAAGTACAGATTGGAACGATAAAAGTGTCGCCCTAAAGAAAACAACACTTACAGCTTTATCTAAAATATGTTATTGAAAATATTAATTCAGGTAACTTGAATATGTAGTAGACCTAAACTCTATTCAATGTAGCCACCTTCAGCTTCAACCACTGCTTCGATACGGGTTTGGAACTTGGAGTATACCTTTTTCACAAGGGCCGGCGGGAGCTCAGCGAATATTAGGCGAATACTCGGTCGATGGCGGCGATCTGGTTTGCTTTGAGGTTGTTATGGGAGGTCATGTTGGTGATGTTCTTGACGTATGACCAAACGAAGTAGTCCAGATCGGGGGAAAAGGAGGCGAGCGAGAGAAGGTACAAATAGTAGCACTCCTTCTGAATCCAAGCCTGGGTCCCGTTGGACTTGTGGACTGGCGCCGAGTCTTGCTGCCACACAAAGGGTTTGCCAGCATCCATCTGATTGCACCAGGGAATCACCAAACTCTTCAGCACATCTATGTACATTTTGGTGTTAACTTAGAATAATGACATGTAAAAACATCAGGTGATTATCTGAGTAACGTATACTAATTACGACATTTAGGAGAGATGGCCCTATTATGATACGGTGGAATTAGTTGAGTCAGTTGGAGACGGTCTGGAGATCGTGATGGCTTCAGTCACAGGGGGGGGGGTCAGAAATGGCGATAGTCAGAATCAGCGTTGCAAGTTTCTCAAATGGAATAAAACACTCTGGAATAAAAAGTTGCCGAAAATTAAAACCAAGGCTCTGTCATGTCAAAGATGGACCAGATATATTCCTGATTATCCAGATGTTGAAACCCCAAATAGGTGCTTTTGTGTCTTTTGTGTTGTAAAGGTGTTTATGTATATTCTTTTCGCGCCGTAAACTGTAATTAAATGTACATACACACACAAATATAATTATCCACTGACACGTGTTTCGTCGTCTACAACTCATCAGAGTGGTTGAATCTAGCGAGATTCGAAATCAGGATATATATATATATATATATATATATATATATGAGCAAACAGTTAATGAAATATGTTAAAAATACTTTGAAATGAGTTAAAAACATGTTTAATCTGAAAATGAAACACTAGATAAATGGATAGTCCTTAATCCGCGGAGTTTCGAAGAAATACTCTCCTTCTCATCAGAGGGTAGGAATTAGCAAAATGCGGGATCGGATTTTGCATGCAGAAGTATTTGATGAAACAACAAGTAAGTCAAAGATCTTACTTGAAAACAAAATAAGTTAAGCAGAGGGAATATGGTAAAGAAAAAGGTGATTACACATGAATGGGTAGTCTGGTGGAAGATAAAAAATCCAGTGACGGTAACATACAAATGTAAAACTTCAAGAAAGTTAAAAGAATTTCCATTTGTACAAGTAAAATCCAAGGAAATCCCGTAATTGGAAGAAGATGGTCCATAATAATAATAATCCAAAGGCAGAAATCCATGGAATAATTAACAAAAATGTGTACAAGGAAAAATAATATTAATAAAAGAAAAATAAGATGTGCTTTTCACTGTACTTCCGAGACATAACTATAAATAAAAAAAATCTGGGAAGAGAAAGGAGAGAGAGAGAGAGAGAGAGAGAGAGAGAGAGAGAGAGAGAGAGAGAGAGAGAGAGAAAATGATGAAGTTAAATATAAAATAAAGGGAAACAAAAGTCAAAATGACCCAGACAGGAAATGTTAAAGGCGCGAAAATATATATAGGGCAAAATAATATAGGTAAACTGAAATGTACAGGTCATCACTTAAAAAATGTCAGCAAGAGTTGTTAAATGACACTAAAAGGAAAATAAAAAATAAATAAATAAATATATAATAAATAAATATAAAATAAAGAATAAATAAATAAATAAAAAATAAAATATAAAATATAATATATAATATAAAATAAAATAAAATAAAATAAGAATAAAAATAAAAAAATAAAAATTATTTAAGGGGAGAAGATGGCCGGTATCTGCAATTTCAGGAAAAAAAGTAAGTAAATTCATATAGTAAACTTTAAGTAAATATACATACAAGATATGAAAGTGTGGGTAGATTGATATATTAGATAGATAGGGAAATTTAAAGAATAAAACAGAAAATGCAGATTTATATATATATATATATATATATATATATATATATATATATATATATATATATATATATATATATATATATATACTAGCAATGGTGTCCGGCGTTGCCCGGGTATTTGGAGATGTATGTTGAGCAAAAAAAAAAGAGGTAAATTTTTTAAACTTTGACAACTATTATGACCCCTTAAAAATTATTGTTTTGGGCTCAAATCAAGTTATTAAGTTAGATCCATGTCCAATGAACCTATGTATAAAATTTCAAATGTTTAGACCGAAAATTGCGGAGGAGCTTGGTAGAGTTCTCAAAGGTCAAAACGTTGAACTTTTACCCCTTAATCGCAAAATGTTTGCCCGAAAACCGATCACATCGATTTTTCCAAAATCTCAATACCCTGTATATCAAATTTTTAGCTACCAATATATAAATGTATGTATCTATGTTTGCATGTCTGCCTAAAACTTTCAATAGAGGCGACGTATTTTACCAGGATCAGTATCGTTTTAAAGTTCGACCTTTCATACGACAAACATCGAAAAATTGGCTAAAAAAAATTAATATCTTCCCCTTCAACTATGCACTTTTCTACAGGGGGGGGGGGTCACTTTTTTCGCCGATATTTTTGAAAGTTATTCTCTCTTTCAGATTGTTTAGCCTTAATTTTGAAAAATGTCGCTTCCGGTTTGGCGGTGGTCGTAACAGCATAGACGTGAGGTTTTTATCTCGTTCTTTCCCTCCTTCGCAGTACGGGTTCGAGCCTGCCTTCCTACTACCACATTTTTTCCTTTTATCTTTTTTTTTGTTCAACAGACACATCCAAACACCCGGGCAACGCCGGTTGAAATGCTAGTATATATATATATATATATATATATTGATATCAATATATATATATTGCTTTATGTATATATATATATATATATATATATATATATATAGATATAGATATATCAATATATATACACCAAGAAATAAGATAAGAAGGAAAATAATATGGTTTACCCCCACCCCACTACCTGTTCAGTTTAAATGTAAAAAAAAATCACCTTATCTAATAAAGCAACATTCTCAATAAAATCTGAAAAAAAATACGGTAAATTAAGCTTTAATAAAAATACGATAAATTTAGAAAAAATAATAAAGAAACATATGATGATTTTAAATAAACCAAGTAAAAATAGCACCACTAAATCTAGTAATTGCAGAAATAAACAAGAATGCCCATTGAATGGAAATTACTTAGTAACCTCGGTAATATATAGAGCAAAAATCTCCACGGTAGAACACCCTAATAATAGTAAGTACTCTATTGGTATGGCGGGCAATGCTTTCAAGGAACAGTTCAGAGGTCACAAATGTTCATTTGAAAATCCCAGCAGTAAAATTAATACATCACTTTCAGTATACTATAAAGAATTTACCAGAAAAACACCAGCCATACGATGGAGTATTCTGAAAAACATGTAACATGTTCTTAACTTAACTCCCCATATTATCTTTGTCTTACGAAAAAAATATTTATCATAAGGTTTTAAGACAGAGATAAGTTACTCAATAAAAGATTAAAAACTTCTATAAACTTCAGGCGTTATGAAGAAAATCTTCTGAGTAACTTTAATATTACCCCATAATTTAATTATACTTAACTAAAACTATAAATAACCCACATACTATATATATATATATATATATATATACCAAACAGACCCCTTTAGTTAAATATCCCAATTGATGCAATCTACCACTAACATTCCAATTGATTGGCTGTTTAATCCTAATGTTTTACATCAGGCCAGGGGTTTAAATGGGCAAAATAGGTAACAGTTCTACGACTGATTTTGGCTAACAGTACAAGGAAATTTACTCTTGTTGACTCAATTTTACAAATATTGATTATATATTTGTAGATTGAACTTTAATACATGCTCGTGTTGCGCAAGGCTGATTCACTAGGGAATTTTTAAAATCTTTTCACCAATGAGCTCAACAACTTGCCTGTTTGCATAAGAATCCTTTTGTTGGGTGATTTCAATTCGGATCATCTTCTTGCATACAATAAGGCACAAATAGAATCCCCTAATGGATCTCAACATTTTCTTCAGCGCTCAAATTACACTACTCAGGTTGAAGGTGGTATATTGGACTTAATTCTTGATACAGAACTTTCTTCTTCACTAGCATTGTGCCTTCCCAGCCCATTTAGTGATCATTTTGTTTTGTACCTTAATGTGTGATTACTTTAATCGATATAAATAGATAGATACAAGACACACACACACACACACACACACACACACACACACACACACACACACACACACACATATATATATATATATATATATATATATGCTTTCTCTCTATGACATATTTCATTTAAATAAAATAGACGTTTTTTTCTATTAATTCTATTTTCGATCCTTTTCAACTTCCGAATAACGGTCTTCACTTCTTGCGGGAACTGGCTGATGTAATCACCATATTTATCATAAGTCCGAGTACTTTCCAATCCTGCAGGATTCATCGTCAGGGATAAATCAATCTAACTGGTTTTGAACAATTTATAAAGTTTTTTTTCTTTTCTTCATTGGCCAATTATTTTATCATTTTTTTCCATTTGTTTATTTAATGTAATATATATATATATATATATATATATATATATATATATATATATATATATATACTTGTTTATTGTTATATAAACATGCTCACATCCCGCTGCTACAAATAGCCACTTGTTTCAATCAAACAACAGATATCATAAGACAGCGACTTGACTATTCAAAAGATTATTCATTGAACTTTTGAATAGTCAAGTCGCTGCCTAATGATATCTGTTGTTTGATTGAAACAAGTGGCTATTTGTAGCAGCGGGATGTGAGCATGTTTATATAACAATAAACAAGTATTATCAGCTCTTTTTACTGAGCACTATCTAACAACCTCGTTGAATTCATTAGTCCATTACTTTTGAATAAAAAAACCCGAGTATATATATATATATATATATATATATATATATATATATATATATATATATATATATATATATATATATATATATACCGACAGTACGACATGTAGAAATGGTCCCAAATATTAGCTCCATTCGTCCCAAGTGGTAATGTTTCCTGTTTGAGGTAAACAAGGGACAAGGGTAAAAAGCGTAAGGTAAGTATTGAAGAGGCGAATTACATGAATGTGCTCCAGGTAGCTTTTTTTTGTTCAGTTTTATAAGGGTCCGAATCACTGTATTAGCGACAAAGTTTCTATATAATTTTATATCCGTCAGCGTGTTTTGTTTTTATTGCCATATTTTTCACCTATATTAGTTTTTTTTTGCTTAGTCTTTCTCACAAAAAAGACGTAGCGAGTCTCTCTCTCATTTATCGTTACTTTTATGGTTCTTGGCTGAGCTCCAATTGTTGCGTTATTGAATGTATATATAATTTGATAGCTTGCACTCTTTAAATGCTTACTAAAATCTATATATCTACTTTACAACCGGGCAACGTCGGATCACCCTGCTATCTGTGTTTCGGTACAAATATATTTATAAATATATACAAATACATATACGCGTATTCCATATCAATTATAGATGCAATTGTGCATGTGTGTATGCTTGTGTACGTTTGTATTTGCGAGTGCACATGTCACTGTATACAAATGTTTTGTAATGATCGCACGTATGCGACTTTTGTCCGTTTGTCCTAATCTGGTTGCGTGCGTTCACGCACCGAGAGGAGGCCTTAAAGTAGGGACGGTGTGGGGACTGACTTGGGTTGTTGAAGGTTTGCTCGCTTTGAAAGATCGATTGCCAAAAGAGCGCATAGGTCAGCCATAATTACACTGAAAAGCCGCCGATTGTGTGTAGGCTTAAATATCACGTTGTGGGCCGGGCCATCTCCATGTGAAAGGCCCGTTTCCTGATTATAGAGTGGAGGACTTTGGCCGGAGCCAAAGCAGGAGCATTGCGCCTCTGCTGGAAAATAGAGCCCATCAGCAGCGCCTCCTCACCACCACGATTTGTCTCTGACTTTTTCTGTTTCATCGCTTACCCTTTCTTTCTCTCTGTCCTCCATTTCTCTCCCCCTTATTACCTCTCTTAATATTTCTCTTTTAGAAAATAATGAGCAGTTTATGGAAAACGAAGATGTGTATCAGAGAGAGAGAGAGAGAGAGAGAGAGAGAGAGAGAGAGAGAGAGAGAGAGAGAGAGAGAGAGAGAGAGAGAGAAATAGAAAAGGAGGACAAACAACAATCAGATTATTGTCTTTCTTTTCCTTCTTCCTCTCTCTCTCGCTTTCGGAAAAATCGTAAGTGCTGAATAGAAAATCAGACAGTGTGTATTTGCTTGTGTAAGAGAGAGAGAGAGAGAGAGAGAAAGAGAGAGAAAGAGAAGGAAGAGAGAGAGAGAGTCAGAAAGAAAGAGAGGAAGGGGAGAGATAAAGAGAATAGCAAGTAAAGATGTTCATGAAAAGCCTATATTTATGATATTTTATTATTATTATTATTATTATTATTATTATTATTATTATTTGCATTATTGGCTCACAATGAGCTTTCACACAGGTCATCAAAGAGCTCTCATTGAAAACAGCCTGTGGTGTTCCCTGGAAGCCGAGTGACAACAAGTCTCTCCAGATTTCCAGTACTCTTCATCTCTTTCGATAGTATTTGAAAATAAATTTGCATTATCGCAACAGCTGCTTGCCATCGATTTCTCGTTGGCAAGCAGCTATTGGTCTTCACTGGAATTTGAGTGGCCATAAGCCCCCCCCCCCGGTCTCAGTTCTCTTCGCACTTATCCAGCGGAGATCTGGTCAGTGCTGTCTCCTTGGTCTTTCCTGCCTCCTTGACTCCTCTCAGCTATACGGTTTCTTTTTTTGGGGTGAATGGCAGTAATGTGGTAATTGGGAGATGGGGGTGGGTTTGGAGAACTTGTAGATATGCGGCTTCAATGGTCTTGGTTCCATGTAACGCTTCTTCATGTTTTGCTTCTGCAGCAGTTTGTTTTGTCCGTATTTGTTGTTCATGTGTATTAGTTTCCACATTCAAGGGTTTTCCTTAATATTTCAGCTTTTTTCATTATTGTTGTTCGTTGTATTTTTCCAGTCATTCCTTTGATTCCAATTTCCCCCATTCTTTTTTCAAAGTTTTTCGAGATTGTTCCTAGTGCTCCTATTATTATAGGTATTGTTTTGATTTTCTTCATCTTCCATGTCCCTTTCAGCTCTCTGGCTAGCTCTGTGTATTTGCTCCGTTTCTCCTTTTCTTTGATATTCACCCTGTACTCAGCTGCAACAGCAAATTCTACAATTTGGCATAACTTTTCTTTCTTGTTAATTATTACGACATCATTATTATTTACTTACTAGGAGTAGTCACACAGGCCATAATCAAAGATTTCTCTTTGTGAACAACGTGTGGTATTCTCTGGAGTCTGAGTGACAACAAGTCTCTCCAGATTTCCAGTACTCTTAACTACTTTCGATAACCATTACAGAATGATTTGCGTTATCATATCAGCCGCTTACCATTGATTTCTCGTTGGCAGCAACAATTAGTCTTCACTGGAATTTGTGTGGCAAAAAGCCTCTCCAAGATCCTAGTCCTCTTTGCACTCATCCAGCAAAGGTCTGTCTAGTGCTTTCTCTCCTCGTTTTTTCCACCCTCCTTGATTCTTCTCGCTTATTTAGTGTGGCGTCAGTTTTTAGTTAAACACAAAAAAAAAAAAAAAAAAAATTGGGAAAGGTAGAGAGTTAACTTGGAAAAGTTCCAGTTTCATGATTCCATGTGATACTCTTTTGTTTTACATTTAGAGCATTTTCTGTATGTCCAACTTGTGCGTGTAGGTCATGCGTATGAGTCTCCGCATTCAAGGGTTTTTCTTAATATTTCAGCAGTTTTCATTACTATTATCCGCTGTATCTTACCAGTCGTCCCCCTGATTCCAATCTCTCCCATTCTCTTTTCAAAGTTTGTTGGTATTGTTCCTAGCGCCCCTACTATTATTGGTATTATTCAGACTTTTTCGTCTTTCATCTTCCTTTGAGCTCTCTGGCCAGTTCAGTGTATTTGATCCGTTTCTCCATCTCATTAATATTCACTCTGTGCTCTACTGGAACAGCAAAATCTACAATCTGACAGGTATGACATCCGCTCTTCTTGCTTGGATATGTTTATCCGTTTGTATATGCATGTTCCATAGGATTTTATGACTTTCATTTTCAAGTACTGCTGTCATTTTGTGCTTGTACCATTTGTCTGGCTGTTCAAGATGCAGTTGTCTTCATAATTCCCTGTGTACTACTTCCCCCACTTGATCGTGTCTATTCTTACATTCTATTTGGGCTAGTTTACTGCTTTTCTTATTGTGTGGTTTATTGTTTCGTCTCTTTGTCGTCAGAGTCTGCATTTGCTGTTTTCTTGTGCTTTGTCGACCTTTACTTTTATGTGGTTGGTTCTAATCACGGTGTCTTGTGCGGTTATGGATTATTATTATTATTATTATTATTATTATTATTATTATTATTATTATTATTATTGGCCCACAAGGAACTTTCACACAGGTCATCACAGATCTCTCCCTAGAAACAGCCTGTGGTGCTCCCTGGAAGCTGAGTGACAACAAGTCTCCCCAGATGTCCAGTACTCTTCACCTCTTTCGATAACATTTGCAAACAAATTTTCATTATCGCAGTAGCAGTGTCAGAAATTTCGTGAAAATAGCGAATAATTCCACCCCATCTTTCCAAGCTTATAACTCCTCGAAAAATGCAATTCAAGCCCTAATTTTTTTTTCAATTAAAGGAGCAAGGACCAAGATTTCATTAAAACAAAAAACAAAAAAAAAAACGTGTTTTTTTTTTAAAAAGGTTTTAAACTTCGGACTTTACAGGTAAAATTCTAAAAGAACACTATGTTTTTTTTTGTTTTAAATTTGAATATATTATGTATTGACCTTTTCTCTTCAATTTGTGAGTAAATAATTATGTACTTATCGGGTTCTAAATTAATTATTATTAGACATTTACAAAATGGGAGGCGTGAATTATTCGACCCCCTGTCTTTCTAAGCTTATAACTCCTCGAAAAATGTAATTCAAGCCCTAATTTTTTTTTCAATTAAAGGAGCAAGGACCAAGGTTCCATTAAAAAAAAAAAAAAGAAAAAACAAATAACGTGGTTTCAAAAAAGGTTTTAAACTTCAAACTTTACAGGTAAAATTCTAAAAGAACACTATGTCTTTTTTTTTAAATTTGAATATATTATGTATTGACCTTTTCTCTTCAATTTGTGAGTAAATTAATTATTTACTATCGGGTTACTAAATTAAGTATTTACTTTTTAATAGACACTTAAAAATTGGGATGGGGGGGGGTCGTGAATTTAAAAAAAAAACGTTTGTCTAAAATATTATATTCGATTTATTGGAAAGAACATAAAATTTCACATTGACCCTGAAAATATCGTAAAAATAGAATCAATAGAAAAATTTTGATAGATTTTAAAAATTTAAAAATTGAAAAATATTGAGTTTAAAAATTGAAAAATATTGAGTTCGGAAAATTCATTACTGTTTTAAAAAAAAAATATTTCTATTACTTTTAAAACAACTGTAATAGTTTATTTTGGAAGTATAATCCATAAAGAAAATAAATAACCCACTTTTAACGGAGAAATTCCGAGATTTTTATATTGTATTCGCAGTTTCGTGTTAGGGGTGTCAAAAATTCCTACAAAAATTCTGATACTGCTTGTCATCGATTTCTCGTTGGCAGCGGCTATTGATCTTCGTTGGAATTTGATTATCATTATCATAATTATTATTACTATCATTATTATCATTATTATCATTATTATTAAAATTATTATTATTATTATTATTATTATTATTATTATTATTATTATTATTATTATTATTATTGGGCACTTTTATACAGGGAGGGGTCGCTTTTTTCGCCGATATTTTCGAAAGTCATCCCTTCTTTTCGATTGTCTAGCTTTAATTTAAACCCACGACACTTCCGGTTTGGCGGTGGTCGTAGCAGCAAAGACATCATGTTTTTTTCACGTTCTTTTTCTCCTTCGCAGTGCGGGTTCGAGCCTGCCTTCCTACTACCACTTTTTTTTTTTGCTCAACACACACCTCCAAACACCCGGGCAACGCCGGGCACCCAGGCTAGTCTATAATATAAATGTCACCTGTCTGTTTAAATGTATGTATGTATGTATGTATGCCTAAAACTTTCGACAGAAGCGACGGATTTATACGATGTCTTCGGACGACAAATATCGAAAAATTGGCTAAAAACATTAATTCCTCTAAGTTCAACTAGGTACGGTTCTACAGGGAGGGGGGGGAAGCTTTTTTTCGCCGATATTTTCGAAAGTCATCGCCTCTTTTCGAGTGTCTAGATTTGAATCAAACATTCATCACTTCCGGTTTGGCGATGGCCGCAACAGCAAAGACGTAACAGATTTTTCACGTTTTTTTCATCCTTCGCGGTACGGGTTCGAGCCTGCTTGCCTGCCTACTACAACCTTTTTGTTTTTGCTCAACACACATCTCCAAACACCCGGGCAACGCAGGGCATCCAGGCTAATCTGTAATATAAATCTCATCTGTCTGTATGTATGCCTAAAATTTTTGACAGAAGCGAGTGATTTTCACGAGATCGGTATCATTTTGAAGCACGACCCTTCGGGCGACAAATATCGAAAAATTGGTCAAAAAAATTAATTCCTTCACCCTCAACTTGGCAATTTTCTACAAGGCGGCGTTAATTTTTTGCGAGCCATTTTTGAAAGTCATCGTATGGGTTAGATTGACTTTGCCTAATTTTAACGTTCCAAACTTCCGGTCGCGTCATGGAGTAGCGACAAAACGTCATATTGTCTTTCACTTTCCTTTCCACCTTCGCGTCACGGGTTCGAGCCTTCCTGCCCCGGGCAACGCCGGGCACCCAGGCTAGTAAAATAATAAATACGAAATCTGCATTAATCAAAATATCATATTTAAGCGTATTTTACGACCGGGCAATGATGTGTGACCTGCTAGTAGATAAATAAATAGAGCTACATTTACATAGAGAGATATAGATGTAGTTATATAAGTGGGAATGGTATGCTGGGGAGTGGATGTGATGAGATAGGTCAAACTTCTCAGACGGATGGACAATGCTCTTCCGGACAACTGCTTAGGTTAGACTAAAATGCCGTTAACCGTAAAAAGAGTTCGTAGCACGTCACTAAACTTCTCCGGAATTGGCCTAGAGGAAGATCCGTAGACAGAAAAACCAGAACTGCATCCCCCAATCCTCTCCCCCCACGTTTTATCCTTTTATTTCTCCCCCCTGTGTAGGGGCTATATTATATCGGGATGTTTCCGGAAGATTTCCAGCCGAGTTTAATCTTTGCTTTTTTGGCGTGCAGCCCACGGATGATTGACACTGGTCTCGGTTTTTACACACGGCTTTACCCCCCCCCCCCTCCTCCTCCTGTAACAACCTCCTCCTCCTCCTCCTGCTATTCACTCCCCCTCCCCTACCGCCATTTTCATTTCGCATTGTCCATCATCATACTTTCAAATCTCAAACCTCCCACCTGGAAGGAGATAACTTTTAAGCGTGGGTTATACGGAGCGTATATTTAAACACACGACGCCATCTTTGGTTTTTACCGAAATGCCACAATATTCATAAATGTAAAAGAGACTAAAAATTATCCGTTTCCCGCCATTTCCGTTTTGATTTCCAAAAATAAGAACCTTATTGAGAAAGGTAGGTGCAGTGAAGTAGGAGGGGTTCAAAGGGGGCGTGACGATGTTGCCTACGTCAAGTGATCGACTAATCAAATGATTAGATGAATTGACATACAACTTATTCAATCGTTAGATGCGTCCAAGCTTATCTATATAAGATGTTGCTTTAAATAGCACTTTCGCCGATTTGTTTCAAATGAAATTTCCTTTGGTCTGCCACGCTTAATTTTGAAATGACATTTTACTTAGTTTGTCATATTTGGTTTGTCTCTGCCACCTTATTTTAAAATATTTTTGTTGTCTGTCGCTTAAGTTTAAAATAGTATTTTCGTCGGTCTGTCACACTTAAATGAATAGCGTTTTAATAATATTTTTGTCGGTCTGTCAAACTTAAGTAATGAAAAGCATTTTAATGATATTTTAAACAGTCTGTCATCCTTAAGATATTGATTGGTCAGTCACGTTTATGTTTTTAATAACATTATCGTTAGTCTGTCACGTTGTAGTATAGAATAACATTTTTGTCAGTCTGTCAGTTTTAAGTTTGGAATAGAATTTTGATTGATCTGTCACGCTTGAGTTTAAAATAGAATTTTTGTCAGTCTGTCACGTTTTAATTAGGAATAATATTTTCGCCGGTCTGAAACATGTAACCTTCAAATAGCATTTTGATTACTCTGTCACATTTAATTTTTAATAGAATTTTGGTTGGTCTGTCACATGTACGTTTTAAATAGAAGTTTGCTTGGTCTGCCATGCTTAAGTCTACATTAAGTCACGTGTAAGTTTTAAATAGCATTCGATTGCTTTATCACGCGTAAGTTTTAAAATAATTTTTTCAGTCTCTTAAGCTTAATTTGACATAGCATTTTTGTCGATCTGTCATGCTTAAGTTTTGAATAGCATTTTCGTTATCTGTTACGCTTAAGTTTGAAATAGCATTTTCAATGTTCTGTCACGCTGTTTTGAATAATATTTTGGTTGGTTAGTCACACTAAAGTCTGGAGTAGCATGTTTGTCGGTCTGTCAAGCTTAATGTTGGAATACCATTTTAGTAAGTTTGTGACGCTTATATTTCGAAGTAGTATTTTTGTTGGTTAGTCATGCTTAATTTTAAAATGACGCTTTTGTCGGTCTGTCATGCTTAAGTTGGAAATACCATTTTATCGCTCCGTCACGCTTTAAGTAGAAACAGAATAATATTTTTGTAAGTTTGAAATAGCAATTTATGTTGGTTTGTCACGCTGTAGTACTAAATAACATTTTTGTTGCTCTGTCACACTGAGGTACGAAATAGCATTTTAGTTAGTCTGTCAAGTTGAAGTTTTAAATACGATTTTTCTTGTCTGGCACGCTTAAATTAGTAAATGATATTTACATCACAAAACGTAAAGACTGAATAGACGTATGTTACTTAGAATACTCCCACGTGTTTTATAGAGAGTTCTATAGAGTCTATCAGCGTGTCACGATTATGTGTTAAATAACTTTTTTTTATTATTAAACGCGTAGATCGAATGGCCGCATGTTATTTTTATCGCGTTTAAGCATGTCAATCGGTTTGTCACGCATAATAACGTTATCGCACCGAATCTCGTTAAATCACCGATTAGCTTGGTCATTATCAGATGGGTGACTACTTGGGAATTCTAAATACTGTATGTAGATCACCAAAGTTAAGCAACAACTAGCTTTGTCATTATCAGATGGGTGACTACTTGGGAATACTAAATACTGTAGGTAGATCACCAAAGTTAAGCAACAATTAGCTTTGTCATTATCAGATGGGTGACTACTTGGGAATACTAAATACTGTATGCAGATCACCAAAGTTAAGCAACAATTAGCTTTGTCATTATCAAATGGGTGACTACTTGGGAATACTAAATACTGCATGCAGATCACCAAAGTTAAGCAACGATTAGTTTCAGATTGGTGACCATCTGGGAATATTAGGCGCTGTATGTGGGATTACGTCAATGCCTTTCTGCAACAACTGGAAACGCTAATATTGTCATATCCCCTGAGCGGGATATTTTTCCCACTGGAGGTCGCTTGTGAATTTAATATTCCACAATTATTTTCCTTGAACAAGGAAGAATCTGACTAAACTTGGGTTTTGTTTCTTTATATCAAGCTTTCTGTTTATGTTAATCAATCATGGTTAATACTGAAACAGCATTTCTATTGCCAAGAGCACGGATTGGATCTTATTTTAATATATAAATCTCACCTGTTATATATATATATATATATATATATATATATATATATATATATATATACAGTGCCGACAAAAAGAAAGTCCGCATTTGTATTTTGTTTCTTTGCGCCAGTGCAGATGCTTTTAGGCATTGCTCAATGTATTTGGGGTAAAACGTGGTGCGAAAGTTGGAAAGACTTATTAGACATAGAATTTTTGTCGATCTGTCATGCTTAAGTTTTGAATAGCATTTTTGTTATCTGTTACGCTTAAGTATAAAATAGCATTTTCAATGTTCTGTCACGCTGTTTTGAATAATATTTTGATTGGTTAGTCACACTAAAGTCTGGAGTAGCATGTTTGTCGGTCTGTCACGCTTAATGTTGGAATACCATTTTAGTAAGTAGTAAGTTAGTGGGTATAACTTCCTCGTCAATGCATCTTAAAAAGAATGTACTCCTGTTCGTGTTTGAGTGAGCTGTGATTAACGTTTAGTTGTATTCTGTGAATGGTCCTCCATATCGACGGGATGATTATGAACAAGGATGAAAAGATGGTATTAAAAGCAGATGTAATTAGATCTAAAAGCTCGATAACGTTTCGCCCGTTTAGTGTGGGCTTTTTCAAGAGTAAACAATCTCCATTGACGAGAAGGTTGATTAATTAGAGGTATATATTAAGACAATACATGTCAGATTTTCACGCACACACACACACACACACACACACACACACACACACACACACACGCGCGCGCACACACACACACACACACACACACACACACACACACACACACACACACACACACACACACACACACAGATATATTAGGTTGTCCGGAAAATAATGGCCATTTCAGGAAGTCTGTTTTGAAATTGGATTTTATCATAGCATTTTTATTATATTTCAGTTAAACATCAACATGATTATTGATTTATATGTGCTGTTTAATAATTTCTTACTTTTTTCTTTCAGAAAACGTTTTACGAGCGAATGAGCCCATAATTTGGAATATGAGAAAAGAAGACTTACGATTACTTTTCCTGCATGAGTTTAAGCTTGGTAACAATGCTTCTCAAACAACTGCAAATATCAATAGGGCATGGGGAGAAGGCATCACAAATGATAGAACAGTACGAAGATGGTTTCAGAAATTTCGTAGTGGTGATGAGAGCCTTAAAGATGAAGAAGGTAGAGGACGGCCATCTAATCTTGACAATGAAAATTTGAGAACCATTGTTGAGCAAAACCCACAGCAAAGTGTCAGGGAAATGTCTCGGGAACTTGGTGTCAGCAGTTCAATAGTGTCGGACCATCTGAAGCAAATTGGCAAGATGAAAAAGCTCGACAAATGGGTACCACATGAGCTCAATGAAAATCAACAAGCTCGACGTTTTGAAGTGTGTTCGATGCTCTTTTTGCGAATCATTAATGGTCCATTTCTTGACCGAATAGTCGCCTGTGACGAAAAGTGGATCCTTTATGATAATCGGAAACGATCAGGTCAATGGCTTGATTGTGATGAACCACCTAAACATTTTCCAAAGCCAAAGTTTCACCAACAGAAGATTATGCTGACTGTTTGGTGGTGTGCAATTGGTGTTATTCATTACAGCTTTCTGGATGCTTATCAGAGCATCACGGCAGAGGTTTACTGCAATCAACTCGAAGAAATGCATCATCATTTACAAAAATTGAGACCTGCATTAGTGAATAGGCGTGGTCCAATACTGCTCCACGATAATGCGCGGCCTCATGTTGCGAGAATGACACTGCAGAAACTAACAGACTTGGGATACGAAACTTTACCACATCCTACTTATTCTCCAGATCTTTCACCCACGGACTACCATTTTTTCAAGCATTTAGCCGCTTTTTTAAGCAACAAAACTTTCAGATCTAATGCAGAGGTTGAATCTTTTTTCAAAGATTTCTTAGCATCTAAGCCAAAGAATTTTTATCAACGAGGCATAAATGATCTAGTTGATAGATGACAAAAATGCATGGCTGTTCAAGGATCATACTTTGACTAATTTCAATGTCTAGTGTCACCTATTTGATTAATAAATCCTTTTTCTCTAAAATTGGCCATTATTTTCCGGACAACCTAATATATATTAATCTGTCTCTCTATCTCTTCACTTTTTCTCTGAAACTATTTGAGCGATCCGGCTGAAATTTTGCATGAAAATTTTTTATGATAAGGTGCAACGAAGTAAGTATCATGGTATCCGTTCTATGAACAGTTATGGATTAATAGGGATTAGTTGCAACAGTACCACATTTACGCTAGTAGTTTTCTTAGAAAACTACTGGGCCGATTTGGCTAAAATTTTGTATGCACCTTTGTTATGATATGGTGCAGCGAACTAAGTAGTATAGTGTTCGTTTAATGCACAGCTAGAGATTCATAGTTAGAAATAAGTACTTAATATAAAAAGTAGTCCAAATTTATATATATTAACCCATCAAATTGATATAAAGCACTGATTCTAAGTGAATGGGCTATAACTTTTGTCCGTTTTTCACAGGCAAAATCTGTAGTATATAACATTATAATGAGATATAACCTATTTTTTTTATGAATCCGCTCCAGACAAGACATGCAGTCACTTTATGTGCAAGGATCTATCTATCTATCTATCTATCTATCTATCTATCTATCTATCTATCTTATAAAAGGAACTTTCTGTGCGTGTAAGTTCATTCTCTATGGACTCTGAAATGGCTGGACCGATTTTTTTTTTTTTAAATTTCACACGAAGGAACTTGATGCGTCTGGGAATGTTACATTATGTAGGTTTTGTATCGGAATGCCTCCGATGAGTATCGAAAAATCGATAATCGAAAAAATCCGATTAAAGAAGAAAGGTGAATTTTGACCAAAGTTAACACTTTTATACAACCTAACATCACAAATGCACTTGAGAAGTTTTATCACTGCACAAATGGAAAGGCTCAGCCTAAAAAATTCAAGTACACATTCTTTTATAAGACAGAGGCGTGTTTAAAATGTATTCTTTTGTTTAGAGCACAACTGAACCATGATACTTGACTTTTGTACGGTTAACTTTAATTCAAGTGATTATATAAAAAATAACTTCATAAAATCAACAGTTGGTTCTTTGATAAAAAAAGGCTTTCGAAATAAATGTTTACGATCAGAGCACAATTGAACAGTGATACTTGACTT
>NC_136497.1:138940477-138960477 GCF_053919585.1 Euprymna scolopes
GTTTCGCCCTCATTTGGGCTCATCAGTCAGAAATATTCGCACCCGTGATTTGAAACCCGAGCCTCCTGCATGCGTGGCAAGCACTCTACCAACTGAATAAACGCCCCGCACACAAGAAATTCTATTAACCAACACAGAACAAGCAAACCGCGACGAAATCAAGCTCTGGAATAGACCTACTTCATCTTGATAAGGGACGTGGTCATCCAACCAGCTGAACCCCAAGCTGATGTCTGACAAGCTGGCATGATTCTTGTAGGCTGCGGCGTTCTTTGGGCTGTGGAAATAATTATATATAATATCTCACATTCTGAAAATTCTATAACAAAAATGGCTCGTTAGGTTAGTTTTGCTGGATGGCGTCGTACTTTCGAGTTCAAAATCCCATCTTAGTGTTGCTATCAATTACGATTAAATCATAGTTGTTATCGCGAGGACTTGAAAAGTCTATGTAGATTCTTGGTAATGGCTGATAAGTTTTCGGCCAAGGTTTAATGATGATATGTAGTGCAACCAGGAAGCAACCTCTGAAAGAGTCGATCATCTCTATTAAGCCTTTGTCCATTTTACACCAGGAGACGTAGCTTTTCATTAAGCTTTTCATTCGTTTTTTTTTTCCAGTGTGTCCCGTGTGAAAATCCCGTAGAATCATTTTCTGGAGAATTTTCGGAATTACCACTCTTTCGCTATATAGTATGACCTTATCGCAACGCGAGAATACTTCTGGAACGTTGCTGTCTTTCATAACGATCTTTATCTTGATGTCGAAATTAAAGTCGTTCTTTTCTGCTTCTCTTTTAATTTCGTGTAGGGATACTGGAACTTCTCTAATTGTTTTATACATTGTTTTTATTTCGGAATCGATTCTCTTGTCTTTACTGTCAATCTTGATAGACAATCCGCATAGTTTATTTGTTTCGACGAAACGTACTCCAGTTTAAAAATCATAATTTCGTAGAATAGTACCACATCTCAGTCATCTATTTGCATATACGTCGGTAAACCTTTCTTTTATCCGAAAATCGTCAGTAACGGTGTATGATCGGTTTGTAACGCAAAAGTTCTGCCATGTAAGTACACGAATATGATACTTAAAGCTTCTTTTTCGATCTTTAAGCACTGTCTCTCGGCTGGCAGTAGCGTTCTCGATGCATGAGCGATCAGTTTTTTGATACTGTCGGGCATAATTTTTTTTTTTGCAAGGTGGTCACCACTTATCAAGGCCCGGAAGCCACTCAGGGATAAGGGTTATTGTAAGTACAGTACGTTAGTGTGGAGATTTAGAGTGTCTACTTAAGGAGGCAGTTCATCAGGAATTTGTTTACGTTGCACTTGAAGACATCCAAGTTGTAGTCAGGAGAGAAGCAGGCAGACAGAACAGAGTTCCACAGGCGTGCAGTTCTAAGAAAGAAGCTTTGTTCATGAAATCTACGTTTTGATTTAGGCATAGATAAAGAGTGGGACAAGTTTTTGACAGTGGATTCAGCTAGATGAGTGTTTTTTGTAAAAGATTGGCGAGGAGGACCAGAGATTGGAGTTCAGACGAGCACCTGCCATGGAAATAACGATAAAACAAAGATAGGCTTGCAACGTCTCTTCTGTGAGAGAGAGGTTGCAGGGAAGAGAAAAGGGCATCCCCTACTAAGCCACGAAGTCTATTTTTTTACTCTGTCAAGGCAGGATAGGCTGTATTTAGCAGTTCCTGCCCAGATATGGCAGCAGTATTCCATCCTTGGACGCACTTGGCTTTTATACAGATAGAGAATTGCATCAGTAGTGAGATATCTTCTGGAGCGGTAGAAGGATCCCACCATCTTTCCAGCGACCTTGGCAACAGACTTGATGTACGTGTTCCATTTCAGATCAGGAGTGAAGGTCAAGCCCAGAAGCTTGTCAAAACATGGGGCTTCTCCTAGACGAGAGCCATCCATTTCAATAGTTGCCAGATGGGGATCGGAGCGTTGATGATGTAAAGATAAGAGTTTGGTTTTAGATTCATTAAAGGTAACCAGCCACATCTTCCCCCACTGAACCATTCGTTCGAGATCAGATGATTTGTAGTAGTAGCGTTCTTTATGTATGGGCGATTGTAGTATACAATACCACATGAGCTTGCTACAATTATTTTTAAATGTGGGCCATAGTGCGTAAGAAACATGTTAGAGTATCCTTGCTTTTTTCAAACGTTTCTTGACATTCAGGCGTCCATTTCCCGGTCTTTTCCTTCTTTAATTTATGAAGACCTGAAGTTTTCCGGTTCATGAAAACTTTGGCGTGCTTGTACATTATCGAGAGCAGGTATGTGCTTTATGGCTTCTGTCCTCCCACTGCCGGGACGTCTTCCATTTTTATCAATAATGTGATCTAGTTACTTTATCTCGTTTATGAGGAAATTTACTGGCAATAACAATGTCGTCCAAGTAAGCGCATGCGAAATCGAATGCACCCAGCATGGTGTTCATGACCTTCTTGAAAATCGAAAATGCAACCTTTACCCCGAAGACTAACCTTCAAAATTTCTAGAGTCCTCTGTGTGTATTGGTGCAGAAGAGTTTAGAGCATTCTTTCTCGATGGGAACATGCGTCACTTAAATTCATCTTAGAGAATATTCAATCACCCTTGAGTTTGTTGAACACCTTCTCTGCTGTGGAGAGGGGATAGTGGTAATCTTTCAGAGCCGCATGCAGGCTTGTGGAAAAATCCGCACAGACACGAATTTGGTTGTTTTCTTTCGTAACCTATACGGTAGGGGCATCCTATTCACTGGTGCTTACTTTCGATAGTATTCCAGCCTTTCTTAGCCTTTACTTATTAATTTTCTCTACTGCCGCAAACAGGATGTTTCGTTTCTTCTTGGAAACAGGTAGAGCGTTTCCTTTCAGCTCAAATCCTAGCTACATCTTCCTACTGTCTATGAAAAAAACTTCCGGAAATTTTCCTTTTAACTCGTCCTTTAATTGCTGTGCCCAAGTTGAATTGTCTACCTCATAACAGAAATTGTTTATCAGTTTGTCCTAGAGTTTAAATTGTTCTGAAGAGATTTTCGGATGTCTTGTGCACAAAGACTCTTACTTTTTGGTGATACCATTCAATGTCACAGGGATTATATATATATTATTCCAGTGATAGTCAAAAAAAGTATTCCAAAACTCAAGGAGAAAAAATCTTGAACAAATTACAAATGTTATGTTTCAGTTTTCTTGTTTACAATGAATGAATTCAATGAACGAGTCAGTTGGACAAACTCGAAATTAGGCCAACCTTTGAAAATGGACAAACGCGAAATTAGGCCAACCTTTGAAAATCGACAATGTCTTTGTTCTTCAAAGGGGATAGTCGTGTTGTTTCTTTTTTTTATTGCAACAAGTAAACAGTTCAACCTACAAAAACGCTTTGTAACAGAAGTTTTTTTTTTCACTTTTTTCTCCAGAAAAGAAAAAAAGGATTTTAACTTACGAGTTCACTTTTCATTCTTCCTTCTTTGCGTTCGTTTCTTTTCGGCGTCTGTTATGATGTTTACTTGTTGGACGTTTGGGAAAATGTATTTTTTTCAAATTAACATCAGCCGGGTTTCGCTTGTAAATTTCCGCGCGTAAATTCGTTTCGAATTACCGTCAGTTGTTATTTTGGATTTGTATTCTTTCGTCGCCAGTTTGTTGTGGTTTAAATGTTGAAAGAATAACGAGAAGACGTGGAAACAGTAAAATGAAAAAAAATATATAAACAAAAAATACAGAAACGTATATTGGTTGAGTGGGACTCCGCTTAACTGGAAGGAAAAAGTAAGGTTACGACCCACTTCCGGTGAATCTCAGCTCCAGACTAATTGATAAACGAAACTGGTTACAGGAAGTGACGTCAGAAATAGTCCATTGTCAGAATATGTAAGGGTGCAGCACCAACAGCTTATTTATTTGTTTTGTTTTTGTTTAAACCTTGAAATAAAAAAAAATACAAATAAAATTCATAAAAAAAACAAAAACAGAATGAGCTTAAAGTTTGCTTTTTCTTTGCCTAAAACGCGAAAAAAAAATGTCGACAAAAACCCCCCAACTTTCATGACTTTATTTTTATTTACTTACGCATTCGCAAAATTTTTAAAACTGGAAACTACAGACTAGATTGACGGTTTCTAGACGATTTGAGTTTTCTAATATAATGTAATGTAATATAATACAGAGTGCGTCTGGTATTTGAGAACATATATTTCCTTTTTAGAAATAATATAAAAGACAAACAAAAACATCGATATTACAAAAGGTCACTTCATTGTACATAAACTAAAATATTATTTTTTAACTTTATTTTAAAAAAATCGCCCTCAGCATCAATTACAGCTTCTATTTGAGACCTAAACCGTTCTGTTTGGCTGCTTTGCAGCTGGCTACAATGTGATCGTCTTCAAGCCCAATGTAAACAAGTTCTTGATAAGCCTTTTTAAGTAATCCAATTTTCAAATTTCCATTACTAATGATTACTACGATATTGTCCCATTGACTACTGTACAATCATTAACCCTTATCCTCGAGTTGCCTCCCGGCCTTCATAATCATTTGTTACGTTGTCGTATCATAACTGAGCGTTTGTTGTATATTGGTTGAAATTGGAATGGAGATGATATATTAAAACGTGTCTATTTATAAAGAATTGAGTGTTTGATTATCTTATCAGAGTTGATGTCGTCGTGTGTGTGATCGTCTAGTGGTCTTTCTATTACATATGTTCATATGCTGTCAAGTGTGAATATGTGTGTGACATGTCATGTGAACGTACCTTCTGCCATTTTGTTGGTCCATCTGGAAATTCTCGTCTGGGAGGGAGACTTGATACCTGTTTTTGGAGACGAAGATTTATTTCACACCAAGACAAGAAATTGGTTCTATAATTTATTTCACTTTCCCAGATGTCTTGCAGAAGGTGGAAAGCGAATTTGGCCTGTGTTGTTTTTTTCTTCTAGGTCTTATTTCTACCACGTCAGCGTTCGTTCCCCACCCCCAGCGAAAGGGAGGAGACAACGGCAAAGCCGTCCGCTTTCGTCCAAGTCGCAACCAAATCTCCTCGATTCAGCTAACCTGATCACATGACTCACACGCAATCCAATTTGCTGATCTTAATTTCCTGTCAACGTGTCTACACTGTAATTCACACTCTTCCCCCCTCTCTCTCTCTCTCTCTATCCATTCTCTAACATTATGAGGATGTTTATTAACATCTCTCTCAACAACGCCCCACACATAATAATCCCATGGATTTAGGTCTAGAGAGCTTGGAAGCCACAAATTAGGGGTAATGTGATCATGGAAATTCTCTGCTAATCATTCTTGTGTCTTCTGAGCCTTATGTGCCGGTGCAGAGTCTTTTTGAAAGATGTAGGGCCTTCCATTTGTTACTCTATCAATCAAAGGCTTCACAACAGTACTCAGGACTTCTATGTAAGCAGCAGAATTGATTTTTAGTCCGTGTGGAACGTAATGTTGTGACATCACATGTCCCCCATTCCTAACCACCCCCAAAACCATAACAGTTGCTGGAAATTTTGTGTGCATGACTCTTGGAACTTCAGAAGGGTCAGCACATAGCCATCTGTCATTTCGTCGGTTTACCTTTTGGTCTTGTGTCAAAATTCTTTTCGTCTGAAAAACCCCCAAAGAATGTGTTGCTCAGCAGGATGTTTCAGTTTGCTTAAAAGCCTCTTGGATCTTACCAACCGATTTTCTTTATTGGTCTCGGAGATAAACTGGCCTCTCTTCATCACATACGACTTGTATCGAAGATTTTCATGACAAGTCCTACGAATTGTTGCTTCTGAGACATTAAGATCTTTTGCAATTGACCTCATTGACTTTTGAGGGCTCTCATCAATGATGTTCTGAACTCTTTGAACAAATTCAGGTGTTCTTATGCTGTCAGAGCGTTGTTGATGTTTTTTTTGCGTTTAGCAACTGGAGAAATTGGTCCATTTTTGTCCTCTAATTCTTTGCGAACTTTAAAGACAAACGATCGGGCAACTTTTAGAAATTGTGCAATTTGCAAATCACTGTGTTCTGCCATTATTGCAACTATTATAGCCTGTCTTTTCATTTCCTGAGTTAAATTAATATTTGCCATAATTATTTTTCTGAAAGAAACAAAGTAAAAGATTAAATAATAGATAAAAGAGATGAAATAACTTATGTTCTCAAATACCAGACGCACCTATATAGTATAATATAATATAATATGTAATATAATATATGATATATATTTCATATCTATCTATATACATCTATATTTATCTATCTATCTATCTATTTCTATATATGTACATCTATATATAACTATCCATCTATCTATCTCTATCTATATATCTATCATTATATATAATCATCTATCTACATATCTATCAATCTATATATCTAGCTATCTGTATATATACTATATATAAATATACATCTATCTATCTCTCTCTATATATACACATGTGGAAACCTTTTTAATCGATTTTCATCAGGAAATATATATATATATATATACATACACACGGTGTATTAATATAAACGGTGTATATATATATATACATATATATTTATATATATAGTCAACAACATACAGTACTGTTTCGCTGTTTCAGAGCTCATCAGTGCAGCTAGATAGACAACTACCTCAAGCCAGGATTGAAACGCGACCGCCTATACGACAGGCAAGGCTCCTTACCATTACGCTAATCGGCGGCTGCTGTGTAAGTCGTGATTTAACGATGTTTTGACATCGTCCGAAATACCTAAGCTCGATTTGTTTACACAAAGAGCATCGCTTTATATGCTAATGGTAATTCGTGTATCACTTCTCAATATGCTCAATTCAAAATAAGGAGCATTATAGTCATCCACATACAGTACTGTGATGATATATATATATATATATATATATATATATATATATATATATATATACACATATATATATATATAATATTAGTATTGATCGATTGAAATGTTAAAGTGTATTTGAAACGAAAATAGAATTTTTCGAATGAAATTCGAAAAATCCAAAAAAAATGAAAAATGAAGATTTCTACTATTTGGAATCGATAAAAAAAATCTAAAGAATAGGTTCTTGTTTTTTGTCTTTTGAAGTGCATCTCGTGAGACAAGAAATTTGCTAATTTTTTTTCTCTCTCTCTCTTGAAATCAAAGTGGCAATTGCCATCGATTCCATTGCTTGGACAAATCTATTGATCGTACAAGAGCGAAACTTGACGGAAATCTGACATTTCTCCTTCGAGTGAGCAAACGTTCGTGTTTTACATCGCCAAGATTAACGCCTCTTCGGAATGGTATGATTCCTGTTTTTTTTTTTATTTCTTTTAGTTTTAAGACCAGCGCTATTTATAGATATCACAAGAAAGTTTCGTCAATAGTTATCTAGGTTTAAGTTTATAAAGATATTCACCAAAACAACCTACAACAAACAAAAGCATTTATTTAACACCCTAAAATCACAAAAGGAAAAAAAAAGGTATGCTAAAATAGATATAATTATTAACTCACTACGAATTTTCACACGGGTCATCATCAAAGATTTATCGTTTAGAACAACTTGTAGTGTTCCCTGGAATCAGAGTGACAACAAATCTCCCCAGATTTTCGGTCCTCTCCACCTATTTCGATACCATTTGCAAATTAATTTGCGTTATCACAGCAACTGTTTACCATTGATTCCTTGTTGGTAGCGGCCCTTGGACTTCACTAGAATTTGAATGGCAATAAGCCTCCCCAAGGTCCCAGTCCTCTTCGCACTCATCCAGTGGAGGTCTGATTAGTGCTTTCTCTCTTTGGTCTTTCCATTCTATTTAAACTTTCGACTATTTGCTGCTGATGTGCTGACGCGTAGTTGTGTTGCCGCAAATTTTTTTTATGGGCGAAGGGTGAAGGAAAAAGAGGGGAAAAGGGAGGGGGAGGAAAGGAAAAGAAGTGGGGAAAGGGAGAATAGATACTTTTCACTTTTGGTGTACCAGTTTTCTTGGTTGCGAATTTTTGTTTCATTTATGTTGCAGTTTATATATGCCCGGTTAAAATGTGTCACTTATGTGGACTGTTTTCTGCATTCAAGAGTTTTTCTTAAGATGTCAGCTCTTTTCAGCATTACCGTTCGTTGTATTATCTCAATCTTCCTGTCGGTTCCGATTTCTCTTAGTCTTTTCCAAGGTTTTTGGGACTTTTCCTAGTGCTCTTACAATTATTGGTATTAGATTGATTTTCTTCCTTTAACTTCTCTGGCAAGTTCCGCCTATTCGTTTTTTTTTTGTCTCTTTGATCTTCACCCTGTGGTTTGATGGGACGGCAAAAATCTACAATTTAGGAGTTTCTTCTTCTTCTTCTTCTTCTTCTTCTTCTTCTTCTTCTTCTTCTTCTTCTTACTGTTATTATTGTTGTACTCACTAGAGGTTTTGACACCAGCCATCATCAAAGACTTCTCTCTATCTTGCGGCGTTTCCTGGAGTCTAGGTGACAGAAAGTCTTCCCAGATTCCCAATACTCTCCATATTTTTCGAAAAGCTTTGCAAATAATTTTGCGTTATCAGAACAGCCGTTTGCCATTGATTTCTCGCTGGCAACGACAATTCGTCTTCACTGGTATTTGAGCGACAATAAGCCTCCCCAATGTGCCAGTCTTCCTCGCACTCATCCAGTGGACGTCTGGTTCGTGCTTTATCTCCTCGGGTTTTCCAGCCTCTTTGACACTTCACGACTATTTGGTGTGGTGCCATGGATGTTTAAATATTTTTAGGAGGGTGGTTAACTCATACAGTTTCAGTTTTCTTGATTCCATGTCGTGTTTCTCTATCAGTTTGTTTTGCTTCTGTTTCTATGCACGGTTAGGGTTTGAAGCTTATGTGTATTAGTCTCTGCATTGAAAGGAATTTTCCTAAATATTTCATCCGTTTTCATTATTGTTATCATTATTTTTTACCTGAAACGCATTACTTAAAAAATTCATCCACTCCATCTATTGAAACACATATTGAACCTGCATAGTTCAATCCACCGTTGTATATCTTTTTTTTTTATCAAGGAGTAACGACGTATCAAGGCTTGAAGGTAACTCGAGGATAAGGGTTAATGAATGTAAGGTTGGTATGTAGTAATCTTTAATGGTGTAGATTGGGTAAAATTGGAATTATTTAAGAGGACAACTCAACAAGAACTTGCTTATATTAGATTCGAAGGCTACCATGTTTGGAATATGTACAAATTTCAACATGACACGTAAGTACGTAATATTTATTTTTACCTGAAACCCGTTCTTTTTAAAAAGATATCCAAACTAATAATGTTCAAGCGCTTGCAAAAAATGCCCGTGATCATGGAATTGTTCTGTGGGTTCGAAGACGGCTTGTAAGACTGATTCGAGCTGAGGATTAAGCAATTGTAGCTCTTTTGTGAATTGCGGCACGCCAGAAACATCTGCCTTGGGATAGTTTTACCATGGACATATTGAAACACGTGTAAGTATGTGTATTTATACGCGTTTACTAGACGCCCCGACCCAGCATTGCCCAAGAATTTAGTTGTAATTTTGTCAACATATGCAGTGTAGAACGATAAAGTTGTCGCCCTAAAGAAAACAACACTACAGCTTTATTTTAAAACGTTTATTGAAAATATCAATTCAGGTAACTTGATTATGTAGTAGAACTGACATCTATTTAATATGGCCGCCTTCGGTCTCACTCCGTCGATACAGGTCTGGAATTGGAAGCATGCCTTTTCCACAAGCGTCATACTCGGCAGATGGCGGCGATCAGACTGGCTTTGGTGTTGTGGGAGTTCATGTTCGTGATGTTCTCGACGTATGACTAAACGAAATAGTCCAGCGGTTTCAGGCCGGAGGGCGGGGGGGGGCAGTGAAAGAATGGTACAGAGTCGTAGCACTTCTGAAACCAAGCCTGGGTTTCTTTGGACTTGTGGGCGTCACCGAGTTCTGCTGCCACGCCCAGGTCTGCCAGCGGTCACCTGATAGCGCCAGGGGATCACCACACTCTTCAGCACATCCAGGTACACTTTGGTGTTGACTTTCAAGCCGAGTTCGAAAATATGAGGTAGCATGATGCGGGCCTCACTTGAAACGACACCAAAGACCATGACCCTGGGTCGTCCGATGCGTTGAGCGGTGCCTTCAAGCATTGAGCCGTCCGGATTTGCATCTGGAAGATGCTGCTAATGGTCCTGTTGTCATAATTTTGATCGGTAGAGAGTATGAGTTGTACAGCGGCGCATCTCCGATCTCGCTTATTGAACATTGTGCCACTTTTATACATGATAAAAGGCTCCCATTGTTCTTGGAATTTGTACACAACTGTAGATGGTCTGTAACAAAATAGAAAAAAAAGAAAAAAGAAAACAGATTTTCATCAAACGGAAATGGAATCATGTCGTCTTTTCCAGAGCGACAATTTTAGTGTTCAACCTGTCTAGTGAGTTCGTCATAACACATTTCATTAAAGTACTTGTAAAACAAATACAGGAATGCAGCATTACGGCGATGGGACAGGGATTGGAGCTTGGTTGATAATACGGAATCTATTAGATTGGGTACTGTTTCTTAACCGCTGTCTAAGAAGGAGATACTAGTCGTACATGCACCAGCCTAGATGTGTCAGCAATGACCCATACGTGAGTGAATTGTAGCTTTATATAAGTTTTGGATACTCTCTGGTGTGAGTAGCTTTCTAGCACGGTAAAGGGAGCCCACCATTGCATGTATAGACGTATGGTGGATTGGCGAGGTATAGGATAAAACAAATAGGTTCACAGTAAGTTTATAACAAATAAATTCAATACTGTTATAGTAAGGTGAGGATTTTGATCCCGGGCAACGCCGGTTATCTCTGCTGGTATTTGTATGCATCTACATGTTTGTGCGAATCTAGTTACGTTGAAGAATTTTAGTACGAGATGGAAGACTGACCGTCTTGTCGCAATTTCGGTGACTTTTGTTACATTAATGATTTCTTTGCTATGAGGGCTGGCATCGGATAGATGTTTGGATGGGAGAGGTACGGGAAGGGTTTTTGCGCTTCGGGTTAGTGATGGGGATAGTCGGCCTAGAAAGTAACGGGATGAACAGCAATGATGAGAAGGGGGGGGGGAAAGAAAAGATGAACTAAAGAGATACGGATGTGCGGGGATGGGGTGGAGTGGGAGGCTGTTAAATAAAACTGAGACTTGGCGGGAGTCCCTGATTCTTTTCTGTCCAATTGTTTTCGCTTCTTATTCGCGCGCCAAAATCACAAACAGTTACTCTTTATTCGTTCACGTTCGTTGTTTTGGCTTTCGGTTTAAAATGAAATTAGTTTTTCTTCGGCTGTCGTTTCTTTTTATTTTCTTCACTTGCTTTATTCGCATAAATAACTATTTCTTTTTTTTTTAGTTTATAGGCGACAATACAGTGCAGAAGCGTAAAGGATAGACAAATCTGATGGTGGCATAAGCTTTGCAGCGTCACCTTTATTGATCTAATATCATATATATATATATATATATATATATATATATATATATATATATATATATATATATATATATACTAGCGGGGGTACCCAGCGTTGCCCGTTTTTATAGGTGTGTGTGTAAGGGGGGATTAAAGTTTGATGTTTAAATATAAAAATAAAAACGATGTCAAACTTCTTTAAAAAATCGGCAAAACCAAAACAGAAAAAAAAATGAGGAAACAAATGTAAAACTTCTGTAAAAAAGAAATCGGAAAAACACAAAGCATAAATCAGGGAAAAAATGATGGACGTGTTCGGAAAAAAACCCTACTGCGAAAAGAAAAAAGAAAATGGCATAAATAACCCTTCGATTCGGTTAACTCCATGGTGTGTTTCACCCAGTCCATTCCAGTTTTTTTTAATCAACTACAAAACGAAATGAATCGAAAAAATGGCATAAATAACTCTTCGATTCGGTTAACTTCATGGTGCGTTTCACCCAGCAGAATTAAACTTCCATTCCAGTTTTTTTTAAGCAACTACGAAGTAAAGAAAACCCAAACTGGTGTTCCTTCGTAGCTGTCTTTTATGAACGATCCCGCAACGGTGTTAAGTCGTGGTGGGTAAAGGAGAAATTTATTAGAGAGAAAAGATTTTACCACTTCCATTGATCTTAACCGATTTTGGCCGTGAACTCTCAGCATATAGAATATAGGAACCTACGATTATTGAGTAAGTTGATAAGGTAATAGGCCTATAACATACCCTAGATATTGTGCTACAGTTTGTGCATATTACATTTGCATGAAATGTCTTGATGTTTAATCCTATTAAAGTCAAAATCAGAGGGGGAAAATGGGTTCATTATATATATATACTAGCATGGGTATTCAGCGTTTCCTGGATTGACATGAAGTTCCGTTTGAAAAACACGCCTGCTATACTAATCATTTTCATCATGGATACCCCACAAAAATTTAAAAAATAAAAGAACGGATAAAAACACGTAAATGTAATTGTCCTCCCCAAGAAGTATCTGATACCCTCTCCACCAGATATTTCGGCAGAAGGGATCACTGTCCTAATAAAATTCACGATTTTGTGAACCTAAAAGAAAAATAACGTTTATAAACATTAATGCGTGCATTTATTTTTATATTTTGGTAAATGTGTAGTTTAGCGGCGAAAATTATTTGCCGGACAAATATATATATATAAAAACTATTTATTTTTTATATAAAATACAGCGTTTAATTATTGACGAAGAAAAAATATATGAGACGATATAAAGAGCTTAAAAATTTAGCGAAACGAATTAAAACGAAAGACATTGTAAATACTAGAACTTTTATCTTTGGGCTGCGTTCATTTCTTGCCAAAACGTTCAAAATAGTTCACGTGAATTTTCGTAACCGTTTGGCAAAGAAAAACTATATATATATATATATATATATATATATATATATATATATATTAGCATTTCGGCCCCACATTGCCCGAGTGTTTGTAGGTGTATGTTGAGCAAAAAAAAAAAAAGTAAATTTTTTAAAATTCGACCCCTATTATGACCCCTGAAAATTTATTGTTTTTGGCTCAAATAAACTTTATTAAGTAAGATCCATGTCCAAGGAACCTATATCTAAAATTTTAAGTGTTTAGACCCCAAATTGTTGGAGGAGTTTGGTAGAGTTCTCGAAGGTCAAATCGTTGAACTTTGACCCTTTAACAGCCACATTTCTGGCCGAAAACGGATCACATAGATTTTCCCAAATCTCAGTACCCTGTATATCAAATTTCGAGTCTGTAGAGTGAAAATTAACAGAGTTTATTGCGAAGGAAAATGTACACTGACACACAGACAGACACACAGACACGTTCACTTATATATATATATATATATATATCTGTGGAAATATATATTTTCTTATAATATATAACAATCCTTATTTAAGAAGCTCAATGTAATTATAGAGCTCAATGTAGTGAATAAATGACAAAAGACTATATTCCAAAGTTCATGATGTTGGCCATCTTATAATTTATTCCTTTAATTCAGCTGAGATTTACAATTCTTGACAGTATCATTTATTCACTATATATAAATTAAAAGTGGGTTTAGGAAGCATAATATGAGTGAAACTTTTCATTTAAATATTTTTACTACGCATCGAATATTATCCATAGCCATTAAACACAAAGTAAACAAAATTCCTTGGATGGAATTATTTTTAAAATGTTTTAAATTTTAACCACTTTTCAGAATCTTTTCAGAATAAAAAAAAAAAACATGGGATGAATTTTGATGAAGATTGACAGAAGTATCTTAGAGATCCAGTCTTGGGAACATATACGAGGAAGAATAGTTTGAAGTAAGCCATACGCTAGTTACTATGGCTAAGCAATTCCTACAGCTCCGTATCTATGTTACATTATGGACAACCGGGCGTCGCCGGATGACCTAACGATTATGATTGTTGTTAATCGAAATCTAGATGTTTGAATGCGAAAAATGCCATAGAAAAATAATGTTGATATAAACGAGATATTTCGATAGGATTTAACAAGTATTTTAATGGTGAATGCTCTGATGAACTGCAGACACTTGTGCCCCCACGACGTAAATACCCCCGACAAACCCGACAAGCAGCTAATTCCCACCCCTTCTCAGTAGAGATCCCTAGATGCAAGAGAGCCTTTTACTCCAGTAGTTTCTTCCCCAGAACCGCCAGACTCTGGAATTTCATTCCAGGTCCCTGTTTCCTGAACTGTACTGACATGCAGAAGTTCAAGTGTAACGTGAACCGACATCTTGCTGCCCATTCCCTACATAGTGCCCCAGTAGTTGCTGCCCCTGATAGTATCCCCCACACCAAAGTGGCAATGTGCCTTGTTTGGGGTGAAAATGTAATAAAAAAAAAAATGAAAGAAAAAAATCGGAATTTCAGTTAAAATTTGTATTAGGGATTTTACTTGGTAGAATAGAATGTTGGAAACAAACTTATTAATTTTAGTTTTCAAAACAACGGTGTTACTTCGTGACAAAGATCAGATGACGGATGTAGAAATATAGAGAAGAGGTGGTCAGAATTAGTCACGTGGTCAGTGAGTTAAACAAAAATAGTTTTATACATACACGTAGTCAGTTTGAGAAAGCGAAGCTATTAAAGCTAACTTTGCCATACGAGACAACAAGAAGAAAGAGACAACTGAGAGGGAAAAATAACGAAATCTCGAGCTTTCATGTTCAACATGAAATAAAACTGGAAACAAAACACGAAATTAATCACTTCCGGCTTGGCTTTTGTATCTTGAAATTTTATTATCCTGAAAGGCGTTGTACACATTAATCGTCCAATCCATTCCAGCCCTATGGAAACTCATTAAATTTTATAATAAGCAGTTTTACAGAATAGATCATCTCATCGCAAAAAATGCTGTTAGCAAAATAGATGTGGTTGATTATAAATATTGCTTATTGGCATATGAATTAAAAATTAAATTTGATAGTGTAAAAAGATACTTCATAGTTTCATTTCAGCCATTCATTCAAAAATGCATGGATTAAGGAAAAAATTAATAAGAAAAATTCATAATTTATCACATTTATTTTGCCAATTTATATGCCCGTCGATGAGATGAGCCATTCATTGAAAATACATGGATTAAGCAAAAAACTTTAAGCATTACATTTTATACTTAATTCTACTTAATTCAATTCAGAATTTCCATTCATATTATTGCTCTATCTTGCATATTGAGCTTTCTTTATCTACTTGTGTTGGTCATATGAACATTGATACAGTATTTATTTGGACTTAAGATTTACAGTGTTATATGATCTGAAAACCATAGAGCATTTCAGTATTTTATTTAATACGCACACACGCATATATATATATATATATATATATATATATATATATATATATATATATATATATATATATATATATATGTGTGTGTGTGTGTGTGTGTGTGTGTAACTTGAATGCGTACTAAGCACATAAGAGAACTTGAATGCCTACTAGACACTGCCCTCGAGTATCCAAAGTCTCTCTGTAAAAGGGTTTATTAGGATAATCTGGTTTTAAGATACAAATAAATCCAAACGTTCAAAATTTAGTATAAATATGTATAATTTAGTATAAATATGTATAATTAAGTATAAATATTTATAATTTAGTACAAGTATATTTAATTTAGTATAAATATGTATAATTAAGTATAAATATGTATAATTTAGTATAAATATGTATAATTTAGTCTAAATATTTATAATTTAGTATAAATATGTATAATTTAGTATAAATATGTATAATTTAGTATAAATATATTTAATTTAGTATAAATATGTATAAGTTAGTATAAATATGTATAATTTAGTATAAATATGTATAATTTAGTATAAATATGTATAATTTAGTATAAATATATTTAATTTAGTATAAATATGTATTATTTAGTATAAATATGTATAATTTAGTATAAATATGTATAATTTAGTATTAATATGTATAATTTTGTATAAATATATTTAATTTAGTATAAATATGTATAATTTAGTATAAATATGTATAATTTAGTCTAAATATTTATAATTTAGTATAAATATGTATAATTTAGTAAAATATGTATAATTTAGTATTAATATGTATAATTTTGTATAAATATATTTAATTTAGTATAAATATGTATAATTTAGTATAAATATGTATAATTTAGTATAAATATATTTAATTTAGTATAAATATGTATAATTTAGTATAAATATGTATAATTTAGTATAAATATGTATAATTTAGTCTAAATATTTATAATTTAGTATAAATATGTATAATTTAGTATAAATATGTATAATTTAGTATAAATATATTTAATTTAGTATAAATATGTATAATTTAGTATAAATATGTATAATTTAGTATAAATATGTATAATTTAGTATAAATATGTATAATTTAGTATAAATATGTATAATTTGGTATTAATATTTATAATTTAGTATTCATATTTATAATTTAGTATAAATATGTATAATTTTGTATAAATATTTATAATTTAGTATTGATATGTATCATTTAGTATAAATATGTATAATTTAGTATAAATATGTATAATTTAGTATAAATAGGCATAATTTAGTATAAATATGTATAATTTAGTATAAATAAGTATAATTAAGTATAAATATTATAATTTAGTACAAGTATATTTAATTTATATAAATATGTATAATTTAGAATATATATGTATAATTTAGTATAAATATGTATAATTTAGTATAAATATATTTAATTTAGTATAAATATGTATAATTTAGTATAAATATGTATAATTTAGTATACATATGTATAATTTAGTATAAATATCTATAATTTAGTATTAATATTTATAATTTAGTATAAATATGTATCATTTAGTATAAATATGTATCATTTAGTATAAATATGTATAATTTAGTATAAATATGTATAATTTTGTATAAATATCTATAATTTAGTATAAATATGTATAATTCAGTATTAATATTTATAATTTAGTATAAATATGTATAATTTAGTATAAATATGTATAATTTAGTATAAATATTTATAATTTAGTATAAATATGTATAATTCAGTATTAATATTTATAATTTAGTATAAATATGTATAATTTAGTATAAATATGTATCATTTAGTATAAATGTGTATAATTAAGTATAAATATGTATAATTTAGTATAAATATTTATAATTTAGTATAAATATTTATAATTTAGTATAAATATGTATAATTTAGTATAAATATGTATAATTTAGTATAAATATTTATAATTTAGTAAAATATGTATAATTTAGTATAAATATTTATAATTTAGTATAAATATGTATAATTTAGTATAAATATTTAAAATTTAGTAAAATATGTATAATTTAGTATAAATATGTATAATTTAGTATAAATATTAATAATTTAGTTAAATTTGTATAATTTAGTATAAATATGTATAATTTAGTATAAACATTTTTAATTTAGTAAAATATGTATAATTTAGTATAAATATGTATAATTTAGTATAAATATGTATAATTTAGTATAAATATTTATAATTTAATATAATTTCTTTAAATTTAATATAAATATGTATCATTTAGTATAAATATATATAATTTAGTATAAATATGTATGATTTAGTATAAATATGTGTAATTTAGTATAAATATGTATAATTTTGTATAAATATTTATAATTTAGTATAAATATGTCTAATTTAGTATAAATATGTATAATTTAGTATAAATATGTATAATTTAGTATAAATATTTATAATTTAGTAAAATATGTATAATTTAGTATAAATATGTATAATTTAGTAAAAATATTTATAATTTTGTATAAATATATTTAATTCATATAAATATGTATAATTTAGTATAAATATGTATAATTTAGTATAAATATGTGTAATTTAGTATAAATATGTATAATTTTGTATAAATATTTATAATTTAGTATAAATATGTATAATTTAGTATAAATATGTATAATTTAGTATAAATATGTATAATTTAGTATGAATATTTATAATTTTGTGTAAATATGTATACTTTAGTATAAATATGTATAATTTATTATAAATATGTTTAATTTAGTATAAATATGTATAATTTAGTATTAATAAGTATAATTTAGTATAAATAGTATTTGCAGCTCAAATGAAATCCCACTGGCTTTCTTCGCCAAGTGATGTTACTTCACTTAACAGCATGAAGGTAGGTACCCACCAAATTAGATGAATTCTTCTCCTGGAATCCGTTGAGACAAAGAGACCATAAGGAATATGTAGAGTGGAACCTCTAGATGCGAAATTAAGGTCCCAGTTTTGATTTCGTATCTTGAAATTTTATATATCATGAAAAGCGGTTTACACATAAATAGACCAATCTATGCCAAGCTATAAATTTTATGATAAGGGTAAAACCGGAAGTAAATAAGAGCCAAATAGTAGGTAACCTTCACTTGCCATTTATTTTTTTAAACATTCCTTTGATATAAAAATCTAAAACTCTATTTAATAAAAAAACGACTTAATTTTTTAACGACTTATTTTTTTAAACTGTTATTTTTATCATATATATAAAGTCAGAACCTCAATCAAATCTATGGTTGAAGGTTCAATCCTCAGTGTGGACGACCGAAAAATACAATTGCGAGTTACTTGGACCTCTATCCAGTCATGGCTGATGGAACAAGAACATGCATACTCGCTGTGAAGTAAATAAAGGGTTCCGCTCAAAATTCGGTCAAAATTTCTAAGTTCAATAGAAACATTCTCTTCTTTCATTTAAGTTTTTCTTTTTCCTTTTCCTTTATTAAATTTCGTTTCCTTCTATTAATTCTTATGCAATTTTTTCTACATTAAAAAACAACAACTTTTTCCTTTATCTATCTAACGCCATTTCTCTTTTTTCTCTTAAAATCTTTTTATAAACTTTTCTTTTTGTTTGTATTTACTTTCTCAGTTTTCTTTACATCTTTGAGATTTCTTTTTCTGTGTTTTCTTTTCCAACTTTTCTCGTTTCTTTTCTTTGCTTTTCTTTATATTTCTTCAACAGTTTTTTAAAAATATTTTTTCTTTTGTTTTCAGATCTTTTTTCTTCCTTTTACCAGTTTTTTTCTTCTGTTGATTGAAAGAGAAACCAAAACAAAATGAAGGAAGCAAATAAAAAGGGGACACTTCTTTTCATGAAAACATAATAGCAAATATACGCCGTTCTTCTCTTTTCTATTGAGTCACGACTTATCAAGGCCAAGAGCCACTCAAGACGGAAATGATTGCGAGCAGAGAAGTGAACAACACTATACAAGTACGAAAAAATCTATCTATATTTGACTATTAAACAACAAGTGTTGTCAGATATTGGATTTGAAGACGATCATCTGCAGTAGAACAAACACCATTGTATGTTTATTGTTATTATTGTTATTGGGGTTATTATTATTATTATCATTATTATTATTATTATTATTATTATTATTATTATTATTATTATTATTATTGTAATTATTGTAATTATTGTTATTATTATTGTTATTGTGGTTATTATTATTATTATTATTATTATTATTATTGCAATTATTGTTCTAATTATTATAATTGTTATTGTTATGGTTGTTGTTATTATTATTATTATTTTATTATTATTATTATTATTATTATTATTATTATTATCATCATCATCATCATCATTATTATTATTGTAATTATTGTAATTATTGTTATTATTATTGTTATTGTGGTTATTATTATTATTATTATTGTAATTATTGTTCTAATTATTATAATTGTTATTGTTATGGTTATTATTATTATTATTATTATTATTATTATTATTATTATTATTATTATTATTATTATCATCATCATGACCTTAAACTATATCCGATGGTGAGGCCCCGGATTGCGGGCTTTGGGGAGTGTGGAGCCACCCCTTAATTGTTATTGCTCCCAGGTCCACTCTGACCTGGAGTTACCACTGTTAGG
>NC_136497.1:138965477-139040477 GCF_053919585.1 Euprymna scolopes
GTGAGGAACTGTCTTGGTCAAATAGTCTGTGACAAGGATAGATTTATTGACTGATGCATTTGCGCAGATCTTCAGCATCTTCAATTTCTTGCGAATAATTGTGTGTACAGTTCTCACACTGAAATTAAACTATAGACACACGGCGGTCCTTATCTACGAAATTCTTTATTTGGCCAATCAACTCTATTGCCCTGAGTTCCTTAGTCCTCTTATATCTCTCATCATCCCTCACAGACTCCCTGCCTTCCTTGAATCTCTCATGCCACTCAAAAACTGATGCTCGATCTATGCAAGATAGTCCAAAAGAAGTCTGACGCATCCCATACGTTTCTGTGGCACTTTTCCAAGTTTCAAACAGAATTTTATTTCATATTGTTCTTCTAAAGTGTCCTCACGTCCAGATTGCATTTTTGAAATTCACCAGCTGTGATAATCAGGCTTTAGTAGAGTGTATTTCAATTCCTACTGAAACTGTTCATTTGAACCTACAATCATAAAAATTGTCAACCATCTCGTACGATGTAATTAATACTGAATTTTAAAAGAGTCTACGAGAATTTAAAATGCCTGTAAAAAAAAGGTCTTGAAACTCATTGAAGGCACTTCGTATTTCGGCTGTCATAGGAATCAGAGTTCAATGTGATGTGTAGAGGATTGCAAGAACAAAGTTTCTAAACTCTGATGAAACGTGTGATTCTATACGTATTATTTGGATTAATCAGACTACTGTTTGCATCTTGAGTGTGATTTTCACAACGTTTCGGTCAATGTAACCTCCGGCCTTTTGCAGGTGTATCTTGTCGAACTCTGCAATAACCCGTGGCACAATGGTTAGAGGAATTGGAAAAATCAATTGTAAAAGTAATATTCTCCTGAAGGTTGAAGGTTCAATCCTCAGTATAATTGCAAATTATTTAGGACCTCTACCCAGTCATGGCTGACGGAAAAAGAGCATTCTACTGCAGCATTGGGAATTCCAGCTTAATTGCTATAGAGGTAGTTTTAGAAATAGAAAGTTATGTAAGTATATTTTAATTTCCCATCGGCGAGTTGGCAGGGTAACAAAAGGTTAGGTTTGACAGGTATCAACCTAGAGAGAATGCACCGGAAATTAGGGGTGACACGGGAAGTGTGGTCGTAGGCTTCCGGTTGACGACCTCATGGGCTGAGAGTTGGTTTTGGGCAGCAGAGAATGCAGATGGGAGATTTCAAGTCTCTCCCGACAATCAAGGTCCGAGATGATAGGCTTGCCTTAAAAGAAAAGATTGAAGCTTCAAATCCATCTTGTTGTTTATTGATGCATCTGTCTGCAGTGACCACTTCCCAACGAGATGGCAGACCAGCGACCAGAAGATATCATCCGCTGGCCAAGGCAACCAGGTATGTACGCATTATACATGGCATATACACGTCTCAAAGACTTTCAAGGCAAGAAACGGTGTAAGGATAGGAAGACACACACACACACATATAACAGTGAACTGCACATAACATACGTAAGAGCACACACACACACACACACACACATACACACACACACACACACACACACACACACACACACACACACACACACACATATATGTAAGAACACAGACTCTTAAAAGTACCCGTAAAAGTCAAAAGAAAACGAAGTCAAAGTAACCGATTAAATAATAGTAATAAATAAATAATAAGCATGACGTATAACAGATTTACGGTAACATATAACATTACACTCGTGAAGTAAATAAAGGGTTCCGCTCGAAATTCCGTCCAAATTCCTAAGTTCGACAGAAACATTCCCGAATTCTACAAGATACACCTGAAGAAGTTCGGAGGTTACATCGACCGAAACGTTGTGAAAATCACACTCAAGATGAGAACAGTAGTCCGAAGAATCCAAATAATACAAATACTCAATCCTCATCTCAAGAATTCAGAAACGTCATGTGATTCTATTTTGAGGGGAATTTTGATTTGGATTTTGAAGAATTTATGCTGAGTCTTTATTTTTTACCTCCATATTAATACAGAGTTAGACACAAGATCAGTTTTTATCGTGGGAATAAATCTTACAAACTTATAACACATCATTTATAACCATCTATTGTTTTTATTCACACCGAGGAAGTCATGCTGTGACAGAAGCCCGTATTGGACCCGGAGCGAAATGCATAAAGTACTTGGTAAAATTCAGTTGTAAAGTTACACTCTTTTGAAGTCTGAAGGTTCAATCTCCGTCTGTCCCACCGACGAAATAGTGCATCCCTCTGCCTGTTCTGCAAGTATTTTAATGGTGAATGCTCTCACGAACTGCAAGCACTTGTGCGTCCACGACGTAAATACCCTCGACAAACCCGACAGGCAGCTAAATCCCACCCCTAAACAGTAGAGATCCCTAGATGTAAGAGAGCTTTCTACTCAAGTAGTTTCTTCCCCAGAACCGCTAGACTTTGGAATACCCTTCCGGATCCCTGCTTCTCCAACTGTACTGACATGCAGAAGTTCAAGTGTAACGTGAACCGACATCTTGCTGCCCCACTCCCTACATAGTACCCTTGTAGCTCATGTCCCTAATAGTAGCCCCCTACACCAAAGTAGCAATGTGCCTTTTTTGGGGTGCTAATGTAATAAAAAAGCGACACTAAAAATATAATTGCGAATTGACTGAAACTCATTAACCCTTTCCTTGAGTGACCTCCTGGCCTTGACAAGTGATGACTCCTTGGAAAATAAAATAAAATAATATAAAATGGCCGCGAATTAACACCTAAATACTTTAATACTTGCCGCCAACTCCTGGACAGGGTTCAAAAGAGAGTCGCCAACCTGATAGGTCCGAAACTGTCAACTAGGTTTCAGTCTCTGTCCCATCGACGAAATGTTGCATCCCTCTGCCTGTTCTACAAATATTTTAATGGTGAATGCTCTGACGAACTGCAAGCACTTGTACTCCCTCGACTTAAATACCACCGACAAACCCGACAAGCACTTAAATCCCACCCCTACACAGTAGAGATCCCTAGGTGCAAGAAAGCCTTCTACTCCAATTCTTTGCCAGAACTGCTAGACTTTGGAACTCCCTACCGGGATTCTGCTTTCCCAACTGTACTGACATTCAGAAGTTCAAGTGTAATGTGAACAGACATCTTGCTACTCATCTTCCTTCATAATATTCCTACAACTTATGTCCCCGATAGTAGCCACCTACTTCAAAGTGGCACTGTGCCTTGTTTGGGGTGGAAATTGAATTAAAAAAAGCTTAAAAATAAAAATAAAACAAAATACTGTTAAAAACTCACCCTATAAATGTCACAGTAATATTTATTGGGTAAGTTTCTAACAGTATTTTGTTTTATTTTTATTTTTAAGTCACTATCAAGAGTTCAACTATTTAGGTGTCAATTCGCAGTCATTTATTTTGTTCTTGTTTTTTTTTTGTTATGCTACGAATGAAACAAACTGCATTCGCAACAGATACACGAATGAAACGGACATGATCACTATATTGCAAAATTCCAACAAATCCTCTGGCAAAATTGATACCCTACAAAAACAAACAAACATTAAGACATTTAACAGAAAACCAGCACACACACACACAGTAACTAATCCATGCTTTATCAAAAGACCATATTTTAATGATAGGAAAACTTCAGCCATACGCAAGGCCATTCGCAAAGAACAACTAGATATACAACTCACACATAAGACAGCACCTATCTAAAACCGGAACTACACCATGCTCATTATCAAACTGCACCCATAAAAAACACAGGATTATGTAAAATCTGCAATGAATCGAACATCGGAAGTTCAATAAGACCGTTTCATACGCGAATTAAGGAACACATTACCACCAAAACATCATTCTACAAACATTTGTATGAAACACATAATCTCGATAAAAACATAACCGCTAAAATTGTAACAAATGATACGAATTAGGGAAATCTCAGATTAAAAGAATCAATACTTATTGAAAAATTAAAACCAAAAATTAACCGTAAAATATAAAATATAGCATATTTCTAATAAAGACACAAATAGACTAATTCCCTCATACGGCAAAAAAAGAAAAGAAAAAAATAATTATCTCCCTCACAGCTAACATAATCTAAATAAAGGAATAAAGAAATAGATATAATTTTCCCTTTGATTTAACCATATTTAAAAAGAAATTTAGAATTACTTCCTCTTGATCAGAAAATGTATAGTAAAATAATAGAATTACCTCCCCTTAACAGTTAACGCAATTAATTTAAACTTTGAGAGCGTTAGAATTTTATAAAATATTTAAACTCAACGTCCATTTTATAGTTGACAGATTAAAGAGTGGATATACGTTTCTCCACTGACGATGAGTGATGCGTTCAAAAGTACCCATGGAATAAATACCATCCACAGTTGAAATGCCCCTCCCACAAAACCAATCCGGTAAATAAAAGAATAAATTGAATTAGTAATTATTTGTTTATTTATCTGCCCAAAAGGACCGTACATTCCTGCATTCTAGTACTTGAAAAACACTTATATATATATATATATATATATATATATATATATATATATATATATATATATATATATATATATATATATGTGTGTGTGTGTGTGTGTGTTTATGGGGAAATATGTTTATTCCGTTATAGCAGTACTTTAATTTGTGAAGTTCGATGTAATTACAGAGCATATACAAATGACAAAGGTCTATATTCAAAATTCTAAGATATTGACCATCTTACCGTTTATTCTGTACGAAGGTTGAAATTCACAATTCTTTACAGCACCTGTTTTGTAGCGCAGACTCATTTATGTAATTTATATTTCAATTATTTAAATTTATTCTGCCCTTAACCCATCATAAGTAAAAGAACTTCTCAACTTTAAAAGAAAATTAAGGAATTTGGGCATGATTACAAAATCCGAAAGTTGGAAGAGAACTTGAATTATTTTTAAATTTGTAACATGCAACGATTCCAAATTTTTTTTTCCGATTCCGATACTATTCACGATTCTGTTCTAAATTCCCGATTCCGATGCAAGTTACAGATTCCGATTCTTTTTATATTTATTGGCATATAATTAAAGATTCGATGCTTTTTAAAAAATGTTGAAATGACTGTACCCCACCCCGTGTAATGTCTGCATACGTTCTGCAAAACGTAAACATATAATTGGAAGGGGAGAGTAGATCTTTGTTGTGGTATAAATAGTTTAGTTTAGTTGTTTTATGGCATATCAACCCTTTTTTATGCAGTATCCAGTAATTTGCCCCCCCCCCAAATAACGGTGGTAGAAGATTATATTTCTGTCCGATTCGTAACATTTATTGGACATACTTCTATCAATATTTTGTTGGATTTTGGATTTTTGAGTGATTATTGAGGCGCATTATGGCTCTAATGAGACCGACATTTTGTTTTTCATTCTAACTTGACAAGCTTTACCCTACCTGTGCTTTGAAGTTAAAAAAAACACTTTAAAATAAGTTAAAACTAGTGATGGGACGATTGCAATATTTTTCCAGATTCCGATACAATTACTGATTCTGCTCTAAATTCTCAATCCCAAGTACTGATTCCGATTCTTTTAAAATTTCGTAACATTTAATTAAATATTCGATGCTTTTTAAAATATTCAAATGACTATACCTTCCACCCCCTATCTTCTATGTATTATCCACTTACATTATTTTGTAAAACGTAAAAATACACTTTGAAGGGAGCGACTATATTACAAGAGTTGATCTTTCTAAATATTTTTCTCTAATGTTTTCCTAGTACTGGATTGAAAATTGTAAGACAAGATTTTTTTTTCTTTTTAAACAAATCTCATTTGCATTTGGTTGACGTTAACGCCATTTGAAATTTTCATATATTTTATACAATTTTATATTCATTTAAGCCGCATTGAACTTCTTTTCCAACTTACTTTTCTTTATTTTATTTCTTTTCGTTTTTCGGATTTACCATCGAGTGAGTCTTTATGCACGCTGAAATTTTTACTCTCAGTTTCGTTTTTGCTTTGTTTCCCTCATTTTCTCCATATTTCCACATGTTTTAAATTGACATGAACACATATTTTGCACTTTATGACTAACCATCATAAAATGATGTTTCATTTGATGTTTTAACCAGCAGTTTTAACCTCTGATGAAAAGAATAGCAAATATAGCGTTCTTTGAAACTCCGTGGAATAAAGATTTTGAAAATTGTTTTTGGAGTATCCTGTCGAATAAAGAATTGATGATTGGTGTGCAAAATAAGAAAAATGTTTGTCAAGAATGAGTTTCCTCATAATAATGTAAATATTTAGAAAACCATTCTTAACACCGTGATGGATCTCTGTTAACTATTCTTTACCATCTCTCTATGAAGACATGTTCATGTTTTTTCTATCAATTATAAAAATTTGGCCAGTTATTAGATTGATTTGCATTAATGTAAAAAAATAAATAAATAAAAAAGTAAAAAACACTTTAAAATAAGTTAAAACTAGTGATGGGACGATTCCAATATTTTTCCAGATTCCGATTACAAGAGTTGATCTTTCTAAATATTTTTCTCTAATATTTTCCTGGAAAATTGTAAGAAAAGGTTTGTTTTTCTTCCAAAACAAATCTCATTTGCACTTGGTCGACGTTAATGCCATTCGAAATTTTCATAAACGATTAAAAAGAATTGACAATTGGTATACAAACTAAAACAGAATAGTTAACATAGTCCCTCCCAATGTCAAGAATGAGTTTCTAGATAATAATGGCACTATTTAGAAAACCAATCTTTAACACTGTGATGCGTCCCTTTACTATTTTCTAATATCAGGGAGATCCGACGTTGCCCGAGATTGAATGATAATCAACGAATATTTCACACTCCTATATTTTTATTGTCATCAAAATCCGTGAAATCGCCTGGGGAAGCTTCACATGCCTCCATGCAGTAACTTAGTCCAAAATATATGTTATTCTACATTGCACTGTGGAGAACCTACTGTTTCTTTTATAAAATTATTTTATATAAACTTCTTTCTGATTAACGAAAAAAAAAAGCATTAAGAAATTTATGTGCAGGGTTTGAACCTACAGACCAGATCATACAAAAAATAAATAAAAATAAATAAATAAAGAATAAAACACGTAAATGTTCAAGTCTTATAAAATTCTTTCCATTTAATGAAAAAAAAAATTAAGAAATTTACGTGCGGAGTTTGAACCTACAGAATACGTCACGCACCCTCCCCCGCAAAACAAACAAACAAAAAAAAACACGCTATCAACTTACCCACAGTAGAATTTTCACGGCCCGTTGTTCTATCATTGTTGCTAAGCGACGACATGGAAAAAATGGCTTTACCGATGATAGATACATTAAAATAATGGTTTCAATTATCCATTTTCGATTACCGGTCATTATCGGGGGGTATTCTGAGACAAAACTTAACTAAGATAAGTCCCAGATTTATGCACTTAAGTTCTGTACAATTTAAAGAAAATCTGTTCAGCTGTTTCGGAGTCTATAAGGAACAAACTCTCTCTCTCACACACACATATAATTATTTGTTACTGTTTCTTTGTATCTATTTATATAATACTGTTTTACCGTTCTATCAGAAGCACGTGTTCATCGACTGAAGAACTTCTGTCAAAACTCTCACGTCGATCCACGGAAACTTTTCCTTAATTTCTTCCTTTTAAGCTGTGGTCACACCATCACCACCACGTCCGCCTTCATTGGTCATGTCCGCCACTTCTCACAAGGAGAGACGTGCGGCAACGTCGGTTCTATCACAACAATGGTCACTGGTTGACAGTAATACAATAAAAGTCTTGACACCAAGTGGCATATCGTGTCAGTTAATTGTCTCAAGTGTTTTTCTCTTTATCCAGTGCGTGTGTGTGTGTGTGTGTGTGTGTGAAAGAGAGAGAAAGAGAAAGAGAGAGAGAGAGAGAGAGAGAGAGAGAGAGAGAGAGAGAGAGAGGATGAGCGAAAAGAATTTATTGGCGTTGGATGAAGCAGACGACAAATAGGATAACTTCATTAGAGACAAAGGAATAATTTAGTTTTCTAGCTGTCGTCCAATCATAACAGTTCGTTGATTTTTAACCCAACTAGTTGCCGATTTCCTTTGGACTGGCATGAACGTGGTCAACCTAAATTCTCTTAGCATTGTAAGTCACACACACACACACACACACACACACACACACACACACACACACACACACACACACACACACACACACACAAAACAAATTCTATTTATCCTCTTTCCTTCCATCTTTCTCTTTCTCTCTATATATAAATATATTGTTTTTTCATAATGACGTTATAGCATATATATGTATAATATACATACATATATATATATATATATATATATATATATATATATATTAATTTTATTTATACAAACATTAATGGCTACATACGTGCATACATGTTTCTGTAATCACCCACGTTGGGGGATTACGTCTTCAGGCCAAGAATTACCGTCAAAAGTGATATTTCCACCAAATACATTTTTCTATTTCGTTTATCAAGTTAGAATACAACCTGGGTGGGAGTCATAAAAAACGGTTTGTATAACCTAAATACTCTGATTTATGTCATGTGTCATTATATATTATTATTGTATCGTGATACATCTTATGTATATCTGCCTTACCATCGAAAGAATGTTTGCTTAATATGAGGATAGGCCTATGAACTTCATGCTGAATTATAATATAAATTTTTACGTAGTGTAAATTTTTACGGAAAAAACCTACAACTTAGGAAAATGTAACTAGCGGATGGGGCCATGAAATATAACTATGCGTGTGGAGTTTGATAGAAAAAGGGAATTTATATAGTAAATGTATTCATGTCTGTTTCTACTTTAGATGTATCATTTGGTGGCAGGGTATATGCATAGATGTATATGTCTATATTTGTGTGAGTATGTATGTATAAGTGTATTTTATGTATGCATGTATGTTTGTATGTTTATATATATATGGGTATCTATATATCTGTGTGTACGTTTGTATATGGATGTATCTCTGTGTCTATTGTATGTAGATGTATGTATATACATATATATTTCTGAACTATTAGAATAGGCTGCCTCGTATATGATTGTTGTAACAGTATAGATTACAAGAATGTATGGATGTCCGAATGTTGTTTATATATATGTTATATGTGTATGTATGTGTGTGTATGTATATATGTATATATATATGTATATATATATGTATATATATGTATGTATGTGTGTATGTGTGTATGTGTGTGTGTTTATATATATATACACCCGTCTGAAGTGTGGTAGCATACTATTGCATATACGAAGGGGTTACCACGCTACAGAAGTAAAGAAAAATGCTATTATTTGTCTCTGTATGTCTGTAATGTGTGTGTGCAAAGTGTAGGCATTTATAAGTATATTGATATATGTATATAGGTACATGTGGGGTTTAGATAACTTTCGTGTTTTATATTTATTCATATTTTGTTTGTTTATTTGTTTTAATTTAATTTTATTTTTATTTATTTATTTTAATTTAATTTTATTTATTTTTTGTTTTGTTTTATTTACCTTAATGTAATTTTTACTTTATTCCTGCGTAGTTTCAGAGTTATTGTCTAGTTTCAGTAAATAAAATAAAAAGCATACAGCATGGATTTGCTTTTGAATATATGTATTAATGTGTGTGTGTGTGTGTGTGTGTGTGTGGCGGTGTCTGTGTATGTGTGTGTTGTATGTGTGTTGCATGTATGTGTGGGTGGAGGTAGATTAAAAGGCACCGGTCAGTACTTAGTTGACCATAGCTAAGGTTCTTAAAGACAAGAAAACTAAATTCTCAAGTACCTTATGCCATAAAAACCAAAAGTTAGGTGGGATGGGGGAAGGGTAAATGAAAAAGATGTTTATTATCTTCAAAGACCTCACTCATCCTTTTACCGTTTTTTATGACTCCCACCCAGGTTGTATTCTAACTTGATAAACGAAATAGAAAAATGTATTTGGTGGAAATATCACTTTTGACGGTAATTCTTGGCCTGAAGACGTAATCCCCCAACGTGGGTGATTACAGAAACATGTATGCACATATGTAGCCATTAATGTTTGTATAAATAAAATTAATATACCTGCTCTGTTCACTCATTGAGCACTATTTTGGTAGACACATGTTGTTTCATTGGATGTACTTCTAGGAAACTAAACTCTACTGGCTACATATATATATATATATATATACATATACATATATAGATGTATATGTATATGTATATATATATATGTATATATATATGTATATTATACATATATATGCTATAACGTCATTATGAAAAAACAATATATTTATATATATATATAGAGAGAGAGAGAGAGAGAAAGAGAGAGAGATGGAAGGAAAGAGGATAAAGAGAATTTGTTTTGTGTGTGCGTGTGTATATATATACTGTTTGTATATATAACATTGTTAATATATATTGTTTGTATATATATATATATATATATATATATATATATATATATGTATAACTACTTAATTTACTCACATAAAATTAATATACGAAAGTATTGATTTATGCGTAAACTTTAACTATTTACTTCAAAAGTGCTCAATACGTAGGTAGAGCTAGTTAGTAATTTATAAAATATATATGGCGATTAAGCTACACTGAATATTCCGCGTTTCATCCACTCTAGGACTCTTATATATACTTAGGCTTATATATACCCTCCTCACCAAACAAGTCTGGCGGGGGAACCAGTTTAGTCGCCGGTGACTCGACCATGAGGCAGGTAGTACATCATGGACGGCGTCATCTGCTATGACGCTATGGATGACGTTATAGCAGATATACATATATCTGCTCTTACATCACGTATTTGTTAAAATATATATTCATGTTATATTTTTATTTATTAAACATTTAAATAATTTATTTAAATATCTATTAAATATTTTTACGTGCATATAAGTTATCTCTGGACATGCATGTTTCGATGTATCACCTGTCTTCAGCATGGCTAAACTTTAATAAGGATCGAACTCGTAACAGCTCGATAAGTAGTCCGGTGTATTATCACCAGACCACGGTACCTATCAGATTTTATACATGAAATTTATCGTCTTTACATGCAAGATTGTTGATTTATTTATTTTATTTTTTTAAAGTTTATATAACTATATGTCTTTTAGGTATATAATAGATAGCAGAGGGAGAATTTCTCATTTCTCCGTTGTTTATGACCTAACACAGATTGTTAACGAATCCACATGTATGCTCGAGGCTGACTGACAATCTGCAAGTCTTTTAGATCTTTTTCTAGTAACATGTCCAGTTTTGCTACCGCTAAGATATTTTGATTACCCAATAAAGATTAAATCAAAGTATAACAATCCCTCCAAATATTCCTCTTTGTCGAACAGTGCATCGATATTAGATGGCCGACTGGGATAATTTTCGAATGTTTATATCGGGACTACTTTCCATGTTCTGTTTAAAAAGAAATGCATCCGCTATGGTAACTGGTTTTACTGATTGGATAACCATCGGTATAAGGCGAAACCAAACAGCCAGCCTTGGTACGCCCCCGACTTTGCCGTCACCGTTGCATATAGAAATCACTACGTCAATTGCTTTAAATGTAATAGATGTTTTGAAACTAAAGTTGCCTTTAGAACTGTCAGTAATCACTGTAAAAAGGGTTATAGAAAACGCAATAGATTTATATGCTCAATCCATCAAGTCCAAAGTAAAAGAACAGAGGTTTGGTTCACATGATTTTTTGGCGAATAACAAACAAGGTCCCGAACAGATACGCGTCCTCTATCCCGACCATCATCAACAAGGCTGAGGTTATTGCATCAGCATCCAAAAAGGTCAAACTCTTTGCCAAGAACTTTGCATCAAAATCAACCCTATGCGATCAAGATCGCCTACCTCCCGAATTTCCTCCGAAGACCGAAAATAATCTGATAGAACCGGCGTTTCTCGTTGTGAGAAGTGGCGAACATGACCAATGAAGGCGTATGTGGTAGTAATGGTGACAGAAAGGAAAAGTTTCTGTAGATCGACGTGAGGATTTTGACCGATGGAAAAACGTTTTCTCGGTATCCAACATATTTCACGCGCCAGTTTCACAGCTACCTTAATTTTCTCCACTTATTTTTTTAATTTGCTTTTTAGCCTGATGATGATTCGACAAATAATAGAAAACGTTCGAGAAACATATGGAACATTCGTTAATTTCTTGGATCTTAACACTTAAAAAATCATTAGAAGAATCGAACAAATAAAAAGAATTATTAATTAGATTATTTCTTATTTTTATTTAATTATTGGTGGACTATTATTCTATTATCCTCATCTTTTTTTCACCACGTTTCGGCTAATTCTTCCTCTGGCCTTCGTCAGGTTAACCGCGACGAGATAGGAATGTCGAATCCTCCAACTACATCCACAGCAATTGCTGCCTTCAATAGTTGTTGTCGTCTCACCACGGTTTGGTCAACTAATCCCCTGACCGGCTTTGGGTGAGATCGAAATCGCTACCTCTAGACCTGCTCCCTGGAATCGCATCTCTATCAACCACACCACGGGCCCCGAAGGGCAATCAGATTTGGATCTTTTAGTCTTATAAATCCGATTGTTCTTCCAATTGTTGTTGCTATATATTGAATTAGTTTGGAATTATTTTGGAGATGAGTAAATTGTATATTTTTTATTTAATTATTTGAACTATTGTCCTCATATTTTGGTCGTTGTTTTCATGACGTTTCGGCCAATTATTACCCATTTCCAAAATAATTCCAAAGTAATTCAATATTAGTCCTCGCGCAATAGAGCAGGACACAAAATGCTTTAAATAATAATAATAATAATAATAATAATAATAATAATAATAATAATAATAATAATAATAATAATAACAACAACAATAACAAAGACTTTCGCTGGCGAGGACTACTATTGAGCGTAACCAGTTATACACTCCTTTTGAAATTTTCATCTCTATTTTTCTCGTTATCTACTGAATATTTTTAAGGAAACCTATATGAAATATGTTCCTTATTAAATTGTAAAGATTTTCTATTCTGAAAGAAATGAAAAAACTTTAATCTAAAAAAGTTATTTTAAAGATTTTGTTAAAAAACATTCAGAGTTTCTCATTATTCAGATATGTATGACAAAGAGGGAGTTACGAGAAATAGTTGTGGTGTGAGGAGAAATACAAACTGAAACAGAGAGAATATTCAGACCTGTAATAATACAAAGAGGGGGTTGCAAAAATGAGTTGTGGTGTGAAAAATACAATCTGAAATAGAGAGTAGGAGAGTTTTTATAAATACATACAAAATCACATTCATTTTTTTTTTAAATCCAAATTAATAAATTAAATAAAATATAATCTTAAAAAGATACGATACAAGTTAGAAAAACATTTGATCCAAGGCATGAAAATTGTTAAACAAAATGTTTATACTATAGGCTTTAAAAATAAAGGTACAAGATTTGATTCGAAATTTATTTATCTTCAAAGTGCGCTTTTATACATTTTACAAAGTAAGGTATTAAATTTGCATATCTTACTTTGTAAAATTTATAAAAGTGCACTTTGAAGATAAATGAATTTCAAATTGAATCTTGTACTTTTATTTTTAAAACTTATAGTAAAAACATTTTGTTTAACAATTTTCATGCCTTGGATGAAATACTTTTCTAACGTGTATAACAATCGGTACGGACCCGACAATTGGAAAAAACAATCGGGTTTATAAAACCAAAACATCCAACCGCGATTGCTTTCGGGACCCGCGGTGCAGTGAATAGAGATGCGGAATATCTAGAGGTAACGGTTTCGATCCCACTCAAAGTCGGTCAGAGGATTAGTTGACCAAACTGTGGTGAGATGACACCAGCTACTGAAGGCAGTAATTGCTGTGGATGTAGTTGGAGGATTCGACATTCCTACCCCGCTGCGTTTTACTTGACGTTAGGCCAGAAGATAATAGTTGAAATAATGAAATAAAAATAAATTATAAAAATAACTCATCTCCAAAATAATTCCAAACTAATTCAATAATATAGATCATTTCTGGTATACAGGCTGTCCCAAAAAATTTTTTTCTCTTCTTCTAACTAAACTTTATTTGACACTCAAAATTCTAATAATTAATTCTACTGTATTCTGTAAGTTTAACCCTCTCCTGAAAATTAACAATCTGCCCCCCCCCAATCTGCCACTAACACGCATGCATTACACACGACTTGGATGAGGGTCCTCAGCTTTTAGCCTTTAACCTTCGCATGCTGACCGATTGGAAGTCATAATCACTAAACATCCATTCATTTCTACCCCTAAGGCATGCACTAGTTTGTTCTAAACCAGGTAGATACTTACTAACTACGGTTTGTACTTAGATTTACAGCTATCTATATTACATAGTAATAGCTGTCTCTTCTTAACTTTGCAATGTTAAATACAAAAACTGAACCGAGACTCTGTAACGCAAAATAAAATTTCCTGATTTATAAACGAAAGCTGAAGATATCATCATTAGAAATGGAAACTTACTTAACACCCAAAGCCCCCATACATTCGCATCTACTGGAAATCTCCCCATATATCTATTTACTGTATTATACATAATGTAGACGCCATAGCATATAATTTACTTCCACCTGTACTGTATTGTACTTATCAAAAATGACGCTACTTGTATCTATTGAATATACATAACCCTTCTGCCATCTAAAATATCCAGAGCTTGTACAACAATTTTTAGCTAATTCGTAATATCAAGCCATTCTGTAACGCATTATCCCATTCCTAAGCCAACATAAAAATAAAAGGAAGAAAATTTTATTTTACTTTTATTTTTTACTTACTTATTTATTTTTTTCTCGATTATAAATTTAAAGGAAAAAACATTGAGCCATATTAACTGCTTCCAACAGACCTGTTTGCAAATATAGCTGCTTCCACTGCATGAACTATTACTCACCCCCTCCTCCAGTAACAAACAATGAAATAGCAATGTCCCGTAATCACTTTGAGGAGTATAATCTCTCAGTAGATATATAACCTTTATAAACTAACTCAGTAACAACACTAACCACCCTCACAGGGTCGCAGATATGCCTGGATTAGGACCCAGGCGCGGGGCAAATCCTCTCGGTACTGATGGACCCGTAGATCTTCCCAGGTCATCCGTCTAGGAGAAGGCAAACTCTGAAGCTAAACCTAAGGGGAGGAAGACCTCTCCAGTCTTGGATGACAACCTTCCTAGAACTGGTGACTCAAACAGATTACCGGTCTGCAAACCTAAACTGCTTAACGAGTAGATAGGCACTGTCTATCGCCGGGCTTCCATACTCCTTCTTTGTCTATTAGCCAGGCGTAGAGGTCGAACCACTTGGAGTCGACAGAAACACTCGGTGGTCGATCTTGTTTCCTAACTAGGGCAATGAACGCCGTTTTTCTCCACTCCCGACACATCCCAACCCTTAAACTGGGCACTTGGGAGTACTTGAATACCGTAATGCCAGTGCAAGCAGATTGGGTTGACCATTATGTGATGGGTTGAGGGAACCGAATAGACAGTTCCTTGCTGCTGTTCCCGACTGGTAGTACAGGTGCCCTAACTCTTTGGTAACGCTTAGAGCGGCTGCTCCATCAACAGTTGTATAATATCGGGATGTTTGTAGTGCCATGTCGCGCATGGAAAGGGACCCTGCACTCATCTCCAGTGGGCTATCCTGAGGCCACAACCCTAGTAGATGGAGAGACAACTGATGATTTGCCTGTGTTGCATGTTTGGCATTCTGCATAACCACTTGATCAGCACCCCTTACCTAAACTGAAACTCTTAAAATAAAAATGACAGTACATTACAAAATTACGCTAAAACCAGGCCAAAACTCAAACAAAACCAACCTGCCTTCTGCCTTGAGGCTCGCATTTACGAACATCCGTGGGCTTTGAACCAATTTAAATGATGTTGAAGCATTTCTCCTTAAAAAACACCCCGGATATCTTAGCACTAAGTGAGACTAACCAACACTCCTCCATCCTCCCCTCTACTTTAACATGACTGGATACCTCCCACTCTGCCGTAAGGACTCTGACAGACATATGCATGGGCTTGAAGTCTACATTCGAAACACCTTCCCCTTGACTTGAAAATGCTGTCTAAATACACGTTATCTATCTATCTATCTATCTATCTATCTATCTATCTATCTATCTATCCCTCTCTCTATATATATACAGAGAACTGCACGCCTGTGGAACTCTGTTCCGTCTGCCTGCTTCCCACCGGACTACAACTTGGATATCTTCAAGTCCAACGTTAACAAATTCCTAATGAACCACCCCCTTAAGCAAACACTTCATCAAATCTCCACACTAAAGTAATGTATTTGCAATAACCCTTATCCCTGAGTGGCTTCCGGGCCTTGATAAGTGGTGATCACTGTGTAATATATATATATATATATATATATATATATATATATTTTACACGTATTCCCCCAATAACGGACCTTTTCGCCATGTAACACTGTTTAACTTTTCTATCTCTCTTGATAAAGCCCACAAAATAATGGGTGAAACATTGAACTTACGTTTTACGTCATCCATATTTCTATTTTTATTTTAATGTTAAGATATACGAGGGGCGTGCAATAAGTAATGCTCCTGACCCACTTCTCATAGGAGTAGAGCAACGAAACTTGGCACAGTTATTAGTCTTTCTATACATAGGATCCACCCAGAGTTATGCATTTCTCCCATCGTTTGATGCAGCTCTGGAGACCGTTTTTGAGAACACCCCAGGTTGGTCCTCCAACCACGACGTGACTTCAGAAATCAAGGCTGCATCATCTGGAAAACACTTTCCTTTCAAAAACAACTTCATTGTTGGAAAGAGGTCAGAGGGTGCAAGGTCATTAGAATAGGTAGGATGGGGTATGATTTCATAACCACACGCCCGTGCTTCTGATCTGGCGACATGCGAGTTGTGGACCGGAGCGTTGTCCTGCAGGAGGAGGGTACCTTTACTGATCTTGCCCCGCCTCTTGATTTTGATAGCTTCCCTTAATTTTCTCAAAAGTGAAGTGTAATTGTGGTATCCTTTGCCAGGAAACCTGTCATCACTACTCCGTCCTGGTCCCAGAAGACTGTGAGCATGACCTTGCCAGCGGAGGGCTGCACCCTTTCCTTCTTTGGAGGTGGTGAGTCCAAGTGCTTCCACTGCATTGACTGGGCTTTGGTCTCTGGATCATAGTGATGGACCCAGGTTTCATCCTGTGTAATTTGAAAAACTTTGACTCATCTTCTTGGCACATCAAATTCATCCTCAAGCACTCGACGCCTTCTCGCTTCTGGAATGGTGTGATCAACCTTGGAATCCATCTGGCAGACACCTTATGCATATGCAAATGGTCATAAATGATAGTTTCCACAGACCCTGCACTACTTGACATTTTGGGCTATTTGGCGAATAGTAATGCACCGATCTTCCAAAATGGCAGCCTCAACTTGACGGACAGATGCCTCATAAATGGCAGAAGAGGGGTGTGACCAGGTCTGGGAGCTGTTTCCACAGACTTCCAGCCATGTTGGAATTCACGATGCCAGCGTTTTACAAGGTCATATGATGGGGCATCATCACCATAAGTTTCTTTCATTTCATCAAACGTCGCCTGTGGTGTGCGTCCTTTCAAATACAAAACCCGGATCACAGCTAGACATTCAACAGGCTCCATTTCACACCTAACTCAGTTCAAACACCTGTAGAAAAGAAACCAATATTAGTTCAGAGCTGTAATTTGCCACATAACCCTAGAGATATAAATCATTGCACATGCAAAATTTCAGCTAGATCAGACAACTGGAAGTGGGTCAGAGGCATTACTTATTGCACGCCCCTCGTAAAGAAACTTTTTCTTCTTCATTTTGGCTGCAGCATTTTTTTGCATTTCAGAGTCAGTAAAAAACGATACATAACGGGCATGCTCAACAATTATGATCTTGTGTCAGATTTGATCTAATAAATATACAGGTGCGTTGATAAGTGACCTGGGCATTAACACTTCATATGGTGACCTTTTTTTCCAGATAAATGTAACCGAGTTTCATTCCAGCATTGTTATATGTTTAATTCTTTACTGCCTTATTCTCACAAGTAACAGAGACAAAGAAAAAAATGTGACAGAACTCTCAAAAACATTAACCGATTACTTTGACGTTTAACTACAAAAAGACACTAATTCTCTGAACTCTATCGCATACTTCTTACCATGACGTAATTTCCTAAACACACAGCTTTTCATCTAACGTGAGTCATAACGGAAAGTTCTATCTTCATGCTTACACTATCTTTATCACCTTGACGTTTAAATTTCAAAAGGCATAACGTCTGTAAAAATCTACTACATACTTCCTCCCATGACGTGATTTCCAGTACACGTAACTTTACTTCTAACTGAAGTTCTAACGGGAAGTTTTATCATCGTACTTATAAAAACTTATCACTTTAATGTATTTCAAAAGGAAGAATCGCTGTAAAATCTATTACATACTTCCTCCGATGACGTAACTTCCTATACACGTAGCTTTACCTCTAACTTTAGTTCTAAGGGAAAGTTCTATCTTCGTGCTTACACTAATTTTACGTGTAAATTTCCATTGTTAAAGTAATTTTCTAACAAAGGGAAACATAAAAGGTAAATAATTATTTATTGTATCCTTGTGTCAAGTAAAGACTATAAATGTTCAATGCTTTGATAGCTGACCGAGCGCTTTATAATGGTAGACTTTTGTCAGACTAAATCAGTAAATGTAAAGGAGTTGCATTTCACAATTGCTATACGGATTGACTACGTTATTTGGAAACTGTTAGTTCTACTTCCGATGGAATTAAATTGAGTAAATCCTGGCAAGACAAGCTTACACGATAAGACGGAGCGGATTGCGATGGATCAAATGGAATTGAATCCATGGATTTGTGAATAGGAAGAGGGGGCAAAACTTTCGTAAATTAATTAAGAAAGAAAACAGAGTGAAAGAGAAGTGTGAGTAGAGTAGAGAGAAATAGATAGATCGATATATACAACAAGAAAGGGGAAATGTGCACTTGAAATGGATGCAGAGAGAGAGAGATAAAGAGAGAGAGAGAGAGAGAGAGAGAGAGAGAGAGAGAGAGAGAGAGAGAGAGAGAGAGAGAGAGAGAAACAAGGTGATAAAGATGAGAAGAAAAAAAGAGGGGAAAATACATGTATGCAAAAGAGAAAAAGAGACGACGATAATTTACGTGAAAATAGTAGCGCAGCCAAACAACGTCGCAGCTCACAAGGGGCATGACAGTCAACAAACCGGAAGTCCAAGACGGTTTGTTGTCTTGGACTTCCGGTTTGTAGACTTTCATGGCTCTTGTGAGTTGCGACGTTGTTTAGCTGTGGAATTATATATATATATATATATATATATATATATATAGCTTAGGGAGTTAGTAGAATAGAGTAAATTCAATTCTATAAAAAAAGACTTATCGGGATAATATAAAGCTCAACAAATTTTATTGAAGCTTATATAGGAAACAATAAGGCTGGAAAATGAAGACACAAAAACCATATGTTGGTGAATATAAATGGTTCATTTAGTTTATAAAGGTATACACACACTTAGGTGGGGGAATAGATGGGATTCTTTATACCAAGTGTTATATTTCCGTTAAAGTAAAAGTTTCTATGGCACGTGATTTTGCACACGTTCTTTTTCCTTTTTAAAAGGGCTGAGTTTTTTCTTCTTCTTCAACATTTCGTTACCTACAGTTCTTGCGTTTACTGCTGCTACCTGCTATTTGCTCTTACGTTTATTATTGGCTGTGAAATTAGTTCGGTAAAGCCTAGTAAAGAGGTTTTGGTCTGTCTTCCGTTCTACGATAAAACACCACACCAATGTGTTTCGAAGCCTAATGCTTCTCATCAGAAGAGTAGAGAAGATGCTAGGTAACATAATATATATATATATATATATATATATATATATATATATATATATATATATATATATATATGGGAAAACAATAAGATTGGAAAATGAAGACACAAAAACCATATGTTGGTGAATATATAATGATTCATTTATTTAATAAAGGTATACAAATATTTAGTTGGGGGATGAGGGTGGCTCTTTATACCAAGGTATTTCGAAGCCTAATGCTTCTCATCAGAAGAGTAGAGAAGATGCTGGGAGGCGATGTCTAGCGTGGGATTCATCAAGAACGAAATAAACCAATGAAAATATTGATGATGTAAGGAGGAATTATATAGAATTCTAAAATAAAGGAGGAGCGTATCTTAGAATTCTATTCTCTCCGTTCCTAAAAGATTCTGAAAATTGTTGAACACCAGTAATTTTATTATAACTTTTGTTTGACCGAACAAAAATTTAACTCTTTTTTTTTTTAAAATATAAATGAGAAGGTTACCTATGAACTGTAAAAATTGTTTGAAATTTAGTCGCAATATGAGTGAGCAGTGAAGCTTTAAAACAGTTTTAAATGAGTAAAGCTAACACTTATCCATATATTCAAACGTTGTAGTGTTTGAATATTATATATATATATATATATATATATATGTGTATATATATATATATATATAAGAAATTCGTATTCCTGTCTGGTTATTTGTTTGTTCACATACGTCATATACGACATCATAGCAGGTAATATATATATATATATATATATATATATATATATATATATATACATACAAGAGAAAGAAAATTAAAACTGTAAGTTGAACTCTACAATCAAAATTTATTGTTTAAATACTCCAAAAAACAATTTAGAAACTCCTTATTCCGCGGAGTTTCAAAGAATGCTAGTCTTATTATTCTTCTCATCAAAAGACATAAAGAAATCAGCAAATTACATTTGTAGCAATGCTAGAATATATACTATATACTAGGTGTATCTACCCGGCGTTGTTCGGGTATTTTTCGCTCCCACTTTTAAAAAAATTTGTTATGACTTCATTTGTGAAGTTATTTTTATGACGTCATGCATGACCTCATGGTAGACGTCAATTTTTCTTCATTCTTTCTCATAAGATACAAAGTTTCTGATATATTTGATCGCTAATCTTATAAATAAACATCCGATTAACTACACACACGCATACACACACCCTATATATATATATATATATATATATATATATATATATATATACATATATATAAAAAATAAAATAAAAATTACAATTAAATACTTCAAATATATTATTCAATTGCATGCAAAATTCGATCCCGCATTTTGCTAATTCCTACCCTCTGATGAGAAGGAACGTATTTCTTCGAAACTCCGCGGATTAAGGACTATCCACTTATCTAGTATTTCCTTTTCAGATTAACTATGTTTTTAACTCATTTCGAAGTGTTTTTTAACATGTTTTATTAACTGTTTGCTCGTATATATATATATATATATATATATATATATATATATATATATATATATATATATATATTAGTTTGGTAGTAATCCACTTTTTAGAAGCACGGGGAAAACGGAATTCGAAATATGAGATTAGAAAGACAATATATATAATATTATATAACTAATCTAGAAACACACACCGTTCACAAATTTACACATGAACCAAACATAGATAACAAAATACCAATTTCTCGACGAATAGATTCTAGAAACTCCACTAAATACATAACCTCAACAAATCCTACGAATAATAATGCAATACTCTAAAATTACAATTAAGAAAATATAAAACTGCCCTTATAAATAATTTTATTCACTGCTCATACGATATAACATCAACCCGATAAAATAAATATTTTACAAAGAACTAACAAACCTAAAACAAACACTAATAAAGAATAATTTGGGCAATAAAACTAAATAAAATATAAGCACATAAAACTCTATATAAACCCAATCCACAATAAAATCATAAACCCTAACCGTAACAAAAAATGACACCATCAAAGTATACTATAAAAACCAACTACCAATTAATTACAAAACAGACGAAAAATTAACAACAAAACTAAATAAAAGATACACCATACCCACCGACCAGAACAAAGAAATAAACTAATAATATATTATACTAAAAATAAACATCCAATATAATAATTAAAAGCAATAATAATATTAACACCACATTAAACCAAACAAATCGAGTGTATGAATTTATTTGTCTCTTCCAAGAATGTTACCGAACCCACTCTAAAACCCATACACACATAGGCCACACCACAACAACACTCTCCCCACGACTAATCTACCATTAGCAGGGAATAGCGCCATAAAACAACATCTAACATTTTATGATAAGAACTTACAATCGTCCAACATTAGAAATATCTTAACTAACAATACTAAAATTCGATGCACATGAAAGCCTAAAATTACTAGAAGCCATACTAATTAAAAAAATTACGGTTCCTTATTAACCGGATCTCATTTAATATCGGGGCAAAAATACTAACTGTATTCAATAACTAACAATATATAAATAATTAAATAACTATAACATAAAAAAAGAAAATCAAAATTAAAAATCAAATAATTCGCCCCTACCCATCCTACACCAACCTCTTTAACCAATAATAATAATAATAATAATAATAATAATAATAACAATAATAATAATAATAATAATAATAATAATAATAATACTACTACTAATAATAATAATAAATAGAACTAACACCAAGCCTCAATAAAGAAAATGATAACAACAACAATCTCTCCTAACGACGATCAGATGCACCTATAGAAAGCGCGTGAGAAGAATATGGCCGAACAACAACTACTGGGCGCTATAATATACAACATGCCAACCGAAATAAAAAAGACCGCCGGCGAACTGAAAAATTATCCAACAAAATCGGAAAAAAAAAACTTAGTCGTGTTCAATTAAATGTGTTTGAATAATGACTTGCTGCACAAAATATACAAATATTATATATATATATATATATATATATATATATATATATATATATATATATATGTATATATATAGTAATATTATAACGAAAACGTATTTGAAAATACATCATTTGGAATTAAAATTACAAATTCTGCAAAAACTGTTTTCTCAACCTAATATATATATTATCACGTATATATATATATAGTCAAATGGATTAATCCGCATCTTATAAATACAAGACTGGTAAATTTAAAAAAAATACATCCATTTTGAATTTAGAAACAGATGAATCTCACAGGTAAAAAATTCATTTTTTAATATGAATAGGTAAGCCAAATTAATTTAGAATAGGAAACTAGATCTAATATCTATAACATGTCTTCTTCATAAGATTAAGCAAGGTGGTGTTTGATCAACACTGCTGGGGAGCCATGATTTAATATGCTGTTTTGTTTTCAAATCCCCGAAACCCAATATATATATATATATATATATATATATATATATATATATATATATATATATATATCAAATGATGCATTTTCAAATAAGTTTTAGTTATAATACCTTTACTCTATATATAATTTGAAAAAGTTTTTTTTCGCTTTATCTAATCATTTAAATTACAGTCGTTTTAAAACAATCACGTCTTCTTTTCAGAAGGTTGAATACAAGATGGAAAAAAGCAAATTTGCACAATTTTCTTATTTCTATTCAAGCTAGGCCGAAAAGGTGTTGAAACAGCTGGCGATATTAATGAAACGTTTGGTCCAGAAAAAAACAGAAAAGAAAACAAAAAAAAATATTTTGATAAATAGGTGGCTCACGAATTGAACGATAACCAAAGGAAACATCGTTTTGAAGTGTCAGCTTCCCTAATTGTACGCAATAAGAACGTTACGTTTCTCGCGATGAAAAGTGGGTTCTTTACGACAACCGGCGGCGCTGGTAAAACGCCAACGAAGCACCAGGACACTTCCCGAAGTCAGAATTGCATAAAAAACGTAATGCTGATTCTCTGGTGGTTTGCGACCGGTTGATGAGTCGTTCCACTTAATTAACAAATTTACCGAATTTCCATTACTAACAATTACTATATTGTCCAATTGACTACTGTACCCCTTAACCCTTATTCTCGAGTGGTCTCTGGGCCTTGATAAGTGGTGATGCCCATGTAAAAAAAAATTCCCAGTTGTTATTATGTTGCTGTTGGCAGATCCAGAATGAAACGCCATGACTGGTTGGGAATCGTGTTAAGATGGCGATTGTTATCGAATAAAGAAGTGAATGAAGCCAAAATCGATTGGAATTCTTTCATCTTCTTTTTCTATCGCGGTTCTTAAGTTGCCATCTTGGAGACTTTCTTCCGGCGAAAGTGAATTAATAGAATCTGTACAATCAGCAAAAAAGTTAGATACATCGGGGAGTTACAATTAAAAGTTTTTAGCACACCAGCCATGGTATGGGGTAGGATTACTCACTAAAAATCATCTACGTTTGGTGCATTAACTTGTCACCCGGCAACGATCCCGTATGGAAACCTGTTTAATAGATCGATAATTTCGATTACTTGGTAATAATAAAGCTTTCATGTAATAATGATAATAAACAGAAATTGATTTTTTGAAACGCACGTACAATATGGATAAACTTAGTTAAGTGCTGACTTGCGAAGTTTCATTATAATTTGTATTGTAACATAACGTCGCAGGAACAAACAAACATAAAATAAATATGGAACCCGACTTAATTCCCATGACGTCACTGATCACGCTCGCAAACACGTGAATATAGATTCACGTTCTTGCCAACTGACTTGGTTCATAGATTTTCGAAGTCCTTACAAAACTGTTTAGTTAACCTCAACTCTAACTATATAAAAAAATATCCCTTAGAGGGACTAAATGTTACGTAGCAGGAGGAGCATAGAAGAGCGGACCAAGATAACCTATAGGACCAATACGTTGGATGAATGTTGGATACGTTTGTGTCATTACATTATATACTTAAGAGTGGGTGTTTATGATGCGGAGGGCAATGTTCTTTGTGTTGGTGATGACAAGACAAAATTACGTACCTGGTTTAAAAGACAAACGCGAAGATCAGATTTGATCACGGACATACATTTATTATTCACGGCCGGAATATTTCCCTTGATGCCGCTTCCAGCATTACGAAGTTGATCCTCTCTCTACAATCCTCCGCTTTCAAATCCCCCAAAATTATATCTATATTACATTAACTTAATTTCTATGGCGTCACTCATCACGCTCGCAAACATGTGAATATAGATTCACGTTAGTAATTGTCTGTATTTTTGGTTCCCCAGTTCGATACAAAACACCTGATGAAGGCCGGAGGATAAAACGGCCGAAACGTTGTGACTAGATTAGGAAGTCAGTCCGACAATCTTAATCAATAGATTCACGTAGTTGCCAACTGACTTGGTCCATAGATTTTCGAATTTCTTACAGAATTGTTTAATTAAGCTCAACTCTAACATTAAACAATATCCCTGATTTCAACATTCCTAAAATATCATTTACGAAATATAATTTCTGAATTTATAATAAACATCGATTATCATGAATTCATAAATTCATAATAATCTTCGATTATTTTTTCCAGTGTTTTCTGGCAGCTTATAATCTAACACCGGCTTTCCTTTCTTTTTACAACACAAGACGTTTATTACCGTTTTTCTTTCTTATCGTCTAGCCACCAGCTTAAACGTCTTTCGCCGTCGTCCATGTCACCCGGCGTACACCTTTCCTCTCCGACCTTACGCTGGCATTAGCCAGTCATTTCTCGCTATTGACTTTACACGTTCATTTTCTTACCCCGACCAACCGGTGTCCTTTTTCCTCTTTTGCAAGCTCGCGCACACTTCCTGATTTGCATATGTCCCTTTTTCGGCTGCTGCTGCTAATATCTCCCACACCAGCTATCTTTCAGCTCCTGTTGATATTTTTCATACACGCTATGTTGCCGAGTTATTATTCGCATTAGTCGAACTACTGTTCTCATCTTAAGCGTTAGTCACACAACGTTTCGGCCGATATAACCTCCGACCTTCATTACGTGTATATATCTTACTCAGCCATCTTTCTATTTATTCTTTATTTACTTTATTTTCATGGATAAGGCTTTGGTATACAATTTTTGTTTTTGTTTACGATTTCTCGGGTGATGACTATACGGGAAAATTACTGTAAAAAAAGGGATGTTCTCTGGCCACATCAGGGTGGGGGGTGGCTGTTGGTGTTACTTCAATGAGTATCGCTTGAATAAGTTTCAATTTCTGTTGCTCTCACAACTGCAAAGAACTTCGGTCTCCGTGTACCTTAAATCAAGCGGAATGCTGGTTTAGAAGCAGCAGATATATGTCCAAATGACCAAGCCGGCTGCGTTATGTAACAGGAAAGATAAAAAAGGACACACGTGTCCAGAGAAGCAGGTATTCGAGACGTACAGGATTCAAAACGAATTCGAGACACTAGAGAGTGAAAATAGACGTATTACACACGTGCCCCAAGAGTGACTGGAAAAGACGTGTCCCACCTGTTCGACACGACAGAATCTTGTTAAGCACATTGGAATACGAGAAGACTTTTGAACTAGAGACACGTCGTTATTCTGGAAGTACCTGTAAATAAATATCTGTTGCTTAAATTTAAAAAAGTGAGCCGAATTCTTTGCTTGTCTTTGTTTGCTTCGCGACTGTCTGAATACAACGTGTGGGTCCCGAATATTCAGTACGTTACACATGATCAAACTTTCTTATCAAGAACTTTCCATCTGTGTAAAACGTTACCGAAAGATTACTTTCGTGTGGGCTACAACATGGTCGTTTTCAAATTCAATGTGAAGAAATGATTGTCATAAACAGTAACAAAAATAACCAAATTTTGTATTATTTGGATTATTCGAACTCCTGTTCTCACCTGGATTACTTACTAAAAAATCTCATCAAGAACGTTTTGTCGATGTAACCTCCGACCATCTTCAAGCATATCTTGTCGAAATCGGAAGTCTTTCTGGCAAACTTGTGAATTTGTTCAGAATTTCGAACGGAATCCTGGTTTTAATTCCATTACAAGATTAAATGTGGGTGTGTGAAAATAATGTTACAAGCGATATTTTACACAAAAATGTTAGAATAGAGGAAAATTCCGTTATTAGTGAAAAGTATAGAATTAAGCTGTATATCAGAATATTAAGTCAGACTGGAAATCGTTAGTGACGCATATCAGATAAGTTGACAAACTAGTTCTTAGTGTTGGGACAATTAATCGACATCGGAATCGGGAATCGGAAAAATTGATGCCAATTTCCGATGCCAAAACGATTCTTTTAATTGTGATTTTGTTTAAAGTAAAATCTTCCATTGCTGGTAATAATGATAAAATAATAAATACTTATTGATTTTATGATACCACTAAAACTAGAACCTATAGACCAACCTCCACAAGCGTACGTTTACGTTTAGGAAAATATCGGTATATTTAACATGTGATTTTTACGAATATTGGGAAAATAACAACTCTATAGTTAAATAATTAGAGATTTATAAAAAATCGGAATCGGTAATTGTATCGGAATCGGGAATTTAGCACGGAATCGGTAATTGTATCGGAATCGGGAAAAATATTGAAATCGTCCCATCACTACTATTTCTCTTTCTGTGAGTTGCAGAATGTCCGACTCGCCAAGCAAAAAGTACTCAGGTATCTTAGGATTTATATCATGACATATCAAAACAGAAAAAGAAAATCATTACAAAAAAGAAACAGATTTTGAAAAGTGAAAAAACATCATTGCAAAAAAGAAACAGATTTTGAAAGTGAAAAAACATCATTGCAAAAAGAAACAAATTTTCAAAGTGAAAAAAAATCATTACAAAAAAGGAACAGAATGTCAAAGTGAAAAAATTATTACAAAAAAGAAACAGATTTTCAAAATGAAAAAAAAAATCATTACAAAAAAGAAACAGATTTTCAAAGTTAACCCCTCCCATCTTATTACGGTTTTTTATGAGATAAAAATCTAAAAATCTGCTTTGTTTTCACATTTTATTTTATCAATTTAATATTTCAGCATTAATTTTGCGCATGCGCATAATCTTTGCAATAAATTTCCGGTTTACTAACAATCATTTCGGCTTTAGACTTTTAAAAATTGATCTGAAATGCGTAAAATATAATCGCATCGTCTGCAAACTCTAAAATTATCAAAATATTTTGCAAGTGTTTTAGCAATCGATAATTTAAAAAAAAAACACAAGTGTTAAAAAAGTTCATGAAATTCAGTACTGTCAGAAATGTCACCCAATCATTGACTCATGATAAAATGACACCGACTTCCGTCTTGTTTACGATGGAACTATTTTTTTAAATCATGTTTTCTTTTAATCAAATTCAATTTTTAAAATGCTTTTCTTTATGTTCAAGGCAATTAACTCAACTGATGTTTTAAATAAGTGATGTATCAGTCGCTCAAGTCACATACACACAAATATATATGAAGAAATAAATATACCTACAAATTTTAAGTTATGCACGCACACACACATACATACACTTGAATGAGAGAAACTTGAATGACCACTGGAGAAAAACTTAAATACCTCGAGTGTCTAAGGTTTTTCTGTACAGGTGTTTGTCAGGAAAACCTGACAAGAGGATACTTTTTTCTACAAGTAAACCCTGATTAAATATTGTAAATCTCATTTCATATTTACGGCCCAAACAAGATCGCTTCACTAAGACTAGCTCATACAAGCTTTTATGAGAACTTGTGCACTTTCCCCAAGTGATGTTCATTGCTGCCAGGACTAAACTTGTTTCCTTCAATAACTACAAGAAACCTTCTCTATCACCAATAGCATGGCCAAAGACTCTTTATCTGAAAGTACATCTTTTAAACTCCTCGGCCTAACGTTCACAGGAAACATGTGTTAGAACAATTACATTGAGAGCATTGCCAGGACCGCTGCGAAAAAGGTAGGTTCTCTCTAGCATGCTAGAAAGCTACTAACGCCCGAAAGTATCTTGTACCTCTAAAAGACCATCCATGTATGGAGTATTGCTGTCATATTTGGGCTGGTGCATTTGCTGCTAGTCTCTCACTCCTAGACAAGGTTTAAAAGAGAGTCGCCAATCTGATAGGTCCTGAACTGTCATCTAAGCTTCAGTCTCTGTCCCATCGACGAAATGTAGCATCCCTCTATCTGTTCTACAAGTACTTTAACGGCGACTGCTTCGACGAACTGGAAGCACTTGTACCACCTCGACGTAAAGACCCCGACAAACCTGACAAGAAGCAAAATCCCATCCCTTCACAGTTGAAATCAGTAGACGTAATAGCGCCTTCTGCTCCAGTAGTTTCTTCCCCAGAACCTATAGACATTGGAATTCCCTTCCGGGTTCCTGCTTCCCCAGCTGTACTGACATGCAGAAGTTCAAGTGTAACGTGAACCTACATCTTACTGCCCAACTCCCCACATAGTACCCCTGTAGCTTATGTACCTGATAGTAGCCCCCTACATCAAAGTGGCAATGTGCCTTGTTTCGGGTGAAAATGCAAAAAGAAAAAAATGTTAACTCAAGTAATAGCCCAAAGCTGGATACTCCACCAAACCAAATAAATTCTTGTCCTGGAATCCAGTAAGATCAAGAGACTACAAGAAAGATATACTATAACTTATTTAAACTGAGGAGAGGAAAATTATATTCTCAACTTCTTTAGTAACTCAGTATTTGAGATGTAAAAGAAGAACTTTAATGGAATATTCAAATATGTCTTTTAAAGTAATTCCTCGCCTCCTTTTTTCTATCTTGTTTGTTTCTTCAGTGTCTGCGATGATTATTCTTTCGTCATTCTCCATTACGAATTTTTCTAATTCTTTTTGTGTTAGTTACACAGTCTTCTATACAAATGAACCCTCTTCCCCCTTCTTTCCTTTTTACATAAAGTCGTATCATCCTTTGGGTGTAGTGCATTGTGCATAGTCATGAGTTTCCTGGTCTTCTGGTCGAGATTCCTCAGTTCTTGTCTGATCTACCGTATAAACGGCCCAGAGTATCGTACTAGTTACACTACCCATGTGTTCATACTTTAATTGGATTTCTACTGCGTATATTTTAGCTAATGAAGATAATTTTACTGAAATATTGAAATATCTATGTATCTCAAATAGAAATCAAGCATTAGCCCTAGGAAAGTGTCCCTTGATTTAATAGAACTTTAGCTGAAGTAAAATTAAACGATGGACTCATTTTTTTGTTCGCATGACATGGTCTATAGGTTAAAACCCCACACGTAAATTTCTTAATGTTTTTTTTTTCGCTAATTGTAAAGAAGTTTATATAAAATAATTTTATAAAGGAAACAGTAGGTTCTCTAGAGTGCAATGTAGAATAACATATATTTTGGACTAAGTTACTGCATGGAGGCATGTGAAGCTTCCTCCCGTGCGATTTCACGGATTTCGATGACAATAAAATATAGGAGTTTGAAATATTCGTTGATCATCATTCAATCCCGTGCAACGCCGGATCTCTCTGCTAGTTTATATATATATATATATATATATATATATATATATATATATATATATATATACTTCGGAATAGTTTTTTTTAACAATCAGTGATTATGTAAACGTGAGATTGTTGGTTTACAAAATATTACTGGCAGTAATATTCTATAAGTTATCCCATCTAAACAAGAATTGCTCGATATGCAAGATAGAGCAAATAAATTAAATTGTAATTCAATGAATTTCAATTAAGCAACTGACTTTAGCAAATAGGGTGCATACCTTTATAACTATTTGCTAATATTTTCACTCCTCTGATGAGATGGTAGACATCGAAACCCTATAGGTTAAGGAGATAAACTTTCTAAAACATTCTTTGTCTTGCTTAGAATAATAAAAATTCTTTGATATGAAACTCAACCACTTCATTTCATTTCAATGAGAGTTTTTTGAAATTCATTGAATTACAATTTAATATATATATATATATATATATATATATATATATATATATATAAAGGAACAGGTGATTTTGACTATATATATATATATATATATATATATATATATATATATATAAAGGAACAGGTGATTTTGACTATATATATATATATATATATATATATATATATATATATATATATATATATATAGTCAAAATCACCTGTTCCTTTTTTTCATCGTATTCTCTCGATTATCTATACGTATTGAAAACATTCCGATACAAAACTTATCTAAGAACCTTGCCAAGCATCTAAAAGACGTTCGCGTGAAATTTAATAAAAATCGCCCCAACCGTTTTCGAGTCTATAAGGGACGAACTCACACACAAACTTCCTTATATATATATATATATATATATATATATATATATATATATATATATATATATATATATATATATATGTGTGTATGTGTGTGTGTGTGTGTTAATTGTGACACCCTTCACTGATGATTCCAGAAAGGATGACTCACTAGTGTCTGTAGGTATTTAATAATTATTATAGTAGCGTATCTATCTATCTATCTATCTATCTATCTATATATATATATATATATATATATATATATATATATATAGATAGATAGATATGCTACTATAATAATTATATATATGCGTGTGTGCGTGTGTGATTATTTATTTGTTGTATTGAAACTTCAGTGTTTATGATAAATAAATGTTAATATAAATTATTCATATATATATATATATATATATATATATATATATATATATATATATATATATATATATATATATATTTCTAAATAGAAAGATTGATTCCAAGAACGACATCTTTATTTTTCATCAATACTTAAAATAATATAGGGTTTCATTTTGGGATCAACAACTCGCGAACATTCTAAAAACAAAGCGTTTATAAAAAATAAATAAAATGAATAAATAAAAATAATAATGGAAAATAAATGTAATAATAATAAAAAAAAATAATTCGAAACTTCTGTTTTTAAAATCAGACTTAAAAAAAAAGATCTCCGACCAACCATATGTCTATTAATTTTCAGATCGTCGCCATTTAAAAAAAATATTTCCAACTTATTCCAAAGCATAATAACATCTTGTTCTAACGATACAGGAAAATTACATTGCTCTTCCAAAAGAACTGAATTAGTAAAATAGCAATTTAAGGGAGAAAACTCACTGAGTTCTTTTGTTAGATGTAAATTTCCGCTTAATATCTGATTTTATTTAATCTCAATACTATAGAGTAGACAACTTAAAAGTAGCCCAGAAAATGTAGTGGGGAGGATAAACATTCCTTTTTGATTTACACTATCTATAGCATTGTTTAAATTACCTGTAGTGTTATAAAAGATGCCGGAAGTGTTCCCCGTTGACATCCATGCATTTCTGGGCACGTTTAACAACGTTTGCAGATACTGCTTGTAGATCTTCTCTAGTAATGCTCCCGATAGCGTTAGTGATGTTCTCCTGTAATTGGTCTAGATTGTGATGATTGTTTGCATAAACTTTTTGTTTTAAATATCACACGGTGACAAGTCCGCGGAACGTGGTAGTCCTTGGCTTGTTCTCTCTTCCGTAAACACGTTATGAACTCTTGTCAAAGATCTGTTGGAAAACGAATTGCATTTTGTCTTGTGGTGTCAGTTGGTCACTAAGATAAAGATTAGAGAGATCTGAAATTAGGTAATTATTAATTTTTTTTTAAACAGAAGTCACCACTTATCAAAACCAAGCAGCCACTCGAGGATAAGGGTTTATGAATGTACAGTGGTCAATGGGACAATGCCGTAGTAATTGTTAGTAGTGGAAATTTGTTAAATTGGATTACTTAAGGGGAACGGCTCATCAAGAACTTGTTTACGTTGGACTTGAAGACGACCATATTATAGTCAGCCGGAACGCAGGCAAATGGAAGAGAGTTCCATAGGTGTGCAGTTCGAACAAAGAAGCTTTTTTCATGGAATCTACGCTTAGGTTTAGGCACGAAAATAACTGAGAGCAATTATTGATAGTGGTTTCAGATAGACGAGTGTGGGGAGGGGGGACCATAGATTGGAGCTCAGACGAGCACTTGCCATGGAAATAATGATAAAACAGAGACAACCTCGCAACGTCTCGCGAAAGGAAGAGAAAAGGGCATCTCCCACTAGGTTATGAAGTCTATTTTGAACCATGGATAAGGTCTTTCTAGCAGCTGCTGCCCAGATGTGGCAACGGTACTCCATCCTTGGACGTACCTGGCTTTTATATAGGTAGAGAATTGCATCAGCAGTGAAATATCTACTGGATCAATAGAAGGATACCACTATTTTCCCAGCGACCTTGGCAACTAAAGTATTATTTAATTATTCCCATTCTGGGTTCTATTTTAGCAACATTTCGGTCAAACTGTCTTCGTGGATTAAATAAAGGTTACGTTCGAAATTCTGTGCAGATGTCTGTTTCCGACAAGATACAACTGACAATGGTCGGAGGTGAAAATAACACTAAGGAATTAGTTGGTAGCAAAGTATAGTATCGGTTCTAATAATGCAATTCACCTTCTATGTTCTCGATCAGTGGAGGAGAGATCCTTATAGACTGAGGCAATTTTATTTTTGTTCCTATCCAGAGATCCCCTGTTTGGGGACTGGTTTTTCGCCACATTAAAAACCGACCTTATATCTAACTCTGCCCTTGTGAGGAAGCAAGTAAATGGGAACACTGAAGATGAGTTTACTAGTCCGATTAATTTAAATAATTTAATGCTTTATTCAATTCTGTATATATCTTGTTTATATAAGAGTTTTATATACATGTATGCATTACTTAAATATTTCGCGAATTAAGATTGTTAATTTTAGTTCAAATGTTTACACAAAAGTTGTTAGTCTGGATTTTCTTTAGACCTAATTTTTACAATGCATAACGTTTTGGATGACTTCATGTTTTATATTAATTAGGTTATCATTAGACGCCAATCTGGGATAAATTTTAAAGAAAAAATGGGTTACAATTCTTATATTTTACTTACGTTCTTACCATCAATAATAAGCCGTTTCACGGTTTCTTATTAAACTCGCAAATATAATTTATTGAAATTCTGCGTTATTTCCAATATTTCCAGCGATTTTTTTCCTTATGAAGTCAAGTGGTTTTTGTAGCTAGTTTAAAATTATAACTGTTTACGAATCTATAAAATTTATTTCTATCTTAATTCTATAACTTCGCATTCATAAACATTCAGTTAAAATACTTCAACTGTTAAATTGCTATTTATTTTCGTATTATTAGAGATTATTTCAGTGGAAGTTAAACTGATAGTTTTACGGTGTTTTTATTAATAACCTTTCTCAATCTAGTTTTTTTTTTATTTCAATCATTAAATAACTCGTAAAGCAAACCACTTTACAAACACGTGAAAAACTCTATACTAGACATGCAAATGAATTTTTAGATGAGAAAATGATCATTTGTATCATTTGTGTTTATTCAGACCACATGCACTAGGTAAAATATACTAGGTCACTAACATACCTGAATTGTTTAACTCTTCTCTTTCCTCATGTCTTATATTTGTCCATTATTTCGTTTATTTCATTCCCTTCCTCCCAGATGTATTACTTCATTCATTGTGTATTATTTTCGTTATATGTAACCTCCAATCTTCTTCAGGTGTATTTTTTTTATTTACACAGTGATCACCACTTATCAAGGCCCGGAAGCCACTCAGGGATAAGGGTTATTGCAAGTACATTACGTTAGTGTGGAGATTTGATGAAGTGTTTACTTAAGGGGGCGGTTCATTAGGAATTTGTTAACATTGGACTTGAAGACATTCAAGCTGTAGTCCGGTGGGAAGCAGGCAGACGGAACAGAGTTCCACAGGCGTTCAGTTCTATTTTGTCAAATTCGGAAATCTTTCTGTTGCACTCGGGAATCTGAACTCTTCATTTTGTCTAATTTTAATTGTAATTTTTACTGCATCATTAGAAGAACAAGACGTTATTATGTTCTAGAATTAAAGATCGCAATCAATTGTATCTCGACGGATCATGCTGAAATAATAACGTTATTATTTGGGAGGGAGGCTTTGTTAACTCTTCTGTATTACATATGTTATGGGAACTTATGCAGAAGACGAACCGTGATATTATTTTTAGATATGGTATTTTTAGATATGGTATTCAGATTAAATTCCATGTTTAAGGCATGGTTTGTTTATTAAAATGTTAGGGGTAAGTACAGATTAGTTAGAAAACTCCTTTCTCCTTCCCATGAGTATCTACATATGTTTGTTTGTGCGTGTGCGCATACGTTACAAATTACGCTGAGTGTAGGCCACAGTCGGGAATATTACGTATAATTTAAAAATATACTAACGGCTAGCATCCAAAAATATAACTGTACAAATGTAAAATGTAAAAAAATATATTCAAGAATCTGCACAATACAATTGTGTAAGAAAGATAAAAAACAAATAAACAAAACAGAAATGGATTGATAATAATAAGAAATGTCAGATGCATACTCCACCAAACACCCACACAAACTCACGCATGCACGAACTATAACAAGAACCATTAGCGAAGGGAAATACGCGCAATGAGATAGAGATAGAGATAGAGAGAGAGAGAGAGAGAGAGAGAGAGAGAGAGAGAGAGAGAGAGAGAGAGAAAATAGGCTGAGGGAATAGTAACCCTTTACACACAGTGTGAACCCCGTATAATAATAAGGAATATCAGTCCCACAATTATAAAGCAACTATTAGAGTGATTTGCACACACACACACACACACACACACACACACACACACACACACACACACACACACACACACACACACACACACACACACACACACACACACACACACACACACACACACACACACACACACACACACACACACACACACACGCGCGATTATAATGACCTATGCATTAAATGAATTTGGTGCTGGACGAAATAGTATTTCTCTTAGTGATGCCATATTTGAATTTCAGTAACCGTTCGTTTATAAAGGGAAGAATTGGATTCAGGAATATGAGAATTTTCAGAGATCAGCTAATCAGAGTGGATGGACTTTGAGAGGGAGACTGTATTATTTCTGAATCGGAAATTGGAAAGATTATGTTAGATCTATGCATGTATGAGCCAATTACGGTCGGTGTAATTACAGAATGGTACATGTAAAATTCGCCCCGGTGGCAATTGGTAGCATGATAGAATTAAATATTTAGAGAGAAAAATAGGGACTCCTTCATCTATAGATGTTTCCATTGTTATGGTGTTGCTCGTATGATGTAATGTAGTATTTTATTATCACAACTAAATTTGTCTAAAATGGTTTCTTAAAGCTACTAAGATAGTGGTAGTTAGCTTAGACGTATTGAATTTGCATGTTGCATCTGTTATTGCAAACCTACGATACTTTTGTCCAGAGGGGAATTTTTGCGTCTACTTTATTAGTATAGGGATTAAAATTGTTCATTATTGATAAGTTGCTGAATGGACCCATTATTAGATATAACCTAGAGTGATGCTAACTCTAACAGACGTCGTAAATGTCGAATAATTCAATCGATACAAATCAATACTTAACTAAGTTTGTCTATATGTGAACATGTTAAAAAATAAATTTATTTCATTAAAGCTTTAAACACTTATGATTTTCCTCGTTAGCATGTATATTATATACGGCATAACCATGTTGACACCGAAGTTAAGCAACGTTGAGCCTGGTCAATACTAAAATGGGTGAACATTTGAGAATACCTGGAGCTGTATGTGAGAGTACGTCCACATCTGCTTGCAATAACTGCAAAAACATAACGTTGACATCTCCCCTAGGCGGGATATACAAGCGATTAGGGATCGCATGTAAATTTGATATTCCCTAGACATTTCCAGCTTCTGGGGATGTCGGTTCAACCCGCTTAGGGCAAATGCTTCTGTCTCGCTTGCATATAGACATCAATTTTTAATGTACATAAATTCCAGTGAATATATTCGCAATCAGTTCGCGGTTAAATCAGCCGAAATATTTTGAATATAATCATGAGGGTAGTGGTCCGAAAAATCCAAGTCAGTTCAACTACAGGGTGGTCAAAAAGTCAGGTAACATGTTAAAGGTAGAAAAAACAATATGATCCATTATAATCTCTATTCGTTTAATATTATTTGTTTAAATATTTGAGTGTAATATTAAACTACCCCTCCTGATTTCTGGCTTTGGGGCTATGTAAAGGATAGCGTTTATGGCAAGAAGCCTGATACAATAGCGTCTTTAAAGTTATTTATTGAAGAGGAGATTGCGCGGATATCAGCTGACATGATTACACGCGTTACACAATCAGTGGTTAATCGCTTCCAGCGATTGATAGAGAGAAATGGACGACAATTAACAAAATAAACATATTTCATGTTTGTTTCATTTTATATTTCAATGTATGGTACTTAAATATACGTGTATTGCTAATATCGTTTTTCTTTAAAATGTTACCTGACTTTTTGACCACCCTGTAGAAAAAACAATCAGCAATATCTCACCCCTTCACTTTAGATGTTTTCATACTCTAACAGCAAGCTTCCTCGCACTGCTTAGCTTTGGAATTCCCTCCCTGCTGAACGTTTGCACCAACATGCAGATTTTTGTTAATTGGTAGTCATCATTTATCAATGATCGAAGGCCACTCGAGGATAAGGGTTAATGAATATAAGATGGTAGTGTAGGAATCGTTGATGGTGTAAATTGGGTAGAATTTGATTATTTATGAAGGCGGCTCAACAAGAACTTGTTTACATTAGATTTGAAGACTACCATGTTGTATTCAACCGGGAAGCAGGATAGCGGAACAGTGTTCCACAAGCGGGCAGCTCTAAGAAAGAAGCTTTGTCCATGGCATCTGCGTTTAGATTCAGGCCCAGTTAGAGAGTGAGGTAAATCGTATATAGTGGTTTTAGAGTCGAGTATTTTTGTGAAAGCTTAACAAGGGGGGGGGCGATAGATTGAAGCTCAGTCGAGAGCTCGCCATGAAAATAACGATAGAGCTGAAACACTCTTGCAGAGTCTTTTCTGTGGGGAAAAGGTTGCAGGGAAGAGAAAAGAGCATCTGTTAGGTTTCAAAGCCGTTTTGAACTCTGTCAAGGCTAGATAGGACGCGCCGAGCAGCTCCTGCCCAGATGTTGCAACAGTATGCCATTTTAGGGCGTACCTGGCTCTTATACAGATAGAGGCATCGGAAGTGAGATACTTACTGGAGTGGTAGAGTGATCCATCCATTTTTCCAGCCATCTTGGCAACAGATTTGATGCATGTGTTCCATTTCAGATCAGAAGTGGAGGTCAAACTCAAGCTTGTCAAGACATTGTGCTTTCCCAAAACGAGAGCCATTCATTTCAATTGGAGCGTGATGGAGGTTATAGCGATTATGATGAAAGGAGAGAAGCTTGGTTTTTCGATGCATTAAAATTAACAAGCCACCCTTTTCCCCATTGCACTACGTTCCCAATATCAGAAGAGAGAGAATCAGAAAGATCTTGGTCATTGCTGGCGTTTGATGTGTTACCAAAGATTGTAGTGTCGTCTGCATAGATGTCTACTAATAACCTAAGAATGTGATTTAGGAGATCATTGATGAGGATTATTTTAATATAAGGTTAATAACCACTTCGTTGCACAACTCCCCACAATACAGCATAATCACTTTGGCGCACCGTTTCTAATTAGATCAGCGAAGTTAAACAACATTGAACCTGGTCAATACCAGATGGGTGACAAATTTCGGAATACCCAGCGCTGTATGTAGGAGGACGTTGATACCTCTCTGCAAAAACTGCAAAACTGCAAAACCCTAAGGTCGTCATCTCCTCTGACGGGGGATATACATGCTACGGAAGACCGCTTGTGAATTTAATATACCCTTGACAATCTTCCTTCGGAGGAAGCTGGTTCAACCCGCCCAGAGAGAATGCCGTAGACATACATATGCAACTCTTAGGATGCCTCTGTAGGTATTAACCCTAACAGTAGCCCCTTACGTTTTAGTGGTAATATGTCCCATTTAGATTGGACTAAAATAAAATAATAAATTAGATCGAGATCTGAGGCGCTAGCAGGCCAAATCTGATGGGTATACTAATAATGAAATTGGAAAAAATATTTTGGAGGATATAAACTGTGGTTAAGCAAGTGGGAAAGTGACGCCCTCCCCTACATTTCCATAAAGTAGTCAATGCAAACTGTCTGTCCATATATCCTTTTTATTGTCGCTATATTTATACGGTATAATCGCGTTGACACACCGGTTCGCCTTCGATCACCGAAGTTAAGCAACGTTGAACCTGGTCAGTACTAAAATAAGTGACCATTTGGGAATTCCAGGTACTGTATGTGCTCTCTGCTTATCTCGGCATTGTCTCCAGTCATCCCAGACTTCTCATTGCTGGTCTCAAGCAGTGCCGACTCAGGAGAGGTGTGGTTGGATATTGTGCAACCCTTGCTTCACATTGATACCTCTGTTCAGTCTTAAGAGACAATGGATACCCTCTGTAAGGGTAGTTGCGCAAGTAATTGTGAGTAATTGCCCCTTACAGAGAGTATCCATTGTCTTTCGAGACTGAACGGAAGCGTTATATTTATAGTCACGATAACTGTGTACCTCTCCTTTGACATTTAGTTAGGAGCAAAGTGTAGCATCTGTTTTGATACTACACGTCATATTATTTGTCCTTTGTCTCTTGAAGGTTTCTCTTCTAGATTACGGCAATTTTTATTTTTGTAACAATCCCGGAGTTCCCCTGTTACGGGAGCGGCATTGTTCCTACATTAAAAATCGGTCTGGTGCCGAACTCTTACCTTGTGGGGAGGCAATAAATAGGATCGGTGTTCCTCTTCAAGTACAGATATCGTGATTATAGTAAAAATGTCCTCAAATAGCTTACGCAACTATATGTGCGTGTGTGTATATGTGTGCGTATATGTGTGTGTATGTGTGCGTATATGTGTATGTGTGTAGGTATGAGTGTGGATTTCTGTATGCATATGTGTGTATGTGTGCGTGTGTATGTGTATGTGTATGTGTGTGTATGTGTATGTGTGTACCTATGCGTGTTTCTGTATGTGTATGTATATGTGCGTATGTATGCGTGTGTATGTGTGCTTGCATGTGTACATGTATGCGTGTGTATGTGTGTATATATATGTGTGCGTGTATGTACTCGCGCGCTATAAGGTGTCCTTGAGATATTCAATATATTTTACAGGTTCTGCATCAGTTAAAATGGCGGAAATCCATCTTCGTTTGTTGTCCGATCGTATAGGTTTTTAAATCTTCAGTCGACGGTCGACAGAGCTTAATGTCATTAAAAAAATGTATTTATTTTAAATATCTAAAAATTAAATATGAGAGATTCCCTTTTTTAAATTGATTCTTTTTCAATGTTATTTTCTGAGCAATAAAAGACACAAGCAGACCAAAAGTGTTTGGGTTGGAGGCTGCCAAATGGAGAAAGAGATAGTGAGAAAAACATAGACTGAGAAAAATAGAAAGGGGAGACAAGGAGAAAGAAAGGGAAATGGAGAATAAGAGAGAGAGAGAGACAGAGAGATGGGGGGGGAGAGATAAATTAGATACAGAGTAAGGGAGAAATAGAAGAAGAGGAAAAAATACGAAAAGAAGAAGAAATAGAGATAGAGAGAAAGAGGAAGAAAATGATTATATATATATATATATATATATATATATATATATATATATATATATATATATATATATATATAGTGGGGAAATAAAAGTCAAGGGAAAAGAGAGATGGAGTGAGAACGAGAGAAAAAGGAAAGAATAGAGAGCGAGAGATGGCGAAATAGAGAAGAAAGAGAGCGAGGGTGAAAGAGAGTTAATAAGAGAGAGTGAGAGAAAGGGAAAGGTAGATAGAGAGAAAAGGGATAGAGGGACAAAGAGAGAGAAAGCGAGATAATGAAAAAGAAAGAGAAAGAGAAAGAGAAAAATAGAAGAATGAAAGAAGGAGAGAAAGTAGAGAAATAGAGAGAGAGAGAGAGAGAGAGAGAGAGAAAGGGAGATAGGAGGAAGATAGAGAGAAAGAAAGAAATGTAAGAGAGAGAGAGAAAGAGGAATGAGAGAGAGGGGAGAGAAAGAGGACAGAGAGAGGAAGGAAGAAAGAGAGTGTGTGTGTGTGTGTGTGAGAGAGAGAGAGAGAGAGAGAGAGAGAGAGAGGGTGGATGGGTGGTAGGGGAAGACAGAAAACAAGAGGAAGAGAAAAGACCAAGGAATTTGTCCGCTTCCGTTTCCTATAAAGCAAATACTTCCGCCGGCTTAGAAATGACTAACGCTTGTCATGCTTCGGTTATCCTGATATGCAACCGGGGTTGAGGAGATCTGCGTTCACAGAGGCAGGAGCGCTTGAATATTGGCTTAGCGAATCGCTTGGCTGGATAGTTCCGGAGTTGGGGCCACAAAGCGCCGTCCAAGCAAACATAGCAAGAAAACCGGCATGTTGGAAACCTGTTGACTCGATCCTCAAAGAATAAAAGAAAGAAAAACAAACGTGGTTGTTGAGCCGCTCTTTTTTTCACAGGCTGTCGGCTGCTCAATCGCTCAGTCAAGCGTGACCCGAATGATTCAAGAGTTACGTGCCCTTCTCATGAAAACAAGCAATGAGTTGGCAAACGAAATTGAAACCAGCTCACATGGATTTTACAAACAGACGAACGCCTATCGAAAAGAAATGGCATATTCATGATTTATAATTTATTTATCTAATTATATTTAAAAGCTTCTTTTAATACTAGTTTAAATTTTAGTTATTCATGCGTCATCACATCTCTATGAGAAGCTCTGGCGATCAGCCGGTCGCTAAGTCAGTCGATCTTTCAGGCTCCGGTGTAAAATATGGTAGAATAAACGACCTGGCATTGAAGATTGACCCAGTAATTCCCGAGAAAAGTTGGGCGGACGGACAGAAAACAGCAATAACAGTATTATATTTTCAAAACGAATCGATTAGAGGAACGCATCGGGTTTTCAGTTGGAAAAAATGAAGAAGAGATGGAAAATTATGAAGATGCAAGGGAGAAGAACGAAGAAAATATGATTCAAGATATATTTCTGGATCGAGTCGCAAGGGTTTTTTTTTTACTAAAATGTCACCTCTTATCAAGGCCTGGAGGCCACTCGAAAATAAGGGTTAATGAGCGTACGGTAGTCAATGGGAAAATATCATAGTAATCGTTAGTAGCGGACGTTTGGTAAATTGGATTAATTAAGAGGACAGTTCATCAAGAATTTGTTTACGTCGGACTTGAAAACGACCATATTGTAGTCAGCTGGAAAACAGGCAAACGGAACAGAGGCGTGCAGTTCTAAGAAAGAAGGTTTGTTCATCCAATCACTATTTATTTTTTTTTTACATGGAGTTCACCACTTATCAAGGCCCAATGGCCACTCGGGGATAAGAGTTATTGTGTGTACAGTAATCAATGGGATTGTGTAGTAATAGTGTTGGAGAATTGATAAGGTGTCATTACTTAGGGGGGCGGTTCATCAGGAATTTGTTTGTGTTGGACTTGAAGACATCCAGGTTGAAGTCGGGAGGGAAACAGGCAAGCGGAACAGAGTTCCAGAGGGGTGCAGTTCCACGTTTTGATTTAGGCACAGATAAGTAGTGGGGAAAATTATTGACGGTGGTTTGAGCTAGTCGGGTGTTTTCTGAAAAAGATTGGCGAGGGGGGACCAGAGATTGGAGCTCAGACGAGCACTTGCCATGGAAATAACGATAAAACAAAGATAGGCTCGCAACGTCTCTTCTATGGGAGAGAAGTTGCAGGGAAGAGAAAAGGGCATCCCCCACCAAGCCACGAAGTCTATTTTCTACTCTGTCAAGGCAGGATAGGCTGTTTTTAGCAGCTCCTGCCCAGATGTGGCAGCAGTACTCCATCTTTGGACGTACTTGGCTCATATAGATAGAGAATTGCATCAGTAGTGAGATATCTTCTGGAGCGGTAGAAGGATCCCACCATTTTCCCAGCGACCTTGGCTACAGACTTGATGTATGTGTTCCATTTAAGATCAGGAGTAAAGGTCAAACCCAGAAGCTTATCAAAACATGGGGTCTCTCTTAGCCGAAAGCCACCCATTTCAGTTGATGCCAGATGGGGGCCCAGAGCGTTTATGATGTAGAGATAGGAGCTTGGTCTTAGATGCATTAAAGATAACCAGCCACCTCTTTCCCCACTGTACCACGCGCTCAAGATCAGAGGAGAGAGAATCAGAGAGAACATCATCATTTACGGCCTTTGATGTGTTGCCATAGATGGTCGTGTCATCAGCATAGATGTCAAGGAAAGATTTTAGTATGTGTTTTAGGAGATCATTTATGTAGATCAGGAAGAGAGTTGGGCCCAGTATGGACCCCTGAAGGACTCCAGCATTAATACTGTGGGCCTCTGATTTCTGCCCATCAACCACTACTCTTATGAGCCTATCAGAGAGAAATGATTTAATGACTGAGAAAACATTTCCAGTTATACCGTAGCTGGAAATCTTGTGTAGTAGGCTTTTATGCCAAACTTTATCGAAGGCCTTTGATATGTCGAGAGCAATTGCCCTAGACATGAAGCCTTTGTCGAGAGATTCGCTAATCCTATGAGATATAACCGTTAGCAAATCAGCTGTTGATCTAGCAGAACGGAATTCATATTGCGTGTCGCTAAGAAGGTTATTTCTGCTGAGGTGGTTGACTACTTCTCCATTTATTGTGAATTCCAGCAACTTAGTCATGACACACAGGAGACATTGGTCTGTACTGAGAGGGAGATGACTTATCGCCTGAATTCTTAAATATAGGGCATACTGATGAGGTTTTCCAGGGTGTTGGGAAGAACTTCTTAAGGCAACGCTTAAACAGTTTTGTAAGTATGGGGGCAAGTTCTGGTTGTAATTTTTTAACACTATAATTGGAATACCATCAGGACCAGTTGCTTTACTGGAGTCAAGGTTCTTGATTAGCTTGGCGACCTCACGCACAGATATTTGTATGTTGCATAGCGTGTTGTCTGTTATAGGAGGGAATATGGGGAGTTGATGGCCTTCGTCGCACAGGGTAAAATTTGCCGCAAAGTTTTTGGCAAATAGTTTGGCCTTGACGGATGCTGTCGAGATGACCTCTGGTCCATTGATAATGGTTGGGACGTTTCTGTTCAGGATCCTATTTGCTATTTGCCAGAACTGGTGGGAACCAAGCCGCTGCTCAGCTACTTTGGATTAAACGGATAGATCATAGAGTTATCTTGCATTTTTTTATTACTCTTTTACAGTGGTTGCTGACGGTCCTAAAGGGTAGGGGAAATTATTGATAGTAGTTTCAGCTAGACAAGTAATTTCCGTAAAAGTTTTGCAAGGGGAAATCATAGAGCTTAGACGAGAACTTGTAAAAATAATGATAGAGCAGAGACAAGCTAGTAACATCTCTTCTGAGGGAAAGAGGTTGCAGGGAAGAGGAAAGGACATCCCCTATTAGGCTGCGAAGTCTATTTTGAACTCTGTCAAGGCAGGATAAGTTATTTCGACCAGCCCCTGTCCAGATGTGGCAACAGTACTCCATCCTTGGACGTACTTGGCTTTTATACAGGTAGAGAATTGTATCGGCAGTGAGATATCTACAAAAGCGGTAGAAGGATCCAACTATTTCCTCAGCGATATGACAATGGATTTGATGTAGGTGTTCCATTTCAGATCATGAGTAAAGTTCAGACCTAGGAGCTTGTCAAAACATAGATTTATTACAACTGATGTCAGATGGGGTTCAGAGCGTTCATAATGGAAAGACAGAAGCTTGGTTTAAGATGCATTAAAATTAATCTACCACCTTTTTTCTATTACACCAGGTGCTCAAGATCAGAGGAAAAAGAATCAGAGAGAACTTGGTCTTTTACGTATTGTCATAGATCGTAGTCTTGTCAGCATAAATGCCTGACGAATTCTCACGAGAATGAAACGCGGAATATTCTGAATAGTTTAATTGCCATATACGCTTTCATACATAACTTAGTATATATATATATATATATATATATATATATATATATATATATATATATGTGTGTGTGTGTGTGTGTGTGTGTGTGCGCGTGTGTGAATATTTTAATACAATATAATGTTTTTCTTGTTTTTATACGCAATATTTTACATGTAGGATGTTCTTACTTGCGCCAGGCGGTTAGATGGTGTGTCCATGGTGTTATATTTCGGGATTTCTTCCATTTGTCAGGCGTGTGTTCGTCTCTCAAACGTGCATGGCATGAGCAAAGTTTTTTTCTCCTAGAACTACCGCCCTGTAGGAAAATCACTATAATATAAATGTTTTAAAGTCTAATGGTAGCAAGTTCTTGTTGAAACGTTCTCCCAACCGAATTTTTACAAATTTCCACCATTACCGATTATTCAGTGTTGTCTGGTCCGCCAGCTGACACTAAATAACAATACAATACCCCTATAGCAAACAAACAAACAAACAAACTTTAAAACAGTTTCAGAAAGTAATAATTATACTAGTCCATAGAATATAAAATTTTACAACGTTTGGTAAACATATTTTTTCGATTTGTCGGCTATAAACACATCTGCAAACCAACTTATAGGAAAAAATGTATTTCCCCAATTGTTTTAATATTTAACGGCACACATAACACTGGTTGTCTGAAAGTTTTTTTTTTCGGCGTAAATATTTAAAACGACACAGACATCGAAATGGCTTATAAAAGCAAACAAAACAAACGCTTTACGACATATTAGAATTTAAGTCGACACCTTGACAGAAACGGAAAGGAATATCTGATGACAAGACAAACACAAAACATTGCCTCAAAGCTTAACACGGGAATAACGGATTTGTATGTGCCAGATTACCGAGGATTTTACTCTCTTAACCGACTTTTTTATATTCACAACATAAAACCTACAAAATCCTTCTGATTGACATATGTGTTAGAATTATATATATATATATATATATATATATATATATATATATATATATATATATAGCTGAATGTGTGTGTGTGTGTGTGTGTGGTCACGAATAGACTCCTATATGGTTGACTATTTTAAAAAACTGATTACATATAATGATAGAATATGTATCGAGACACAGAAATGGGTATGTTTGATCTGGCAGAACGGTGGTTCATTAAAATAGTCGGGTCTGCGTACGCGCCTGGTCTACAAAGTATGGAAATAAAAAAGTTAAAAAAAAAAAACGTTTACAAGTGTTTTTGATATAGATGTATATAAGAATACTTTGATAAGTATATTTCAACTTAAATAGGGATGATATAATAAAATTATGGAATCTGCGTTCGCGCCTGGCCTCCATGGAATGGAAATAGGCACAAACTTTATTAAAGACTATTCATATCTATCTGCGTAAGTATACTTTGATAATTATGTTTCAGTCTGAAGAAATATGGTATAATAAAATCATGGGGTGTTCGTCCGCACCTGACCTCCATAGAATGGAAATATGTCACAAAGTTTAACAAGGTTTTTTTTTAATATAGATCCACAGAATATTGTGATAAGTGTTTCAGTGTGAACAGGTATGGTGTAATAAATTATGGGGTTTATTTATTTTATTTTTTTTTTACTTTCATCATGTTTTGCTTTTTTGCTTTGGTTTTGATACCCCCAAATTCGAAGCTATCTCTTTACAACCCTTCCTTTTCATAACTTATCATACTTTCATAAATCAGAGTCCATTTTCCGTACGCAGTTTTTGAACCCAGTCAACAACGGGTACTTTTGCTAGTATATATATATATATATATATATATATATATATATATATATATACTAGCAGTTCAGCCTGGCTTCGTTCAAGCCCTATGTACTGTTCATAACTTTATGTGCATATGCATATATATGCATTTAAAAGTTTGACTCATGTCTACGTAACCTACATCTAAAATTTCAAGTGGTTAGACCCAAATTTGACGGAACAGTTTGGTAGAGTCTGCAAAAGTCAACTTTTTCAACTTTGGCCTCTTGGCAGCCAAATTTACGCCCCAAAAACTGATTAAAAATCTTGCGGCCTGTCTCAATACCCTTTATGTAAAATTTCAATTTTAGAGCCAAAATTTGCTGAATAGTTTGATAGCGACCACAAAGGTAAAATCTTTTGAACTTTGACCACTTGACCATCGAAATTTCGGCTAAAAAACGATTAAAACGCTTAATCTTTGTCTGAATAGAAAAATTTCAAACGTTTAGACCAAAAATTGGCTGAGAGGTCATATTTTTTACCTTTGATGAGATAGAGACGTGTTGAAAATGGAGGTGTATATTAAGGTGGCATATATTTCTGTAGATATATTTTCTTCTAATATATACCAATCATTATTTAAGAAGCTCAATGTAATTACAGAACAATACAGAGAATAAATGACAAAAACTATATTCCAAAATTCATGATTTATTCCTTTAATTCAGTTGAGATTTACAATTCTTGGTACTATCTGTTTCGTAGCGCAAAAATCAATCACTTAATTATTATATCAATCAGTGGATCTATTATGTCCTTAAATCACCAGAAGAAATAGCAACAATCAATTCGTCAAAAGAGAATTAAGTGTGATTTGACATGATTAAAATCCGAAAATTGGAAGAGAAGCTGCGTATACCTTTAATATGTTTCCATTACGCCATTTTGAATATATATATATATATATATATATATATATATATATATATATATATATATATATATATATATTACTTTTTTTGACAATTTTATAAGTTCGAAATCTCTGCGACTGATGATCAGAATTTATCAAATGAAGACTCGTTGGTAGTTAACTATATGACATTTGCTCTAACTGTTGCAAATTAAATGGATCGTCCATCATCCCAAGCCGATGTGAGGCACTCTTTTACAGCCATAAAATGTTTCGGCAAAGGTGCAGTATCTTTCCACCCTTAAAAAATCCTTTGAAATTACAACTTTTTAAAACTATAATTTCTTCATATCTTGGAAACTACAGGAATTGTAAACTTTTTTTTTACGTTTTCAGCACCGTCGAAAACTTATTATAGTGGTAATTATAAAAGAATTTTTGAGGATGGAAAGATACTGCACCTTTACCAATATTTCAATCATAGTTATTTGTTTTCCTAGTTTTGCATATGAATTACAAAATATCTGATATTTCCTCAAATCCTCTCGGATTGATGGAGGGGAGACTAAAACTTACTGCTATGGTTTCAAATTATCTGAAATAACAGTAAGGGGAGACTTGATTCCAAATATTTCTCATATGTTATATTTTTCCTCTTTTGTTTTCATACATGAAATAAATTTCACAGTGTATAAGGATTATTTGATACGGGAGATATTTAAAATCTTACCCTATTTCCAAAAGAAGGGAGATAATAATATATGAGAAAATTTTGGAATCAAGTCTCCCCTTAATGTTATTTTAGATCATTTGAAACTACAGCAGCAAGTTTTAGTCTCCCCTCCTTCAAGGCCAGAAGTTTGGTATATATATATATATATATATATATATATATATATATATATATATATATATATATATATATATATACCAAACTTCTGGCCTTGAAGGAGGGGAGACTAACACTTGCTGCTTCAAGGCCAGAAGTTTGGTATATATATATATATATATATATATATATATATATATATATATATATATATATATATATATATATATACTAGTAGGGAGACCCGACGTTGCCCGGGATTGAATGATGATCAACGAGTATTCTACACTCCCATAATTTTATTGTCATCAAAATCAGTGAAATAGCCCATTTTCAATCAAATTATTGGGGTCCCATCGCGATGCATCTGAAGGAAGCTTCACATGCCTTCACTTGCAGTTACTAAGTTCACAATATATTGAAGTCTGCACTGCACTGTAGAGAACCTATTGTTTATTTTATAAAATTGTTTCAAATATAATGGCTTGCATTATTTTTTAAAATGCAAAAGTCACGTATAATGCTTGAATTGTGCTCTAAACAGAAACATGCATTTCGAACGCGCTCCTGTCATATCAAAGAAGCTTCTGTTGATTTTATACGCGTGGCCTTACTGCTTGTGCGGTGATAATGGCTTGAATTTAAGTTTAAAATAAATTGTCAAGTATCATGGTGCAGTTATGCTTTAAACAGAAACATTCATTTCGAACGCACCTGTCATATAAAAGAACCTATTGTTGATTTTATATGTCGGACCTTTCACTTTGTATGGTAATAAAACTTGTCGAATGCACTTGTGATGTTAGGCTTTGGTCAAAATTGTCTCTTCCTTCTTTTATCAGATTTTTTCGATTATCAATTATCGATACTTATCGAAGACATTCCGATACAAAACCTATCTAACATAATTGCCAGGCACGTAAAGTACTTTCGTGTGAAATTCTATAAAAATCGGCCCAGCCGTTTTCGAGTCCATAGGGAATGAACCCATACACACAGACGCACGCACACACATACAGATAAAGTGCACTTTAGGTAAGAGAACAGATAATAAAATTCTTCTGATCTAAAACAACGGTCCATGTGTGCCTGTCTGAATCCCCCCCCCCAAAAAAAAAACAAAAAAAAGCAAGAACAACAACAAACAAACAAACAAACAAACAAAAAATCTGCGTAACTAACCTTAATTCAGAACTAATCCTAATTGAGAGTACTTTGCTGCCTGACTAATGTATTTCTCTGCTTAGTACTAGGACATCTACCCTCCCAAGCGTTACCTTTTCTCAAAAATGGGATTATTTTTTTACTAATAGATTAAGGCGTCCTTACCGGGGTATACTGACGGGATTGCTACGACATTTTCTCGGTCAAAATGAGCTTATCCTAGTGTAGGTCTAGAAATCTTTATAAGTGGCCGCATGTGTCCGTTTGTTTGTCCGTCACATTTATATTTGAAATCCGATACCTATAGCCCAATCACCACCAGATTTTTAAATAACAATTTACAATGGGCCTGCAGATCTTTATTAGTAAATGGCTATACGTGTCCGTCGGATTGTCTGTCACGTTCATGTTTTAAATCTTATTCGTGTCGCCCTATTATTCTCAGATTTTTAAATAACAGTTTTTAAATTGATCTATATCTTCATAAGTGCCTGTCTATGTCTGTCGGTTTGTTTGTCACGTTCAGGGTTGAAATCCTACCCCTATCATCATTTCATTCTCATATTTTAAATAATTTTAAATAGTTCTCCATATATTTATAACTGTCCGTATGTGTCCGTCAGTTTGTCTGTCGCGTTCATGTTTGAAATCGTATACCTATCGGCCCGTCAACACCATATGTAAAATAATACTTTTGAATGGTCAACAAATTTGTATAAGTTGCCGTATGTATCCATCAGTTTGTCTGCCACGTTCATATTTGAAATGATATATTATTAGAAACCGCGCACATCGAAAAGACGTATCTTAAGAGTAGGCCTACTTATGCTATTTTCTGTTTCTCCTTGAATAATCTCCCAATCAAACCATGACTTCCGCCGTTCCAATCTTCTAGTCACTTTCTCCTTTAATCTGTCTACTGTGGGAGAGCCGGCGGGTGTTGATCAAGATGGTGCCGGGTCAAAAAACGATTTATCTTGACTGCTATTGGATATTGGCAACGCTTGCTCGATTCCAAAGGAGAAAAGACCAAAAAGACAAATAACTGCCCTGATTCTGTCCTCTGCTCTGAAAGCCAGACGTTTTCGTCTTAAGAGTCAAGCTTTTGAATGAGAGAAAATTCGAATGATACACGGTGCCAATTCGATTCAACCTCTAATCTTTAGTCTCTCTGTTTCTCTATCGCATAGGTCTCCAAACTACAGCCCGCGAGCCAAGCCCGGTTCGCCAAAGTCTTTAATCCGTCCCACAGATCTATTATGGAAAATGAAAAATATTCAGAAAAAAAAAAAAAAAAAAAAATAAAATGGAAATGTGTAAAAATAGTATTTTTTTGTTCATAAAATAATTTAAAGAATGGCGTATGGGAGAACCATTTCACTAAAAGCAAACGTAGTCAGCAAAACACTATAAAACACGTCCAGGTCAATTTTTTTTGTATTATGTATTCTGATAATGGTTTGAATTTTAGTTTAAAATGAAAAAGTCAAGTATCATTGTGGAATTGTGATTTAAACAGAAACAATCATTTCGAACGCGCCCCTGTCATATCAAAGAACTTACTGTTAATTTTATATGTTGAGCCTTTCGGCTTGTGTTGTAAACAAACTTCTCAAATGAACTTGTGATTTTAGGCTGTGTCAGGAGTTAACTTTGCGCCAAATCACCGGGATTTCGATTATCGATAATCGATACTTTTCGAAGACATTCCAAAAACAAAACCTATTTAAAAACACTGCCAGACGCATGAAGTACCTTTGTGTCAAATTTCATGAAAATCATTTTCGAGTCCGGCCGTGTTCTGAGATATTTTTTTTATCGATAAAAAAATAAACAGGCGATTTTGATACAAGGTTAACACCTTACACAGCCTAACATCACAAATGCATTTGAAAAGATTTATTATCACACAAGCTTAAAGGTCCGACATATAAAATCAACAGTAAGTTATTTGATAGGACAAGGGCGGGTTCGAAATGAATGTTTCTATTTAAAGCACATTTGCACCATGATACTTGACTTTTGCATTTTAAACTTGAATTCGGTCTTGGATATGACCTTAAACTATATCTGATGGTGAGGCCTCAGCTTGCGGAATTTGGAGAGTGTGGAGCCATCCTTTAATTACCATTGCTCCCAGGTCCACTCTGACCCGGATTGGTAGTACCTATTAGGGTTCCAACTATGGGTTAAATAGAAACCGACTTGAGAAAAGAAATATATTCTATTAAAATTTTTTTTTTTTTTCAAAATCACTGGATTCGGCATTAAATAACCTGAAAAGGGTTGATATGTCGTAAAACAAAAACAACCAACCAATTCACTCAAATTCAAACCATTATCACCGCACAACTAGTAAGACCGGGCATATAAAATCAACAGTAAGTTCTTCAATATGAGAGAGGCGCGGTTGATGTATTTTTGTTAAAACATAATTCAACTTGACATTGGCATTTTAAAATTTAATCTAAGCTATATATATATATATATATATATATATATATATATATATATATATATATATATTGTATTTAGTGGAAATGGTAATTAATAAAAACTGGAGAAAGTGCTCAATACTGTTGTAGAGCAAATATGCATTTCATTTTTTATTACCGTATCTTTCTGTTAAGTTACATTATTGTTTCAGCTACCCGACCGTTTTTTGGCTGTCTGTAGCTTCCTTAGACTTTTACAGAAATGTTCTGTAAAAGTTTGAGGAAGCTACAGACGGCAAAAAAAAAAAAACGGCCGGGTAGCTGAAACAATAATGTAACTTTACAGAAAAATACGGTAATAAAAAATAAAACGTACGTATATATATATATATATATATATATATATATATATATATATATATATATATATATATATATATATAAACAATTTATTAAATAACAGTGTATTCTCTACAGTACAATATAAACTACAATGTTTAAAGCACAATTGGAGTATAATACATTACTTTTGTCATTTTAAACTTTCAGTCAAGCTATTATATAAAATAATTTTATAAAATCAACAGTAGATTCTCTATGTAGACTACAATGTGGATTAAGTCACTGCAATAAAGCACGTGAAACTTCCTGCCGGTGCACTGCGACGCGTTTCCAACTAGAGCAGGCAATCAATCGATTTGATTGTAAAATGGACGATTTCATCGATGTTAATGACAATAAAAATATAGGAGGGTGAAAGATACATGTGATGAATAATGGAGACGAACAGAGTGAAGAAATCAACAGAAAATAAGATAAAGAGTCAGTAGAAATAGTATATGGTTGGTTGATTTACGGCATATCAACCCTTTTTAGGTTATTTAATGCCGAATCCAATGATTTAAGAAGAAAATTTTTTTTTTTAATATAATATATTTTTCTTTTCGAGTCGGTTTTTATTTAACCCATAGTTGGGACCCTAACAGGTACTACCACTCCGGGTCAGAGTGGACCTGAGAGCAATGGCAATTAAAGGGTGGCTCCACACTCCCCAAAGCCCGCAAGCTAGGGCCTCACCATCGGATATAGTTTAAGGTCATATCCAGGACCTCAGTAGAAATAGACATTAAAAGAGAATGGGCGTCTATATAGTTTTCGAAATGAGGGGGGGGGGCTATAGCTGATTTTTTAGAAGAAACGATTTGCGGCGATTTTAAATGGCGCCTCTTCTTTTAATCGTAAATTGAACTCATTAATAAGAGAAAAAAAAGTAAAATAAAATAGTTAGGTACAACCGGGCGTGCACAGGGAATCACTCAAGCTGTAGTCAAATAATCTACCAATAAGCTATATAACTCCAGATTATAATAAATCTGTTTTTGAAGGAGAAATGATTTGCTAAAATTTAATATCTCCATTGACCGGTGTAACGTAAAATATTCTCATGTAAAAATTATTCTTTTTTATCTATAAGTGAAAAAGCTATTTTTAAGATCGGATTTTTTTTCGACTTTCGATACTTATCGAATGAATTTCTGTACAAAACATATCTAAGAAAATAATTAATCAGAAGTGACATTACCAAGGCATTCATCGTCAAGCCCAAACATCAGCTGACGTGATATTATAAACAAACACAGACAGAATTTGATGAACGACAGTATCATTATTTTTTAGTGCTTTAGTTGGCTGGCGAATTAATCCACCGGGCAAATTATTCCTCGTAATATATAATATTCAATACAGGATTGATTCTATAATAATACACACGCAATCTGCATGAATTAAAATATCATGTTTGAGCGTATTGTTCGGCCGGGAAACGTCGGGCTATGAGCTATTATATTTATTTTTACACACACATATATATGTTACAGTATATTAGCGCTCAATTATAAAATTTGATAATTTTGTAGCTTACTCTTTAAGTCAACCATTTTGGCCTAAAACTCATTGGTATGTGAAAATTTACTGAATTTCACGAACTCAGTACAATTACATAAAAGTATATATATATATATATATATATATATATATATATATATATATATATATATATATATATATATATATATAGTTGCCGACTGTCAATGCGACGGTTGTAGGTTCAATCAACGGCTGGGGAAAAGTGTTCGTTTAGCCGCACTGATGAGTTGTGATACAACGAAACAGTACTGTATGTGGATGACAATTAAAGCCCCCCCCTCTTTGGGTTGAGCACTTTGTAAATATATTTTTCACCCGACGCGTATTTAAAAGAGATTAAGCGAAGCCCACTATTAATTTGTTTGTAAACAAGCTGATGGTTCGAGCACTGTGCGACGGGAGGGTGTGGATTTAATACACCTCTAGGAGTAATATCTGCGGCACTGATTCGTAGCCGAATGGTGAGAGCTGCCGACTGTCAATGCGACGGTTGTAGGTTCAATCCACGGCTGGGCAAAGGTGTTTGTCTAGCCGCACTGATGAGTTGTGATACAACGAAACAGTACTGTATGTGGATGACAATATATATAAATATATATATATATATATATATCTAACACAAACACACATATATTTGTATATATGGACGCGTTTTTCGCTTTTACACAAAGACATATATGTTGTTTACTTATTTATTAATTTATAGAAAGAATAGTTATCTACAGACACGTGGTTCGCCACATATATAGGGGTGATTTCAAAATTTTAAAGAAAGATATGCCTTGAGTGCCATCAGCCAGAATCGAAACCAAATTATTTATCTCGTTTTGCAGGAGCGAATATCCCATATATCAAGTTTCGTGTCTGTGAACCAAAAATTGAGAGATTAATTTGGTAGATACCGTTCCGCACACACATACAGACAGAAGTATATATATATATATATATATATATATATCACCGAAGATCACCGAAGTTAAGCAACGTTGAGCCTGGTCATTACTAAAATGCAAAAACCTAACGTCGTCATCTCCCCTAACGGGGATATACATGTGACTGGGGACCGCTTGTGAATTTCATACTCCCATGAAACTTCCTCCTTCGGAGGAAGCTGGTTAAACCCTGAATAGGGTTGGTGCTGACTGCACGCACACATATGCAAGTTTCAGTTTCTTCCTACGATTTCCACTTTCCGTATATTTCTAACTTTTACTCTCCCTAACCTCATTTTGACAGGCCCAAACCGGTACTATTCTATTCTGACTGACAGGAAATGGTCAGCTTGAGGTGATGTGGTTGCGATATGGGTACTGGTCGATAAAACGGAACCGGAAAGGAAGCGTCGCCCGTTCAAGTAACTGGGCCGTTGTTATTGTTGTTACGGTCTCAGTTCGACCAATTTTCCCTAAATAGAAACCGTTTGCGAGGCGAGCGGCTAAAAATACACCGTCTTTATTTGATTGCAAACTTTCGAATCGTTTTCCCGAGAACTTGCTGTGAACTCTTAGGGCTGCCTTGAGCCCGCCCTTTACTTTGCATAGTACAAGGGGAGAAGGCTGAGAAGTACGAAAGGCAGTGATCAATTGAGCAAGAGCACGTAAAAATAAAGGATATATATATATATATATATATATATATATACAGAGAGAGAGAGAGAGAGAGAGAGAGAGAGAGAGAGAGAGAGAGAGAGGAGAGAGAGAGAGAAAGCGGGAGATTAGAGAGAGGTACTTTTGAAGTAGTCAGTAATTGAATCAAGTTAGTTGGAGAAACGTAGATGTTGCCTATAAAGAGGACAAATAGAAATAGTAAGTTTAATCGCAATTTGGGTTCTTAGTAACAAACTAGCAGGGAGACCCGACGTTGACCGGGATTGAATGATGATCAATGAATGTTTCACATATAATATTTTTATTGTTATCGAAATTGGTGAGTTCGTCCATTTTTCAATCAAATCGATTGATTACCTGCTTTAGGTAGGGACCCATCGCAGTGCACTTGGAGGCAGCCTCACTTGCATTCCCGCACTATTTCGTCATTAAGTCATTTAATCACCTGCAATCACTGCATCAACTTGCTTTCTCGAATTCACAATAGTCCTCAACAGTGCTCAATACGGGGTTTGATAGTAGATTTGTAGAGAAAGTATTTATAGCGATAGAGAGAACCGATTTTACGAGAATCTGAAGGAGCAATGGATTTAATATATGAACTGCAATTGGTAAGTAATATCTGCTTGTTGGAAACCGGAAAAGATTATTAACGCAAAATGAATTCATAGTGTGAACAAATAATTAAAAACTAGTATTAACTTGTCATCTGGATTAGGTCCTCATATATGACGTTTAATTGCAATGTTAGAATTAACCTCTCTGAAAAAGCTCCAACTAACCAAATATCATCAAATCACACAGATTGCCACACAAGTAATCTTGCCTTGCAAAGCGAATCGGGTTCGCGAAGCTGAAAACGGATACTCTTTACGTAACACTTTTTTTTTCATATATTAAAATAAAATTCTAATCAACTATGTAATAAAAAACAATCTAACTCTCTCTCTATATATATGTATATATACGAGGTGCGTGCAATAATTAATGCCCCTGACCCACTTCCCATAGCAGTAGAGCAACGAAACTTGGCACAGTTATTAGTCGTTCTCTACATAGGAACCACCAAGAGTTTTGCATTTCTCCCATCGTTTGATGCAGCTCTGGAGACCGTTTTTGTAGAACACCCCAGGTCGGTCCCCCAACCACAGCGTGACTTTAGAAATCAAGGCTGCATCATCTGGGAAACGCATTCCTTTCAAAAATAACTTCATAGCTGGGAAGAGGTGAAAGTAAGAGAGTGCAATGTCAGGAGAGTAGAATGATGAGGGGGGGATTTCATAACCACACGCCCGTGCTTCTTATCTGGCGTTGTCCTGCAGGAGGAGGATACCTTTGCTGATCTTGCCCCGCCTCTTGATTTTGATAACTTCCCTTAATTTCCCCAAAAGTCAAGCATAATAGGCTCCTGTAATTGTGGTCCCTTTGCCAGGAAATCTGTCATCACTACTTCGTCCTGGTCCCAGAAGACTGTGAGCATGACCTTGCCAGCGGAGGGCTGCACCCTTGCCTTCTTTGGAGGTGGCGAGTCCAAGTGCTTCCCCTGCATTGACTGGGCTTTGGTCTCTGGATCATAGTGGTGGACCCAGGTTTCATTCTGTGTAATCAGTCTTTTGAAAAACTTTGACTCATCTTCTTGGCACATCAAATTCATCCTCGAGCACTCGACGCGTTCTCGCTTCTGGAATGGTGTGAGCAACCTGGGAATCCATCTGGCAGACACCTTATGCATATGCAAATGGTCATGAATGATAGTTTCCACAAACCCTGTACTAATCTCTACATCTTGGACATATTGGCGAATAGTAATGCGCCGATCTTCCAAAATGGCAGCCTCAACTTGACGGACAGATGCTTCATCAATGGCAGAAGGGGGGGCGACCAGGTTTGGGAGCTGTTTCCACAGACTTCCGGCCATGTTTGAATTCAGGATGCCAAGGTCATATGATGGGCCATTATCACCATAAGTTTCTTTCATTTCATCAAAAGTTTTCCGTGGTGTGCGTCCTTTCAAATACAAAAACAAGATCACTGCTCGACATTCAACAGACTCCATTTCACACCTAACTCAGTTCAAACGCCTGTAAAACAGAAACCACAATTAGTTCAGAGCTGTAATTTGCCACATAACCCGTAGAGATGTAAATCATTGCATATGCAAAATTTCAGCTAGATCAGACAACTGGAAGTGGGTCACGGGCATTACTTATTGCACGCCCCTCGTATTTACAAAAATAATTATTTTTAAATAGCGAAGTTATTAATGCGCAACTGAAATTAATATATCTAATATATATATATATATCTCCATATTTTAAAACTCTATATCCTCCGAAATTAGACGACGCTTAGAGCCTCAAATAATTGGAAATTTTACGAATCGTTCTTTTAACCGGTTAAAATAGTTTTTAAGGTGTCAAAAGGGATCAAAATTGAAAACATTGTAATGCATTCATGTTAGTTTATTTTTTATCATTTCATATCCGTGTCACGTTGGTACAGTGGTAACGTCACCAACTTTGAATGCTACAATTTCGGTTTCGATTGTAAATGATGGCACCCGTGTACTTATTTATTTTTTTACTTTTGAAATCACGACTCTAATAATATATACGAAATCTGGACAAATTAATATACCATATTTAAGCGTATTTTACGCCCGGGCAAAACCGGGCGCCCCCTCGCTAGTATATATCTAATTTATAAAACACACTATGCCTGTCTGTCTCCATATTTTCAATCTATCTCTTCGAAACTAAAAGTCGCAGCGCGGCGCTAAGAGTCTCAAATGATTTGATTTTTTATGGACCGGTCTTTTATGGGTCTTTAGCCGGTTAAAATAGTTTTTTAGGAGTATAAAAGGGTTAAAAATTTAAAAAATCGTTAGAGAGAGAGAGAGGGAGAATGTTAAGGAATAGAGAGAGGGAGAGGGAGAGAGAGAGAGAGAGAGAGAGAGAGAGAGAGAGAGAGAGAGAGAGAGAGGAAGAGGTGAGTTATAGTGTAGACACGTTGGCCGGAAGTAAAAGATCAGTTGATTTGATTGCGTGCGAGTCATGTGATCAGGTTAGCTGAATCGTTGAGATTTGATTTGGACTCAGAAGACAACGGACGGCTTCCCGTTGTCTCCTCCCCTTCACGGGGGGGGGGAGGGCGAACGCTGACGTGTGTAGAAGAAGAACCAACACAGGCCGATTTCACTTCCACCTTCTGCAGGACATCTGGAGAAAGTGAAATAAAAACTATAGAACTAATACCTTGTCTTGGAGTGATTGAATCTTCATCCAAAAACAGGTATCAAGTCTCCCTCCAGGATGAGAAATTTCCAGATGGTCCAACATCGAAGAAGCAGAGGTAAGTTCTGAAAATACATGTCACTCACACGCGATTCCCTTTATGATAATCAAACACACAGCCCTTTATACTAGAGACAATATAACACCAGCTTTGACTGATAGAGTTTCGGTTTTGATTCTAACTTTTTTATTTTTGAAGTCATATAATAATATAAATAAAATCTAGACAAATTAATTTTTAAATTTAAAATTTTAATTTGAAATTATAAATTATCAATCACCTTACCCAATTTATATATATATATATATATATATATATATATATATATATATATATTAAATTGTAATTCAATGAATTTCAAAAAACTCTCATTGAAATGAAATGAAGTGGTTGAGTTTCATATCAAAGAATTTTTATTATTCTAATCAAGACAAAGAATGTTTTAGAAAATTAATCTCCTTAACCTATAGGGTTTCGATGTCTACCATCTCATCAGAGGAGAGAAAATATTAGCAAATAGTTATAAAGGTATGCACCCTATTTGCTAAAGTCAGTGAGACATGGAAAGTCAAAGTGATTATTTGCTCTATCTTGCATATCGAGGAATTATCAATCACCTTACCAAATATATATATATATATATATATATATATATATATATATATATATATATATACTTGTTTATTGTTATATAAACATGCTCACATCCCGCTGCTACAAATAGCCACTTCTTTCAATCAAACAACAGATATCATAAGACAGCGACTTGACTATTCAAAAGTTCAATGAATAATGATTATTCATTGCACTTTTGAATAGTCAAGTCGCTGCCTGATGATATCTGTTGTTTGATTGAAACAAGTGGCTATTTGTAGCAGCGGGATGTGAGCATGTTTATATAACAATAAACAAGTACTATCAGCTCTTTTTATTGAGCACTATCTAACAACCTCGTTGAATTCATTAGTCCATTACTTTGGAATAAATAAACCCGAGTATATATATATATATATATATATATATATATATATATATATATATATATATATATATATGAAGCTGAATGTCTGTGTGTATGTGTGCGCGTGTGTGTGTGTGCGTGTCTGGTAACGAATATGCTCCTATATGGTTGACTATTTTAAAAAACTGATTACATATAATGATAGAAGATGTATCGAGACACAGGAATGGGTATGTTTGATCTGGCAGAAAAGTGGTTCATATAAATTGTGGGGTCTGCGTTCGCGCCTGGTCCACAAAGTATGGAAATAAAAAAGTTAAAAAATTAAAAAAAAAGGTTTACAAGTGTTTTTGATATAGATGTGCATAAGAATACTTTGATAGGTATGTTTTAACTTAAATAGGGATAGTATGATAAAATCTTGGGGTCTGCGTTCGCGCCTGGCCTCCAGAGAATGGAAATAGGCAAAAACTTTAATAAAGAATTTTCATATCTATCTGCGTAAGTATAGTTTGATAATTATGTTTCAGTTTGAAGAAATATGGTATAATAAAATTATGGGGTGGTCGGTCGCGCCTGACCTCCATAGAATGGAAATATATCACAAAGTTTAACAATGTTTTTTTAAAATAGATCCACAGAATATTGTGATAAGTGTTTCAGTGTGAACAGGTATGGTATAATAAATTATGGGGTTTATCTATTTTATTTTTACTTTCATCATATTTTGCTTTGGTTTTGTAGCTCCAAATTCGAAGCTATCTGTTTATAACCCTTCCTTTTCATAAACTATTATACTTTCATAAATCAGAGTCCATTTTCTGTAGGCTGTTTTTGAACCCAGTAAACGACGGGTACTTTTACTGGCATATAAATATATATATATAGATATAATATATATGTATATATATGTATATAATATATATAATATATATATTATATATATATTATAGATATATAGTATAGATATAATATATATAATATATATATTATATATACATAATATATATATATAATATATATATAATATATATATTATATGTATAATATATATAATATATATATATAATATATATAATATACATATATAATATATATATATATATGTATATATATAATATATATATATGTATATATATAATATATATATATGTATATATAATATATATATATAGTATATATAATATATATAGTATATATATAATATATATATATAGTATATATATAATATATATATATAGTATATATATAATATATATATAATATATATATAATATATATATATAATATATATATAATATATATATATATATAATATATATAATATATATATATAATATAATATATATATATATATATATATATATAATATATTAAGTAATCTTGTCTGTAAGAGTGGAGAGAACGGTATCTAATAAAGTACTCTCTCAATTTTTGGTATACAAATTTGAAACTTGATATATGGGATATTCAATCTTCTGAAACAAATTCAGTTTGGCTTTTAGCCATAAAAATCCGAGCTACAAAAAGGTTACAATTTAAAAAAAAATTGGGAATTGTCAGTCATAAGTCGACTTAATTGTTATCCTCTACGCATGCTTACTAGGTATTATCTATATATTTATACGATATCGTGTGTGTTCTTTTGTGTGTCATGCTTACATCCGGGTCGTTTAATTGTTATGTTTTTCTATTCCTTGTCATAAATAATTCTAATAAGCTTTCATAATTTTTTGTGTCAGTTTCGAGTATGGCCGGAGGAACTCAAGTTTGTGTGTGTGTGTGTATGTGTGTATGTATACGTATGTGTGTGTGTGTATATATATATGTGTATATGTATATATATATATATATGTGTTTATATATATATTTTTTTTCATAAATTTTTATTTCGGTTTCGATTCAAGTAAATGCTCCCAAGTTATTTGGATATAATATATATATATATATATATATATATATATATATATATATATATATATATTGAAATCGCAACTTTATAACATATAAAAATCGATAGAACATTAAGTCTGTAATAATATTATACGAAATCTGCAAGAATAAAGTATTAAACTTTAGAATCGGGCTTTAATGGCCGTTCTGGCTAGCTTAGATAAATACTTTTGCAGTTTTTACATAGAAGGTACAATAATATTAGAGCGTCTCCATTTACACTGAGCATCGACAGAACGCCAACGTCAATATATTACATATGAATGAGTTTCTTGTGGCATTTTCACAGGTCCCGCTAATCAGTATTATTATGATTATTATGTTCCGCTCCTAACAATCAGATAATTCTGAGGAACGCATTTTATAACAGTATGTATTGAAGATAATGTGACTAGCAACATCACGTCTGTGAACGAGAATGTGCAAAGAAATAGAAATGGTGGAGTCAACCACATTACACATACGCTTCCGAGCCTTACCAAAACCCCTCAAGTTGGACAGAGATTTACTAGTTCAAATATGACAACAGTACTCCAAACAACGGCTGATAGTAGATTTGCAAAGAAAGAGAATAGGCTCAGGCTTAAGAAAGTATTTGAAACGATAGAGAGAACCGGGTTATCTATACAAATAAAACAGTAGATGTATGTATGTATGTATGTGTGCGAGTGAGTGAGAGTGAAAATATTTAACCCCAAAACACAATGAATAAATACATGAGATGTAAACAACCTTTAACATAAATAAGTTTTTAAATAACCCGAAAGGGTTGATATTCCGTAATACAAAACAACCAAACAAGACACAATGAATAAATATATGAAATCTTAACCATAAATAACTGCTTTTTCTAAAATTACTGGATACAGGATTAAATAGCCAGATAGGCCATAAAACAAAACCACCATACGTTATGTAACCTGAAAATATCGTCTCTATGTGCCATTAAAGAACAAGAAAAGTTCACATGAAGAAAATGAGGAAGATGAAAAAAAAAACAGAGGGATGCGGGGGGGGGAGGCAAAGTTCCGGAGATACAGAGAAAACTCACAATACATTTTCAACCTGTTTTCCGCTTCATTATATAACACTACGTCACCGTTTACAGCGGCCTATCAGCAGTATCTTTTTATCCTCCACCTTCCAATTAAGGCTGCCAAGTTTCAATTAATCATTTTTCCAACCCCGCAAGAACGATGACGGGAATGCTGACGACCGGTGAAAAGATGGTGCCGCCGGGTGGCCAATCAATCTCGTTAGGGGTATGCACACCATTTTAAATGAACTGTTCTTAATCAAAATCCGTTACATTTACCCACCCTCTATCCCTGCTTTCTTTATTTAGACACAAGAGGAATAAAGCCAACACCCCACACCTCCGGTGATCGTTTAGCCATTTGAATCACACATTGGTTTCGTTTCCATAGAAATATGGAAAGGATCGGAAAGGATCATTTATATCGGAACCTTCATTGATGAATGATTTTTATCAGGTCGACAAGTCACTTCTTGCAGTTTTTAATTTTTAAATTCAGATGAATATATCTCAGCTCAAACAAAATATTTAGCGCTCCAACTTTAGTCTTTACTAATCGTGCTATAATCAGATAGATGAGAAATAGTTTAAAAATGATTTCAGTTTAACATATAAATATATATTTGCACAATTCGTACAAGATTAGTTTCAATAAAAGTTCTTTTCAATTTTGATCCCTTAGCAGCTATTTTAAACGGCTTATTTGTGGATCACACTTTAAAACCATTGTATCTTTATTTTAGCAACGTATTTTTTTTACACGCGAGACGCTTTGCTATTTCAAGTAATTTAAATTATTTGAATTGAAGCATATAAAAGCCTCCAGATTTTAAACGAAACAGTGATAAAAAACTGTCTGAAGAAAATCAGTTGAAAGAATTTGCCAAAAAAATAGATAGACGAAAATGACTACGGGACCTTCTTACACAAATTTGACCGAGACATAAGAATGACAATTCGAAAAATGGAAAAATTAAAAAAAAAAAAGATCATAAGCAAAAACACTACGTACTATTAACAATATTTGTCTGAATATATATATATATATATATATATATATATATATATATATATATATGTGTGTGTGTGTGTATATATATATATATATATATATATGTATATATGTTGGTTGGTTGTTTTTTTTGTTTTACGGCATATCAATCCTTTTCAGGTTATTTAATGCCGAATCCAAAGATTTTGAAGAAAATTTTTTTAATAGAATATATTTGTTGTTTTCAAGTCGGTTTCTATTTAACCCATAGTTGGGACCCTAACAGGTAGTACCACTCCGGGTCAGAGTGGACCTGGGAGCAATGGCAATTAAAGAGTGGCTCCACACTCCCCGAAGCCCACAAGCTGGGGCCTCACCACTGGATATAGTTTAAGGTCATATCCAGGACCATATATATATATATATATATATATATATATATATATATATATATATATATATATATATATATATATATATTGCAATTAGGAAAGGAAGACTTTTATGATTCATGATTAAAAGTAAATTTGTATATATACAAATATATATATATATCTTCTCTCCAAAAAGGTGGGAATGAAGGGGAAGCAGGAGAGGAAAGAAAAAAAAATGGGGAGCCAGCTGACCGGTTTCGACCCTCGCTTCTCAAAGCTGTATCGAGGGAATTATATTAAAATAAAGAATGAAAGCGATTAAAATAGCGTTTTATTAAATTTACAGGGGAAAAAAAAAGTGGGAAAACGATTAAAATAAAACGGCGTTATGGACGAATACCCTAGAGATTAATCACGTTCAACCCCAGGAGGCATTCCCTTTGCTTGCAAAGAGAAGGTTTCCTGAGTCGAACGTGAATGGTCTCCAAGATCTTAAGATGGTATAATGAATGAGCACGACTAATAATGGTAAAAGAGTCCGTGCTAAAGTTTGCTGCACAAGACGGGTTTTTAAGTAAATGATCAGTAATTGAAGACCCGTATGTGTTAGTAACGACATCAGTTGCCCGGTAGGTTCCATTCCTAATTTTACTGGGTACATGTTGTTGAATTCTTCCATCTAATGTTAATGTCGTTCGACCCAAGTAGTTGGCACCGCAACCACATTTAAAATTGTAAATAACATTACTTTTATGGTGGGGGGGGGGTAAAACGTCTTTTCGAGAAGATGGAAATAAAGTTCTCGTGGAGAAAACAACACGCACATTGGCAGCAAAATAACATCCATGAACTGCTGAACTTATTTGTTTGGCAAATTTCTCACTTACTCTACCTAACCAAGGCAGACGAAGATAAATTGGACATTTGGCTACTATATTCTCTTTCATTCGAGAGAATTCGGCCAATTTCTTTTGAATAGTTGACCTAATCACATCAAGGGGGTACCCATTTTTGGATAAAGTATCCGTAATTCTTTTCAATTCCTCATCTAATTTTGATTTGGAACAAATCATAAGGGCACGATGTGTTAGGGTCCAAATTAGATTTATCTTACGTTTTCTGGGGCAAAATGAATCCCAACGAGTGTACAAACCTGTAAACGTTGGTTTACGGTATATAGATGTTTGGTAACTAGATGGCGTTTTTGTTACCAATACATCAGGGAAGGCTATAGTTGAATTGCTCTCTCCTTCATAGGTGTACTTTAACGCGGGATGCATTCCATTGAGTAAGGAGAAAAAGGTGTTAGCTTCCGTTTGGTTATTAAATAAACAGAATGTGTCATCAACATATCGGAAGTACACCAATGGCTTTATGGGTCCAGACTTGCACCAGTCTCTGAAACTAAAACTAGGGATCTCAAGGCAAAATTGAATGAACTTGCTCACAGTTATGCCAGTACACCAGTGTCGCATTCTGAGTTTAAATGGCGCAAGGAGCATTTGGCTGTTATGAAAACTCTGCGACAAGACCCATCATTAGTTATTACTAGACCAGATAAAGGGTCAGGGGTGGTTATATTGAACCATCATGAGTATGTTGACAAAATGTCGATAATACTAGATGATAAAGACAAATTTGAAAAATTGGGCCCTGTCGCAACTCATGATTCAACCGCCTCCTTGGAAACAAAATTTCAAAAGAAACTGGTCAAGTGGGTCAAAAATGGTGTACTTCCGAAGAACGTATCTAGTGAGATAAGACCCTCTGGATCTATCCGACCAAGGCTATATGGTCTCCCTAAAACCCATAAAGCGGATATCCCATTAAGGCCCATTCTCTCCATGTTAGGGTCATCGCAACACAAGGTCTCAAAATGGATCTTTGACATTTTACAACCTGTTTCAGACCATTCACGCTCGACTCAGGAAACCTTCTCTTTGCAAGCAAAGGGAATGCCTCCTGGGGTTGAACGTGATTAATCTCTAGGGTATTCGTCCATAACGCCGTTTTATTTTAATCGTTTTCCCACTTTTTTTTTTTTCCCTGTAAATTTAATAAAACGCTATTTTAATCGCTTTCATTCTTTATTTTAATATAATTCCCTCGATACAGCTTTGAGAAGCGAGGGTCGAAACCGGTCAGCTGGCTCCCCATTTTTTTTTCTTTCCTCTCCTGCTTCCCCTTCATTCCCACCTTTTTGGAGAGAAGATATATATATATATTTGTATATATACAAATTTACTTTTAATCATGAATCATAAAAGTCTTCCTTTCCTAATTGCAATATTTAAATTTTGTATCTCTAAAAACATCATGAAATATATATATATATATGTTAGTAAATTCGAAGTACAACAGAATTGTAATAGTTTAAAAGCGAAGTGGAGCATTTTTTCTTTTTTTTTTGTCCAACTGGGATGATCTATTACGACGTTAATGTCCTACTCTGTCTTCATATGATTAATGGTAACAGTAGTCTTAGAACTCTACATTTTGCAAGTTGCTAGTGAGTGATATCTGTTAAAACGTGGTCCTATGTGCGAACTAATGATTCTTGTTTCTGCATTCTCAATGTTCTTCAAATGTTCTCAAATTGGCAGAATGTCCGTGTTCTCTTCGTAGTTCTTTGCTTCATAGAAGACAGCAACAAGCAGGTCAAACAAAACTATTATAGGATATACAAAACACAATGATAAGATTGTTAAAATATCGAACGTTTTGTATTCATACAAGTACTTGAGTTACACGTCGCTATTGTATATTATGCACCTTTCGTTAGCAGACCATCAGTTTTAGCTAGTGTATAGATTTTACAAGCAGGTTTGATTTTTAGTTTAAAAAGTCATCTGAGTTCAAAACCCGTCACCTTTATTAACAGTAAAGTACCATGGAGTCACGCCAGAGAGTTAACGGGAGAATCACCTGCAGCCGATAATCGTTTTACGAGAACGAGATTTCGCAAGATTTAACGAGTTTTGTCGAGAGTACATTCGGGGTTTATATTTAAAAGAGAGTTTTTAAGTAGTTGTTCATCGGGTACTAAGCGAAATAACACAGGTTATTAGATGTAACCAGTGAATTTCAAGACCTCTTCTAAGATGAAGGATTGCGAGAGGCTGTGAATCGGTATATATATGCATATATGTATATATCTATATATATATAAGGGAAAGTGTCTGTGTAACTGAGTGTCTGTGTATCTGTGTGTCTGTGTGTTTGTGTATATTTCCCTACGCAATAACTCCGTCACTTTTTACTCTACAAACTCAAAATTTGATATATAGGTTACTGAGATTTGGAAAAATACATGGGATCGGTTTTTGGCCAGAAATTTGGCGATTATAGGGTCAAAGTTCAACGATTTGACCTTTGAGAACTCTACCAAACTCCTTCGACAATTTTGGGTCTACGCACTTGAAATTTTAGATATAGGTTCCTTGGACATGGATCTAACTTAATAAATTGATTTGAGCCCAAAACAATAAATTTTAAGGGGTCATAATAGTGGTCAAAGTTTAAAAAAAATTGACCTCTGCGGCTCTTCACAATTACTCAGACAATTTCTGGTCTAAATATTTGAAATTTTACATAAAGAGTATTCAGAGATAGGGCAAGCTTTTTCAAAAGTTTGGGTCGAAAATTTTTAGTTACCAATATATAAATGTATGTATGTATGTTTGTTTGCATGTTTGCCTTAAACTTTCAATAGAGGCGACAAATTTTACCAAGATCAGTATAGTTTTAAAGTTCAACCTTTCATATAACAAATATGGAAAAATTAGCTAAAAACATTAATATATATGCATATATATGTATATATATACGTATATATATGTGTATATATATACATATGTATATATATATATGTGTGTGTGTGTGTGTGTGTGTGTGTGAAATATGTTTCTTCAATTATATTTCACCTTTAATTCATACCAATCCTTCAATTTACGAAGCTCGATATAATCTATAATATAAATCTCACCTGTCTGTTTAAATGTATGTATGTTTTTATGTCTCGCAAAAACTTTCGACGGAGGCGACGGATTTTTACGAAATCGGTATCAATTTGAAGCTCGACTCTTCGGACGACAAATATCTAAAAATTAGCTAAAACCATTAATTCCCTCACCCTCAACTAGGCCCTTTTCTACAGGGAAAGGTAACAAAAAATCGTTCATTTATGACAATTCAGCCATACAAGCATGCGCAATAAGTTATTTCTTGAATTAGTTTAAACATTAAAAAAGACGACCTAATTTCGCTCACGCGGTCATAGACCAGTCAGTATTGTTATCTTGAAATTGCACGTTCCATCAGAGATATATATTTATTTCGAGTTTTTAAGTTTTACTATTAAAACAGGGTTATTCATGCCATTTTTTCGTTGTTTTTTTTCATTCAATCACCTTCGCTGTTTTTTTTTGTTTTTCCGATTTTTTTAAAAAGAAGTTATAACATCGTTCGCTTATTCTTTCTTTGGCACCACGTTTGTTGTCTTTCTTTGTGATAATACGTTCGCTTATTCTTTATTTTCCATTTTGTTTTGATTTACCCCCCCCACACACACACACCTCACCACACCCGGGCAACGCTTGGTACCCCTGTTAGTTACAATTTAAAAGTTAAAAATCTCAAGAACTTTCTTTTCAACCTGATTAAATATTATTAACTGATCGATTGGGCGATAACATGTTACTCTTTTTTTTTTTTTTTAACTCAAACAAGGCATATTGCCACTTGGAATGATAATGCAGGGTTCTGCTGTCAAATGTGAGTAATTTTCTAACACGGTAAAGGGAGCGCACCTTATTTATAGTAATGTCTTTAATGTATTTGTTCCAACTCGTGGATGTTAAGCTGAAGAAGTTTTAAGGATGGGAACTCAGGTATGAGAAGTTTTTGTTATATTAGCGTTCTTTGCTTTTTTTTGACTCAACGTTTGTGAAGTAATGAAAAATTATATGTATCTCGTATAGAGATCGGAAAGTATTAATACTTAACATTCAAAGGTGGTTCCAAAAGTAAAGCCTCCCTTTTTTTAATATTGAAGAGCCACGAAGACAGGAGTGGTACTATTATAACGAGCAAAGTTTTTGTGCCCCTTTATGTATTTTTTTTTACACAGACACCATCATTCTCAATGCTCTTTATTTAGCGATGAACGATGGCTGTGCATGGGTGTCCGAAGCGTATTTTCTCATACAAGTTTCTTATATTTTTAACTAAAAAAGTTGAAGAGCTACGAAGACGGGAGTAGTGCCATTGAAACGTGCGACCGTTTGTGTTTTAGAATTTATTTGTCTACATAGTCACGACCGTTCTCAATACACTCTTATAAAAAATTCAGTGACGCATCTCATCTTCTGGCGCATGTCCATGATAGGGATTGCTTGCTTAAAGCCTCCCACCGTCAATATCTGAAGCAGAAAGATAAAAACTTTCAGGTCGTGAATGCATAAGTTCAGTCATCATAACAATACAATTTACAATTCCCTCTGATCCATTAGAATGAAAAAATAGAAGGCATTACTTTTGGGATACCCTTCGTCTATAGACTTGTATTACACAAGAATATATTACATATACATTTGGAATGTTTACTTACAGAATGACTTCGTAGTCGTATGAAAATACCCTTATAACAAGTTGTTGTATAGCAGGGCTTCATATTGAGGATCATATATCGAAAGATGACGGGGACATATAACGGGTACATGTAATACAGGATTGGCGATGATGAGAAAGACATTTATAAAAGAGTGAGAGATGGGAGAGATGGTGAGAATTCATTATTGAATGGATATACTGCTCTTTTACATCATGATCATTACTTATGATGGCGGAGGGGGACACATTACTTGGAGGGGGGCTTATACAAAGTTCATATTAAGATGATTAACACATTACCTTCAATTGTTGAATGACGGTACGAAGACAAACAGTTATAACTATCGATGGTGATTCTTTATTTCATTTGACCGGTCGAAATGATGATGACATCAGGAATTCAAATTCGGGATCTACATAGTTTAATGTTCTTTCCTTTGCTTCTAAAGGACCCTGACTCCAACTCTCTCTCTCTCTCTCTGACTAGCAGACTCAACTGTTTTGCCTCCTCTGCTCGACTGTCCGACTCGACTCTTCTAATCTGCTAATCCTGGCTCCTATTATTTAGAATTACCTTTTTGCTATGACGTCAGATGTGTGGTTTCAAAACGTGACCAACTCACGTGGCTCTGCATACGTTCTCCAAACACACTTTCGACAACAAAGAATTATCAACTAACCTATTTTTTTAAATTCAGTTTTCATAAAAGAAAAAACAATATCTAACTATTTCCAAAAACAATGGCTAAATTCTAACATTCCATTTTCTGAATCTATTCTGAACCTTGCTTACAAGGTTCGAGTCTCGGCTTATCCTAATTTCATTTTCCACTTATCTAATGTTTTTCTTTACAGGAAAAGGGGACAGAAATGTTTGTGCTTTATTTCTGATATAAATAAGCGCATTACAGATACGGCATAATCACGTTGACACACACCGTTTCTCGTTGGATTACCGAAGTTAAGCAACGTTGAGTCTGGTTAGTACCAAATGAGTAACCATTTTGGAATGCTAGTCGCTGTATGTGCTCTTCGCTTATCTCGGCATTGTTTCCAATCGTTCTGGACCGCCACTTGCCATAGGTCTTTAACAATGACGAGGTGGGATTAGAGTTTTGTGCAAAAATCGAGGAAATCGGAACTTTTTAAGGTATCGGAATCAGAGCAAATTTGTGCCTACTTTCCGATGTCAAAAACGATTCTTATAATTGTTTTTTATTAATACGATTACGTGTGTGTTATTTTCTGTGTCACGCTTACATCCGGGTAATTTAATTGTTTATATATTTATATATATATATATATATATGTATGTATATATATGTGTATATATATGTATATAGTAATTGTCTGTATTTTTAAGATGAGGTGTTTTCATTGATTGAGATTGTCGGACTGACTTCCTCGTCTTGGTTGTTCAATCCTGAACAAAGGCAGTGAAAATGTAACATTCAAAACAGAGAATCAGCAACTATGTCCCAGAGCCTAGCTGGAGTCCGAACAAGGTACCTCCGTAATAATAATAATAAATGGTTGGGTTCGAGACTCCTAACAAACGGTTCGCCAGTTCGATACAAAACACCTGATGAAAGCCGGAGGGCAAAACGGCCGAAATGTTGTGACGATAACAACCAAGATGAGGAAGTCAGTCCGACAATCTCAATCAATATATATGCATGTATATGCATGTGTATGGTGATGGTGATTGTCACTTCTTGACAGAAGAGGATCATCTTTCCCTTGCTTTATTGTTGATTACTCATTCATTTTCATGTATTTTTGAAATATCTTTTTTTTATAAATTATATACACATATATACACTTATACACACACACACACACACACATACACACACATATATATACATGTTGAGATGTGATCAAGATGCATCAATTCCTGGTTTCTGTGGGAACGAAGGTGGCTCTTCAGACCATCCCTGCTCTTACACAGTCTGTTGCAAAGGTCACACTTAAGCTGAGATTGAGGGATGCCAACTGGTGCTGCTCTACTGTGGACGCTCATATGACGCTTCAGGCCTTCACTCGATTTACAGACCACAGAACAAACAGAACATCTGTGCCCTGCAATGTTATCCCCATCAAAGAAAGATTGATCTCCATGTGAACGCTTGTGGCTAGCTAGGCCAGCTCCGAATAAATGCATTTTACCGCATAAATCACAGGTGTGGTTCTGCATGAAATCCTCCGACAGACCTGATATATCTGACAGATTTTTCTTCCGGATATCACGCTTCATTTTTGCATGCTCATATTTTTTCTTCTCAAAACTATCACAGCCATGATAGACCAAGGAGCGCCACTTTTTACGATCATTGGAAGGACTTTCCCAACTGAACACGTCAATACCAAGAGCTTTAAGATTATCTTTGATGTTATCCTTAAAGCGTTTCCTCGGTTTATGTTGTGGACGCTTTCCTTGTGTAATTTCACCATAGAACAGGCGCTTTGGCAATCTATCGTCGTCCATCCTTGTCAGATGTCCAGCCCACCTCATCTGGTTGCGTATAATCAACTTCTCGATACAAGGTACGTCAGCTCGCACGAGAACATCCGTAGCAGGTATAAAAGTGTCCAGAATGTGTCTCAGGAATTTCTGGTGCACTCTCTCCATGACTATTATGTGTCTACCATAAGTTGTCCAGGCCTCAGAAGCGTAAAGCAGGGATGGTAAAATACAAGATTGATAGACACTGATCTTTGTATGAATAGTTATACCCCTGTCAGACCGTACTCGCTTCTCTAAGCCACCAAAAGCCTTAGTGGCACGCTGTATCCCATAGTTGACCTCAGCATCCAGGGTTCCATCTCTGGCGAGAGTACTACCCAAATACACAAATGTGTCAACCACGGCAAGTCTCTGGTTGTTGACAAAAATATTTGGTTCCACATACAAACTACCGGGGGGAGGTGTGAACATGGCCTTAGCCTTCTTAAGACTAATAGTAAGCCCAAAAGACGCGCAGGCCTCCGAAAACAGATCCATGATACCCTGGATATCCCACCCACAAGATCGGCGTCATCCCCATAAAGCAATTCACGAACCAGGTGCTGAAAGGTCCTTGTAGAAGCATGAAAACGATGAAGATCAAAGACCCTACCTGTGGTTCTGAAACGCAAATAAACACCTAGAGAACATTCCTCAAAAGCATACGATAACATAGTTGCAAAATAAATTGAAAAAAGTGTAGGTGCTAGGATATCGCCCTGCTTAACACCATTGTCGGCCGAAATGGGTTCTGATAGGAATCCGTTGAAGTTCAGGCGAGCCTTCATATTAGTGTGGAGCTCCCTGAGTAATCGTAGAAATTGAGGTGGACATCCCAACTTCCCCAGAATTATCTATAGGGCACTTCTGTTCACCGTATCAAAAGCCTTAGTCAAATCAACAAAAACCTGATAAAGCGGAACACGGTGTTCAGTACATTTCTCCTGCAACTGCCGAGCAGAGAAAATCATGTCCGTGGTTCCTCTGCCCGGACGAAATCCACTTTGGCTTTCTGGAATGACGGATGGACAAATATACTTTAACAATATATTGAGTAGAACTCTGGAAAATACTTTGCCAACTGCTTCCAACAAACTTATCCCACGATAACTTCCACAGTCAGTCCTGGGCCCTTTTCCCTTGTACAGTGATATAAGAATTGCATCAACCCAATTCTGATGGACGGGAACACCCTTTCAGACATCAATGATAAGATGAAGAATTTCATGAACAAGTTTATCACCCCCATGTAAGAGGACTTCCACAGGAATACCATCAAGCCCTGGAGCCCTCCCAACGTTCACTTCCTTGATTGCATCTCTAATTTCATTCTCAGATGGGAACACAGACATTTCATGGATAAGCTTCTGTTGTGATAAAAATTCATTGATGACGTCCTCAATATTAGAGGGGTTGTCAAAGAGATCAGTATAATGCTCGATCCAACGAAGGAGAATCTTGTTAGGATCCTTTATAAGGGTAATTCCATCACTTGAGAGTAGGGGAGATGTAGTGTTTGAGGACCAAAAGCTTTTTTAAGCAAATGGATTTGGTTGGCGAGTTTAGGCCACCACTGATTCTTCATTTGGCGGAGTTGCTTTTGGAGAATACCCTTGTTTGCTTTAAGTGACTGTTGGAGAGGCTCTCGACCTCCATGAGAGGCAGACAACATCTTATGGTGCAACTCATTTTTAGCACTCAAGAGTTGAATAATTTCAGAATCATTATCATCAAACCAATCCTGATGTTTAGATTTGTTGAAGCCAAGAACATCCACACTTATTTCATAGATTGTATTTTTAAAATGCGCCCACGACCCATCAAAATCAGCAGAATTTTGGCCTTTTGGCCAAGATCAAAGTGTAGCATCTGTTCCGACAGATGCTGCACTTAAGATAATTTGTACCAGTCAATGGAGGGGAAACCCTCTATACTGGGACAATTATTATTTTTGGTAACCAGAGTGACCCCTTTTAGGGGAGCTGGTTTTTACCTCACATTAAAAACGGCCTTGTGCCTAATTTGCTCAGTGGGGGAGCAAATAAATACCATCTGTTCCGACAGATAATGCAAGCAAAGACCAGATGTGGGAGCAATCTCGCATATAAGACTTTGGTCAATGTAGGGGCAACCCTTCATACCAATTGTCACTATCCAGCTCCCCTACTCCCCGGGGAGTTGGTCCCCATTTCCCCTTCACCCCTCACATTAAAAATCGGCCTTGTGCCTAATTTGCTCGGTGGGGGAGCAAATAAATACCATCTGTTCCGACAGATACTGCAAGTAAAGACCATATGTAGGTGCGACCCCACATATAAGACCTTGGTCAATGTAGGGGCAACCCTTCATACCAATTGTCACTGTCCAGCTCCTCTACTCCCCGGGGAGTTGGTCCCCATTTCCCCTTCACTCCTCACTTTAAAAATCGGCCATGTGCCTAATTTGCTCCACCGATTATACCTTTTTCCAAGCATCTTGACAACTTCCTGCGCGAAAAATGCTTAAAAAACCAGGATGATGCCGAATAGGAATTATGATCTTTTGAAGTTGAACGTCAAAAAACGACATTATTTTTGCACCAACCTAATATATAAATACATTTGACTTTATAAGAATCGTTTTATTTTAAATGCTACACAATTATGCAAGACGTAAA
>NC_136497.1:139045477-139055477 GCF_053919585.1 Euprymna scolopes
AGTGACGGTATGTGAAATGTGGGTGTGGCCGGGTTTCATGTGATCGAAGAGAGTCGTTTATTTAATCTTAACAGTCGAGTTAATCAGTGAATTTTCAACTCCCCCGGGAAGGGACTTGGCCCTGGTTGGCAGGTCAGTGAAAGAGCCCTGGCGTGCACCGCCGAGACTGGGATTAAACGGACCCGTTTGGACTGTTGCGCCGAAGGGGACACTCCGATCGATAACCAGCAGGGGACGTATAGCGAGCCGGACTTGAGGTGAAATCGATCAGGCTCGACTTTACAAACTTACACACTTGGTCTCTCTCTCTCTCTCTCTCTCTCTCTCTCTCTTTCCTGCCCTCTTATCTCTTTCTCATGCCAACGCTAACAGCTCTATCCCCCTACCCAAAACAAATCAGCCCTTCCTTCTTTTCTTTTTCCCTGCTCTCACACCTTGGTTTCACAAGTATCTCCCTCCCACTCTTTTTCGACCGGTCGCAAATCCAATCGTAGGGCCCAGCACGTTTAGCGCCCCCGGCAACAAAAGCTTACCTCTACTGATTCGATAAATTGTTCAGTCAAGGATATGTCTTTCGAACATGAAATGCATTGCAATAGCACCAAAATCGATGACTTTGCAACGGAACGATACAATACCGGCCGCCATGGTGGACCGTCGTCATAAAATACAGTTAAAAATATCGCTTAACATACAATGTATCATTGTTTATATGTTTGTAATTGTTTATTGTAGAATACAGTTTCCCGTGTACAAGTTCCCGCATTAGGGTTTATCGATATTGTCCGAGCACAGGGGCATGGTTTATAAAGGTTACCAATGTAGTTGCAGTAGTAATAAACCATCTAGGTAAAAAAACAAAAACAAAAACAAAAAAAAACAAAAAACAAAACAAAACAAAAAAAACACACACACTGTGATTTCAGAAGCAACTGAAGAATAAACAAAATTTTTTGCATATCCCAGAAAAAATAATAGCGTTATATGTTGTTCTTTCTAACTGCATTTATGGGGTCGGCCAAAATGTTCGTTCGTTTTTGTTAAGTAGATATTAATGCAATTCGTTTTTCTCTTCTGTTTGCCTGTTTTCCAGCAGACTACAATCTGATTGTCTTCAAGTCCAATGTAAACAAGTTCTTGATGACCATCCCCCTAAGTAATCCAATTCACAAAATTTCCACTACTTACGATTACTACGCTATAATACCATTGACTAATGTATACCCATTGACCTTTATCCTCGAGTGGCCTGCGGGCCTTTATAAGTGGTGACTTCTTTGTAAAAAAAAAGCAAATTACGGTACCTAACAATGCAATGCCCAAAAGAAAACGTCAAAATTGAATTTAGATTGAAAATAACTATGCAACCCCCCCAAAAAAACATAGCGTTTAAAATTTAGTTATCAACTGAAATAAATTATTATACAGTAAAAATAAAATTAAATGAGATAATTTCCAAGAATATTTTTCTTTAAATTTAGAAATTAAGCAAAAAAAAAATGGAATTTTTACTTGATTAAATAAGAAAAATAATATTTTTCTTACATAGGCATCACCACTTATCAAGGCCAAGAGGCCACTCGAGGATATGCGTTAAAGAGTGTACAGTAGACAATTGGACAATATAGTAATCGTAAGTAATGGAAATTCGGTAAATTTGTTAACAAGCTTATCAAGAACTTGTTTACGTTAGACTTGAAGACGACCATATTGTAGTCAGCTGGAAAGCAAGAAAACTGAAGACAATTCCACAGGCGTACAGTTCTAAGAAAGAAGCTTTGTTCATGGAATCTACGTTTAGGTTTAGGCACAGATAAAGAGTGGGGGAAATTATTGATAGTGGTTTCTGCTAGACGAGTGTTTTGATAAACAGATAAATCATATGCATTCTCAAGTTGAACCTGAAAAACGAATTGCATTAATATCTACTTAACAAAAACGAACGAACATTTTGGCCGACCCCATAAATGCAGTTAGAAAGAACAACATATAACGCTATTATTTTTTCTGGGATATGCAAAAAAGAGTGGGAGGAATTATTGATAGTGTTTTCAGCTAAACGAGTGTTTCTTGTGAAAGTTTGGCGAGGGGGGGCATAGATTGAAGCTCAGTCGAACACTTTCCATGAAAATAACGATACAGGAGAGACAAATTCGCAACATCTCTTCTGTGAGAAAGAGGTTGCAGGGAAGAGAAAAGGGCATCTCCTACGAGGCTACGAAGTCTATTTTGAACTCTATCAAGGCAGGACAAGTCCTTTCTAGCAGTTCCTGCCCAGATGTGGCAACAGTATGTTTACGTTAGACTTGAAGACAGCTGAAGACAATTCCACCGGCGTGCAGTTCTAAGAAAGGAGCTTTGTTCATGGAATCTACGTTTAGGTTTAGGCACAGATAGAGAGTGGGGGAATTATTGATAGTGGTTTCTGTTAAACGGGTGTTTCACGTGAAAGTTAAGATAAGACCTGGCATTGAAAGAAAGAGAAAAGGATATCTTTTACGAGGGTACAAAGTCTATTTTGAACTCTATCAAGGCAGGAAAAGTCCTTTCTAGCAGCTCCTGCTTTGATGTGGCAACAGTATTCCATCCTTGGGCGTACTTGGCTCTTATATAGATAGAGAATTGCATCAGCAGTGAGATAGGAGGGTTTTGTTTAAATTCAATTATTTTTTATTGTGCAATAGTTTATATCAGTGTAAAATACGTTGAACATTAAAATAGAAACATTGTTAATGACCCTTTTGGTAGAAAAAAAATAATCCACTGATATTGGCCCGCTGCTAGGAATAGGGTAATGTGAGCGAAAAAAGCTAAAGTAGTTCAAGGAGACATCTCCTGCAGGAGAACCTCAAATTAATATCTCTTGAAAGAGGGCAAAAATATGAAGAACTTAATCTACGAATTGAAAGAGTAAATCAAAGATTATCTCATACAATATCATTGAAATTTTTATATCTATATCATTAATTCCTAGATGAAAGATTTATTTTATGTAATGAACATTTTGGTGCACTTTAAAAGTGCACCAAAATGTTCATTACATAAAATAAATCCAAGGTAATTTTTTGATTCAATTTAAATTAAATTTTTATACCTTACTTTGTAAAATTTATAAAAGTGCACTTTGAAGATAAATTTAAAATTAAATCGTGTACCTTTATTTTTAAAGCCTATAGTAAAAGCATTTTGTTTAACAATTTTCATACCTTGGATGAAATACTTTTCTAACTTATATTTAAGATTATATTTTAAAACTCTCTATTTCAGTTTGTATTTCTCCTCACACCACAACTCATTTTTGCAACCCCCCTCTTTCTATTAATACAGGTCTGAATAATCTCTATATTTCAGTTTGTATTTCTCCTCAAACCACAACTCATTTTTGCACCCCTTCTTTGTAATACCTATTTGAATAATGAGCAAATCTGTTTTTTTTAAACAAAAACTTAAAAATAACATTTAGATTAAATTTTTTTAAACTTCTCTCAGAACAGAAAATCTTTAAAATTTAATAAGGAACATATTTCATACAGGTTTCATAAACAAATATTCAGTACATAACGAGAAAAATAGAGATGAAAATTTCAAAAGGACTGTATAACTGGTTACGGTCAATAGTAGTCCTCACCAGCGAAAGTCTTTGTTATTGTTATTCGATTATTATTTAAAACATTTTGTGTCCTGCTCTTTCGCTCGAGGACTTTATATATATATATATATATATATATATATATATACATTTTATATATATATATATATATATATATATATATATATATATATATAATTTTGTCGCAGTGAAATTATCTTATGTGTACTCTCATAAATCATTCCCTTTCAAAAATCCGAAGGGACCCATTTAGATCCACCGCATGGAAGTCTCGGAGGCCCTTTTTCCCTGTGAATCTTGTCACTAGCGAACACGCGCATACGGTAATGCAACCTGTCAAATAGTATAGCACGAATTCAAATCACTAAAACACAAATAAACCCTACAATAAAACAAACAAACAAAACGAATGAGGCAGGAAAAAAATGATGATTGTTTTTTTGGTTGGTTCGTACGCGCTAAGAACGACACTAACGCTTCTTTGAAAATAAATAATCAAGTTTTGAAGCCATCAATGACTCATCAATGTTTCACGTAAGGTTTGTTGAGACTAGGATTCTAGATGAAAAAATACGCAAAAGGATGAACTTATTTTAATATATTTTTCTCTCTCTCGTGTATATATATACTAGCATGGGTGCCCGGGGTTGCCCGGGGTTGCCCGGGTATTTGGAGGTGTATGTTGAACAAAAAAAAACAAAAAAAAAAACAAAAAGGAAAAAAAAATTTCAAATATTTAGACCAGAAATTGTCTGAGTAATTTGGAAGAGACCGCAGAGGTCAATTTTTTTTTAAACTTTGACCACTATTATGACCCCTTAAAATTTATTGTTTTGGGCTCAAATCAAGTTATTAAGTTAGATCCATGTCCAAGAAACCTATATCTAAAATTTCAAGTGTGTAGACCCAAAATTTTCAGAGGAGTTTGGTAGAGTTCTCAAATGTCAAATCGTTGAACTTTGACCCCTTAATCGACAAATTTCTGGCCGAAAACAGATCACATTAATTTTCCCAAATTTCAGTACCCTGTATATCAAATTTCGAGTCTGTAGATTAAAAATTGACAGAGTTATTGCGTAGGGAAATTCTGTCTATGCACAGAATTTATATAACGCACGCAGAAATATTCCTGAACGAGAGACAAAGAAAGAAAGAGAGAAAAAGAGAGAAAAAGAAAGAGAGAGAGAGAGAGACAAGGTTTCACCAAACTCCTATCTGAATATTTGTTCTAAAGAGTTGAATCTTGATATATAGGATATTTGGATCCGGAGCACATTTTCGATTTTGGTTTTAGCGGCTAAAATAACTGCTAAGCGATTAAAATAGAAAAAAAAAAACGGGTCGATTTACGAATGTTTTTTTTTTTCTATTTTGATCATACGCTAATGATAGGTTAAACAGCCTTATTTCTACAGTTTTGTATAGTATAGATTTATTTCATACGCAAACAGATTGGGCTGGAGAGCTATATGTTTTGGTTTCGATATTAATTGATGGCGCCGAACGTGTTTCGTCGTCTACGACTCATCAGAGTGGCTGATGAGTCGTAGACGACGAAACACGTGTCAGTGGATAATTATATTTTAAAAATAATATATATATGCCGCTCCCCATTTAGGGGGTACCAAATTGGTCAAAGAGAACATTATTCCCAACTCGCATTTAGGTAAAAATGCACTTTTGTATAAATAATTGAATTCGTTCAATGAGTATCGCTAACAAAAACAAATAAAAACATTATATATATATATACACTTTGGAAATCATTAATATATATTAGGTACAATATAATAACAGATAAAGAAATGAATTTATGATAATAAATACGAAATTTGCATGAATTCAAATATATTTAAGCCTTTTTTCGACCGGGCAACTCTGGGCTGCCAGCTAGTAATAAATTAGAAACATTGAATTTTTAATGTTAAAGTTATCTCCCTTTGTCAGCATTAACTAAAGAGAGAATAGTTCTTCGTAATCTTTTTTTTTTCAGAAGTTAAATATTAAACTAGCTTAGTGGTTCTCAATTTTTTTTTACTGATGGCCCCCTTTTCCCTTCTTTTTATCTTGGTGGACCTCTTCATAACTATTGGTCATAAGACAATCTTCTATTTTTCACTAATATAAATTTTGAGGTTTTAATAATTAAAGAAATATTATATAATTAAGTTTTATTTTTGGAATAAAAACTAATTTAATGCAAATAAAGTATTCTACAACTATAATAATAATGATGATAATGATAATAAGTTTTGTTATGTTTTGCTTGTGGACTCCCAGAAATATTCCATGGACCCCTAGGGTCCATGTGGACCCCGGTTGAGAACCCCTGAGCTAGATGTAATGCTAAGTTTAAAATGAGAAGAATTATTAAATATGATTAATTGATTAATTTAAACGACATTGCAACAGAATAGACAAAGCATAAAATGTATATTAGAGCGGCAAGATTTAAATCTTACCACCGTAGAAATTTTGAAATTAGAAGATCTAAAAGAAATTTATGACTAGAAAACGAAGACGTTCAATAATTGTCTTTTCGGACTACTATTTTCATATTTTATTTGCAAGCTATTATCCTAAGCTTTTATTGTTATCTCACAACGTTTTCGACAATTATTCTTTTGGCTTTCGTTAGGTTGTTAACCGCGACAGGATAGGGATACTGAAACTTCCACGTTTTGGCCAACTAATCCTCTGATCTTATAAATCCAAGTTCTTTTGATTTTTGGGGTTTTTTTTTCAAAAGAATTCCAATTAAAATATATACCATTCGGTATGGACCCGAAAATGGAAGATCAGAAAAAAACACTTGGATTTATAAGATCAAAAATTCCAACCTTGATCGCCTTTCGCAGTAGATAGAGACGTTGAATCTCTACAGTTCCAGCTGAGCATTCTCTGAGGATAGCAATTTCAATCCTACCCAAAGTCGACTAAAGGATTGTTTGGCCAAAACGTGGCGAGACGACAACTATGGAAGGCAGTAATTACTGAATGTACAGTCATATTCCGTCGCGGTTAACAACCTGACGAACGCCAAAGGAATAGTAAGCCGAAACGTCGTTAAAACAACCATAAAAGATGGGAATAATAGTCCGCAAACAGATAAGATATACAAAGTACTCGTCAAAAGAATTCCAATAATTAAGCTAAAATGTTTTTTTTTAAATATATATAAATATATATATATATATATATATATATATATATATAAATATATATATAAATATATATATAAATATATTTGTAGTCATCGACATACAGTCCTGTTTCGTTGTATCACAAGTCATCAGTGCCGCTAGACTAGTACCTATCCCAAAGCCGAGGATCGAACCTAGAACCGTCGTGATGACAGTCGGCAGTTCTACCCCTTGACCACGGAAGCGGTGCCCGCAACTAATCAGTCCGAATGTCTATTTAAATAAACATCAGTCCGCCACTTGTAAAGTGCTCAAACGTTTGTTTGTAAACAAACCGCGAGCTTCGCATTTTTTCAGCCGAATTAAGTAGCGAGTGAGATTATTTACAATATTGCTCGACCCAAAGAGGGGGGCTTTATAAAATATATTTGTAGTCATCGACATACAGTCCTGTTTCGTTGTATCACAACTCATCAGTGCCGCTAGACTAGCACCTATCCCAAAGCCGAGGATCGAACCTATATATGTGTATTGATATTCATATTAAAAACTTTATCTAAAAAGAAAATACAACTTTGTTATATATGGGTCGTGGAATTGCATTCATATTAAAAGATATAGATAATTTGCATATTTTAATTCCCTATTAGTTTTTCGTTTTTTTTTTTAGATAATTATCTTTAGTTAACTATTACGTGTAATTATATTGATGCAGATATTCTACATGATTTATACTTGCGTAATATTTGCGTAAAAAGCTTATAGTAAACACAAACCTCTTTATATACATTAATGATATATATATATTTGTTTAAAAAGTTTTGCCTACCAAACTCCTGTCAGATTTTTGTCTACAGACATGAAACTTAATATATAGGGTATTCGAAACCATATATTTGTCTTTTAGCTGGTGAAAATCGGTAAAAAAATGTGAAAATTTTAAAAATGAAATTTGCCAGCTGAAGATCGAACGACGGCATTGTGAATATACATGCGTAACGTAGTAGCTATCGGTTTAGGCTTAAATTTTTAGCCTTGTGAACATGTCTTCATAGCTCAGGCATTAATGTCAAAGGAAAAAGTAAATCGTAAACTAAACGTTTTGTTTTCGATTCTCAGTGGTTGCGCACGAGTCATTTTTTAAACTTTTTAATCATAACTATATATAGAGTCCAATATGATAAATACCAAATCTGCATTAATCAAAATATCATATTTTATGAGACCGGGCAATGCCAGGCGGCCTGCTAGTCTTTATGTGCAATGGTTTAAAAAAAACTTTTTAGAAATAAAATAGATAAAATAAAATTCTAAATGAAAATTTTACAAAGCAATCAAGATATAAAAAAAAGTACGTATTAAGTCGAAACGATCTTTTTAATTGAAAGAAAAATAGTTGTCTGCTAATTTGTATATTTCGAGAAAAGTCGGAAGTGAATTCGAATCTCTCCGTAATCTCAATTGCTTAAATCATGACTATAATTTTTTTTTTGAAGCATCGAAACGTTATCAGTAGTTTTTTTTTTTTTACACAGTGATCACCACTCATCAAGGCCCGGAAGCCACTCAGGGATAAGGGTTATTGCAAGTACATTACGTTAGTGTGGAGATTTGATGAAGTGTTTACTTAAGGGGCGGATCATTAGGAATTTGTTAACATTGGACTTGAAGACATCCAAGTTGTAGTCCGGTGGGAAGCAGGCAGACGGAACAGAGTTCCACAGGCGTGCAGTTCTAAGAAAGAAGCTTTGTTCATGGAATCCACGTTTTGATTTAGGCACAGATATAGAGTGGGGGAAATTTTTCAGTGGATTCAGCTAGACTGGTGTTTTTCGTGAAATATTGGCGAGGGGGGATCAGAGATTGGAGTTCAGACGAGCGCCTGCCATGGAAATAACGATAAAACAAGGATAGGCTCGCAACGTCTCTTCTGTGGGAGAGAGGTTGCAGGGTAGAGAAAAGGGCATCCCCCACTAAGCCACGAAGTCTATTTTGTACTCTGTCAAGGCAGGATAGGCTGTTTTTAGCAGCCCCTGCCCAGATATGGCAACAGTATTCGATCCTTGGACGTACTTGGCTTTTATATAGATAGAGAATTGCATCAGTAGTAAAATATCTTCTGGAGCGGTAGAAGGATCCCACCATCTTTCCAGCTACCTTCAGAATATTGATATTTAATCTGATAAAAAATATCACAAAATCCGGTACAAATCAAAACGGTGGAGAAAGGCCGGCCTTCGCTAACTTTTGCGAATTGGTATTTGGATTCCTCGGACTACTGTTCTCATCTTTAGTGATTTTCACAACGTTTCAGTCTTCAGATGTATCTTGTCGAACTCGGGAATTTGGATAGAATTTCAAACGGAACTTTTTTTTTTTCCCTCACGAGGGGAAGGGTAGTGTGTTCTTGTTCCATCAACCATGACTGGATAGGTGGCCTAAGTAATTCGCAATTCTATTTTTCGCTCGCGCACACTGAGAATTGAACCTTCAGGAGAAGGTCACTTTTACAATTGATTTTTTTTTCAAGGTTACATCTATCGAGACGTAAAAATTGTGAAATGTTGTGAAAACCCACTCAAGATGAGAGCAGTAGTCCGATGAATCCAAATAATACGAATAACCAATATTCAACTTAAATTCAAAAACATAATTTGCAAACTTAATTGGTTAGTTTCATTTGGGACCACCATACATTACATGCACGGACTAAACGAATTCACACCATTATCCTACCCGAGACCGATTATATGCCAACAGGGATAACGGACGTTACCCGGGATTGAAGGTTCCACACTTACAATACTATTGTCATAAGAATGTGAAATCGCTCATTTTTCAATCAAATTGTTTACTAGTCGGGGATCCACCGTGGTGCATAGATAGGAATCTTCACCTGCCTCCAAGGAATTACAGTTTACATTGCACTGTAGATAATCTGTTGATTTTATATTTTATGGAATGGTTTGAATTAAAGTTTAAAATACGAAAGTCCAGAATTATGGCTCATTTGTATTCTAAACAAACACATTCATTTTGAATGCGCCCCCGTCTTAAGAAATCTGTTGCTTTTATACGCCGGGCCTTTCTGCTTGTGCAATGATTAAAGTTGAAAGTACTTTTGATGTTAGGTCGTAAGAGTTGACTTTGACAGTTCCTTTAATCGAATATTATTTACTTATCGGAGGCAGTCAGATACAAAACCTATCTAAGAACACACCCAGACACAAAATACAATCATGTGAAA
>NC_136497.1:139062977-139102977 GCF_053919585.1 Euprymna scolopes
GTGACAAATGTTACCAAAGTCTATCGAAATTACATTTCGCCTGTTTAGGTAAGTTAAGTTTTCGAGTTTGTTTATTCTTGAAACGAGTGAAGACAAAACGGTTTCGTTAAAACCGTTTTAACCTTCAACCGTTCATAAAAATTAATGCTCATAAAAAAAACGATGTCATTACTCGTTCGGAAATGTAATTCCACCAGTATTTAACTTTCGATTTCATGTTTATTGAGGATACAAATGGCTACAATAAAACCGAAATTTTAAAATATTTTTCATTCTCACTTGGAACTAATGGACGTTCCAAAGTAAATAAACGCTTTAAAATAAGTTAACAGACCTCTTCGAGATAAGTAGAATAAATCTTGCCTTGAGTAATGTTTGTTTCTCTTAAGAATACCTGTTTCTGATAAAGTGCCTATGCAGCGTTTGTCTCACATTCACTGAAAATTAAATTTGATTTTTCTAGAGTATTGGCAGTTTTAACCCTCATTCCGACAACTCATTTCGGTTTCAATTTGGTAAAGGCACAATTACTGAAGACCAGACATTAATGGCTGGCTTTTTTTTTTTGGGGGGGGGGGACTCCCAAATATTTACTGCGAATTCTATAGTTGGGTACCTTTCATTTTTTTACCCGATGTGAAATTAGGATTAATTAATCACTGCCTTTATTAGTTTAATTAAATTTTTAAATTCTTTTGGAGAATAACCATGTCGATAAAATTTGCGTTTTGAAATCTTATGCTTTCGTATCGTTTGATTTTTTTTTTTTTTTTTTTTTTTTTTTTTTTTTTTCCAGCGACTTACAAATTCTAAACTGCTTCGGCTATTTCAGTGTTCCGCAAATCTTAATCTGAAACCCTAGGGCCGCTACAAGAGAAGGGTCGCTGGATTCATTTGTATGATATAGTGACCCTATATATTTTGAATGTTTGACAATTATGGAGGTGGTCTTGTATTCGATACAAGTAGATCGATATCTAACAGTGTAAAGTTTAATCTCTCAATCCAAATGGAAGAGAGGGTTGTTCGGTGTAAACTTGAATTTGAGGCATTTAGTAAATACTATTTCCCATAATACAATCACATCTCGCGAGTTTGTAGAATTTGATAACCTTGCAAATTCACAAAAATATTGCAACTTGATGTTTTAAAAATGTGTACTCAAATATTCAGCATGTTCTCTCAATCACTGGAGATTGAATGTATTTGCTTTACGAAATATAAGTTTTATTTTGTACTAGCCCGTGTGCCCGGCGTTGCCCGGGTGCTTTGAGGTCTTAAGCAAACTGTGGTAGTAAACAGGCAGGTTCGAACTCGTACCATTAACAAGGAAAGGAACGTGAAAAAACGTGACGTCTTTGCTGTTGCGCCCATCGCCAAATCGGTAGTGGCGAAAGTTTAAATTAAGGCTAGTCAATCGAAAATAGGGGATGACTTTCGAAAATATCGAAAAAAGCGACCCCTTCCTGTAGAAAAGTGTCCAGTTGAGGAAGGAATTAATGTTTTTAGGCAATTTTTCGATATTTGTCGTCCGAAGGGTCGATCCTCAATGATACCGATCTTGTAAAAATCCGTCGCCTTTGTTAGTTTTAGGCAGAGCTACAAACATACATACATACATACATTTAAACACTGGTGTGATTTATATCATAGATTTTGATACTTTTACACCCTAACTTTATTCTAAACTTTATCTCTTAAATATATTACGTGAAATTCGGAACTTTATCTTTTCTAAATGCTAGAATCTCACAAGTAACAGCGTCTTTTTTCTCATTTGTATATTTCGGTAAAATTCGGAACTGCTAAATGGCGGCATAAAATTGTATACGTGATTGAAATTTTCGCGCTTATGCAGAGAAGGAACCTTTTTTTTTTTTTTTTTTTTTTTTTACAGCCAATTTTTAAATTGGTAGGTGAAAGTATAGAATTGTTACAGAACATCCTCTCCCCATATTAAGAATGAATTTCTAAATACGGTTATTTCAGCATGGTACATTATTTGCATAAATACCAACTTTTTTGTTCAAAGAACAAATCTAAACTTAACACGGTAAATCTTAGTGTTTATTTACTTGGATACAAGTTTTAGAACGATAAAAACGACGGTTGGTTATAGCCGTTTGTACCCTAATTAATCAAAAAAAAAAAAAAAAAAAAAATGGACAATATTGGTAGACATCTAATGGATGCAACAACTCTGGCGATAATGTTTAGCATGTATTGTTTAATTTTCGATTTTGGGGCGAGTCTTGATGGTCTAAATAATTTTAATGGATTTCGATTTTTCGTTCTACCACGATTTGTTTAGAAGTAATTAAACTCTTTAAAATAAGCTTAAAGACAACACTTACCCCAGTAGGTAAGAAATAATAACCTCCCTTGCCTTTGATTAAATTTTTTTTTTTAGAATGTCGACTTCTGTAGGTTTTCCGGTCTATTAAAAACGAATCACATTAAAAACTCGCCGACAAATAGTTTTCCTGGTGTTAATACATCGGTGTTTACAATGGATTAGTAATTAGCTTTTTATTGGTCGCTATTTCTGAAGTTTAAAGATGGCGGCCACTGAAGATCATAGCGTATTATATAATGGAAAAACGATGTCTTAATACCAAGAAACTATTCTTCAGTGACAATTTTAAATGTGATGTTTTCAGCAGACTCAAACATCAAGACAAATCGCCACAAGTGCATTTTTTATATGCCAGGCCTTTCGACCTAACAAAATCCTCAATAGGTTCTTTGTAACAGGGTCGCGTTCGAAATGAATGTTTCTGTTTAGAGCACAATTGAAGCATTATACTTGACTTTTGCATTTTGAACTTTAATTCAAGCTATCTATAATATCTCACCTGTCTGTTTAAATGTATGTTTATGTCTAAAACTTTCGACAGAGGCGACGGATCGGTATCTCTTCCGAAGTTCGACCCTTCGGACGACAAATATCGAACAATTGGCTAAAAACATTAATCCCTTAACCCTCAATTGGGCACTTTTCTACAAGGAGGGATCGCTTTTTTTTTCTTGCCGATATTTTCGAAAGTCATCTCTTTTCGATTGACTAGCCTTAATTTAAAACTTCGCCACTTCCGGTTTTGCGATGAACGTAACAGCAGACATCACTTTTTTTTTTTTTTTTTTTTTTTTTTTTTTTTTTTTTTTTCGCGATAAGTGTCCGAGCTTGCCTACCTACTACCAATTTTTCTCCCTCCCCCAACACACACACACCCCAGGCATTCAGGCTTTTTATGTATAATAATCATTTTATAAAATCGACAGTAAGTTCTCTACAGTGCAATGTTCACTACAATGTATTGACTGCCACTGCAAGTAGGGTTGGTTATTAAGCCTATTTCCGGTGCATCGCGATGGGTCCCCAATTAGAGCAGGAAATCAATCTGATTGAAATATGGTCGACTTTGATGACAATAAAAATATAGGAGTGGGAAATTTCCGTTGATCATTCAATTCCGGGCAACATCGGGTCTCCCTGCTCGTCCTAGTCTAAAATTTTCATCGCATTTAAAAAAAATTCGTTATTTGCTTCTGATCTTAACGTTAAATCCTTAATACTAAAAGAAATCTTATAATTGCGGACGACTTCAAGCGTCATAGGAAGTGGTGCGAGGCTCCTTCCAAAAGTAAAGCTTCCCACCATTTTCAGCTAAAAAGTTGAAGAGCTACGAAGACTTGAGTGCCCCCATTAAAACAAGCGATTTTTTTGTGCTCCTGATTTTTTTTTCTATATGGGCACCACCATTCTCAGTGCACTTTAAGCCAGTCTTTTGAATTATCGCCCGGAAGAAGCCCAGAGTACAAATTTAGTCCCTCGCATCTCTTTCGCCACTCAACGAACCCATCTCCTAACTGTGCTGACATCAACTACATCGGCTTTGTAAACGTTCCACGAGCGCCGGTGAATGTTGATCAGTTTAATTTTTTATGCATAAATTACAATCACACATTTCTGCTTCTGACGCACGTCCACGACAAGGGTTGCTTTCTTAGTCTCACACGGTTAATATCTGCAATAGATGAATCTTTCAGGTCCTGAATAAATTCAGTCATAACAATGCAGTTTGTAATCCTATTTGATCCATTCGGGCGGAATATTAAAAAATACATTATTTTGGAACACTCTTCGTATAAAATTTGTGGCTTGATTATTTTAATAACGCTAAATTTATTTCCGTTTCGGATTTTTGCGCTTCATAGACGTTCCCAGTATTATTTGTACAGTGCAATTTTAAAATTAATGCTTTTCCTTCCAGAAATAAAATCTGAACTGGTATCTTTTAGAAAAATTGTGCGACTATTTCAATTTGAGAAACGGATTGATTATGCTTATTTAAATTTGCATCTGTAATAAAAATTTTAAGAAAATGCAGATAAGTCTTTACGATAGAACGAATATAGCAGATTCCAAAAATCAGTTTGACCAAGTAGGTTTTTTTTTTTTTTCTACTTAAGAAAATAAAATTTTAACGACTTGCCTGATACATTCGAAATTTATCCCGGGTTAACTTCCCCTTAACAATCTCTCTAAAAGCAGACTCGTTAGTAGCTGCTAAAAATACTTAATCGCTGAAAATCGTAATATTTGATTTTTCTTAAAGACAACTACATCTTCATGATTTTTGGAATATATCTTCATGCTGTGACAAGTTCACTATAAAGGTTTTTATTTGTTTTCATAAATAATGTATAGTCGGGGGTTCATATCGAAGAAACTTAATATAGAGGATAGTGACATACTGTTTACATCATGATGACCACTGTGGCGATATTTTATCATATTACTAGCATTTCCGCCCGGCGTTGCCCGGGTGTTTGGATGTGTATGTTGAGCAAAAAAAAAAAAAAGTGGTAGTAGGAAGGCAGGCTCGAACCCGTACAGCAAAGGAGGGAAAGAACGGGGTAAAACCTAACGTTTATGCTGTTACGACCACCGCCAAACCGGAAGCGACAGTTTTTAACAGTAAGGCTAGATAATTTAAAGCAGAGGAAAACTTTAAAAAATATCGGCGAAAAAAGTGACCCCCCCTGTAGAAAAGAGCCTAGTTGAAGGGAAGATATAAATGTTTTTAGTACATTTTTCGATATTTTCGTATGAAAGATCGAACTTTAAAACGATACTGATCTTGGTAAAATCCGTCGCCTCTATTGAAAGTTTAAGCCAGACATGCAAACACATACATACATTTATATATTGGTAACTAAAGATTTTCGAGCCAAACTGATGAAAAAGCTTGCCCGATCTCTGAATACCCTTTATGTAAAATTTCAAATATTTAGACGAGAAATTGTCTGAGTAATTTGGAAGAGACTGCAGAGGTCAATTTTTTAAAAAACTTTGACCCCTATTATGACCCCTTAAAATTATTGTTTTGGACTCAAATCAAGTTAGATCCATGTCCACAGAACCTATATCTAAAATTTCAAGTGCGTAGACCCAAAATTGTTGGAGGATTTTGGTAGTTCTCAAAGGTCAAATCGTTGAACTTTGACCCCTTAATCGCCAAATTTCTGGCCAAAAACCGATCACATCGTTTTTCCCAAATCTCGGTACCCTGTATATCAAATTTCGAGTCTGTAGACTAAAAATTGACAGCTATTGTGTAGGGGAATGTACACACACACGCGCGCACGCGCACGCGCGCGCGTTCACTTATATATATAGATTATATGGTGCTGAGAGATATGATGCAAGTTTTTATTACATTAGAGGAGGAGATACATTATTAATGGTGGCGGAGGGGGACATATAATACTTGAAAGGGTGTTATACAAAGTTCGTTTACAAGATGAGACAAAACACATTTACCTTTTCCTTTTGGTCAAATGACGACAAAGACAACTGTTTACAAATATTAAATGCTTCATACCAACTGGATGATTGATGATCATCAGGGATTCAGGCCTTTATGACTACATAGTCTCCTTTTCACCCCTTCGCCTCTCAAGGGCATCAGCTCTCACTAAGTCGCTCTCCCGACTCTCGTCTCTGACTTGAACCCATCTCAATATATTAGGAATCTCCTTTCTTGATGACGTCAGAAGTGTGGTCAAACAGTGATTCTTTCACGTTTCAAATTACACGTGCGCTTTGCACATGCATCTACACGCCTCTGATAAACAAAAATTCCTAAATTGAATTGTAGCATTTTAAAATGATTTTGTTAATCATTTTTCCTAAACTCGTATTGTTCATTCTTTTAACTGACATATTTAATATCCAGTCATTTCCAAAAAGAATGAACAATCGACTGTATTCCTAAATTAAATATCTATCTTTTTAACACCTGTCTACTGGGTTCGATTCTAACTTTTTCTAAATATCATTTTCAAACTTATCTAGTTAGCTCCTTTACTTACTGGCGTCTGCCCCTTTTTACATAACAATAAGTGCGATTCGTAATCGGGTTGATAATTTATTATTTGGATTCTTCGGATTACGGTTCTAATATTGAGTGGTATTTTCAAATGTTTCGATCGATGTAATCTCCGACCTTAAGATATATCTTGTCGAACACTGGAACTTTTCTGTCGAACTCTGAAATCCGTATGAAATTTCGAACGGCACCCTTTATTTAATCAACGGGGTAGCATGCTCTCGTCCCATCAGCCATGATCGAGTAGAACTCTTGATTCCCAATTCTATTTTTGAGTGTCGCCTACATTGAAGATTGAACTCTTCAACCTCCAGAAGAATGTAGCTTAGTTAAATGTGGCCTGGTAATTTATCCATTACGCTAGGGATCTTTGTAATATCGAATCTTTAGAAACATGAATATTGCGATGTCGTCTTTAATTTTCTTTTTATCGGAGTTTACAATAGATTAGCAGGGAGACCCTACGTTGCCCGGGATTAAATTAAGATCAACGAATATTTCACACTGTAATACGTTTATTTTCATCGAAATCGATGGAATTGTCCATTTTTCAATCAAATCTATTCATTGCCTGCTCTAATCGGGGACCCGCTACGATGTACTGGGAGGAAGCTTCACATGCACCCATGAAGTGACTAATTCTACAGTACCTTGTAGTCTACATTGACTGTAGAGAACCTACTGTTGATTTTATAATAATTATTTTCATATAATGGCTTCAACTAAAGTTTAAAATGCAAAAGTCAAATCTGTTTTAATTGTGCTCTGAACAGAAACGCGCATTTCGAGCACGCCACTGTTTTATCAAAGAACCTGATGTTGATTTTTATACGCTGGGCTTTTCTGCTTGTGCTGTGATAAATCTTCTAAAATACACTTGTGACGTTAGGCTGTATAATAAAATTGGTCAAAATCGAACTGTTTCTTCTTTAATCAAATTTTTTTGATTATCGATTTTTGATATTTATGGAAGAATCTTAGAACACTCCCAGACACATAAAGTACATTTGTATGAAATTTACAAAACTTCGACTCAGGCGTTTCGGAGTTGATAGTGAACGAACACACACATAGAAAATCTTTTATATATAGAAAAGATTAGTGTAGAAGTGACTCTAATATTTTTTTGTAATCGATTAATTTTTATATATGTGATGTTTTCTTATTTTTGTTTCTTACATAGGAGTCACTAATTAAGGCCCGGAGGCCGCTCGAGGATAAGTTTTTATTTTTTATTTTTTTTTATTTTAAAAAATTTTTTTTTTTACACATTTGAAATCCCCAAGTATTGGGTAATAACCAGAATTGGCTCTATAATAATAAATACACAAATCTGCATGAATTAAAATATATTTAAGCGTATTTTACAGGCGCACTGCTAGCTAGTTTACTAGCATAGCTGTATGTAAATTACTAGTATAGAAATATATTTATGCCAAGTTAAATATACAAATGTTTTTATTCTCAAAATATAAGTTTTGAGATACAATCATGTATTAGCAGTTTTCAAACAAAATTTGAAAAAAAAAAACTATTTAATTATTTTATATGCCAGGCTTACATCTTTTTTCTTCCGAGTGACTGTCGTTTAATTGTTATGGCCTTCCATCTCTTGTAATAAATAATATTACCAAGAATTAAGTTTTGGTTTCGGTTTCGATTCAAGCATATGCACCCACGACATATGGATATATATATTTTTTATTTTTGAAATCTCAACTTTAAAATTGACTCTATAATAAATATATACAAAATCTGCATGAATTTAAATATATTTAAGCGTATTTTATGACCGGGCTATACTGGGCGTCCCTGCTAGCCAAGATAAATACTTTTTGCAGTTTTTACAAACGAACTACAACAATATCAGGGCGTCTTCATTTGCGATTAACACCCACAAAATGCCAACATCAATTTATTACATATGAAAGAGTCCGCCGTGGAATTACTACACGTCTCGCTAGTTTTTTTTTATTATAAAGAAATATCCTCTACAAATTATTATCCAATTATAGTGATGTTTCAAGTTATATAAATATGACTTAGATACCATCAGTTAGAATCGAAACCAGAACGTTTACCACTCCACCCAGCGTCGTTACCGTCTGAGCTACCGATATATAGACACGATAAGTTTAAAAATAAGCGATTTTGAGGTATATTGTTTAATTTTTCAGGGCTAATGCTATTATTTACCTGGTCAAGGTCAACTGTTTTGTTTTCAATTTTGACTCCTTAGCAAAAATTTTTGCCGGCTAAAAGTCAAATCGAATGTGTAGTACAGATCCAAATACCCTATATATAAAATTTCAACTCTATAGACCAAATATTCAGAGGAGTTTGGTAGAAACTTTTCGCACACATACACACACCGACAAGGTCATATATATATATATATATATATTATATATATATAAATATAAATAAATTCGTGTGCTAGGTTTTCATCTTAAATTCTACGCAATCATGTAGAAACTATGCATAAGTGAATTTTCCTGTGTGTAGAAATTATCTACTAAACTCCTCTCTGAATTGTTGGTCTGCAAATTTGAAGCTTGATATATAGAATATTTAGACATATGGAACACTTTCCATTTGTTTTTTAGTCGGTAAAATACCTTAAAAACCCCATTGACTTTAACCTAGCGTAAGTCGACAATTCCCATTTGTTCTGCGCATGCGCTGATGAACTCTAAAACGTTAAACAATGTATTTTTGCCGTATTTGTACATGCACAGATTTGTCATACGCTAACGGACAAAGCTGGAAAGCTTTATGTTTTGGTTTCAATTCTAGCTGATGGCACCCAAGTCATTTTCCTTACTTTCCGAAATCGTTATATTGAGTACAGTCTAATAATCGATAGAGAATTAATCCTATAGCAATGAATACGAAATGTTCATTCATTTAAATATCTTGAAACGTATTTTGTGATCGGGCAAAGACTAGCGACCTGCTAGTATATGTATATATTATATAACGTGTAGGTGATAAAACTCTGAACGTAATGACCTGTGAATGAATTTGTATACAAGACATATACAATTTCTGCCCATGTTTATGCGTATTAAAAGAATTGGTACGAACGCAGCCATTACTGGAAATCTTTTGAACGCAACACAAATTAAGAATATAAAATACATCTGAAAACGATTTAGCAATTAAATATTTCAATTCATCAATATTATTTTTTTTCAAATATTTCAGAAAACTCAGAAAAATGTAATTATTTCTAAACTTATTTCCTTTTCGCTTAATACTTGGTTACATCAGCAAACATTGTCTGCGTTTTGTATATTCAAATAAAGCAACGTTAATAGGTAACTACGTTCGAAATCTTATGTTCATATCTATATAAAGAAATGTGTGTCAACGTGATTGCGCCGAAGTTAAGCAACGTCGAGCCTGGCCAGTATCAGATGCATGACCATTTGGGAAGGCTAGGCGCTGTATGTACCGCGAGGTAAAATACCAGGTTGAGAAACTGGCATGGTCTGTCCTTCTCTCGAGGGTAGATGGGACTTTCTAAAGCCGTGGTAGGCAACCCATCTAGTGATGGCGTCACGATAAAAATACCCTTGATAGACCTAGCGAAGCATCAAGTATTACGCTACCGAGAAGATTTGAATTACACTACAAGCTCGTGTAGTGAGTTCAAACTCGGCTGCGCCGCGCTGGATGGATGAAGAAATAAAAATTACGCATGAGATAAACACGTGGTGTGAAGAACATCTCGAACAAGAAGGCTTAGTGATCTCCATTATAATACAGCTTATTCAAGTAGTATGCTTCCAAGAACTACTGACTTGTGGAACTGCCCTCTTGCTGACTGTTTTCCTCCTGCTTATAATCTTTGTCTTTTTAAGACCAAAGTCAATAGGAATCTCTTGTCTTTGTGATAATACTTTTTACGTTCGTTATCTCCTTCCATCAATTCTTTCTTTAGTTCGATTAAATGTACTCATTTCTAAAGTTATTCGATTAAATGTACATATTTCTAAAGTTATTCGATTAAATGTCATCTACTTGGTTATATTAGCAAACACTGTCTTCGTTTTGCATATTAAAATAAAACCACGTTAATAGGCAACTTCGCTCGAAGTTTTATTAATTTTCATATCTACATGAAAGAATTGAAACCACGCATGAAATAAACACGTTGTATAAAGAACAACCAGCGTGAATAATAGCCGTCGCGTGTCTATAGAGACAATAAGTGAACAGTTTGATGTCAGTGTAGAAACTGTACACACATGCATTCGCTAAGAACTGAAGATGCGAAAGGTTTGCGCGAAAGCACTTGTCCAGGACTTCATCTTTGTCACAAACGATTTGACCAAGGTAGACATCAAAGCAGTTCGACACCCTCCCTATAGCCGAGACCTTGCTCCCTGTGACTTTTGGTTATTTTCTAAGCTCAAGGAAAACCGTAGAGGCTGTCGTTATGACACAATTGAAAAGAGGCTGTGAACGAGGGGCATTGCCACGCTCACACAAGAGGACTTCGATGAGACTTTCCAGAAGTTGTTGGAGCGGTACAACACGTGCATTGCAGTCGGAGGAGATTACTTCGAAGAGGATTAAATGTTCATATTTTTACTATCAATAAAAGTGCCCATACGAAAAAGTCTGGAAATACCTCGTATATGAAGGAGTTGAAAACTGACAGATAAAAATATGCTTCGCCATTGTTCGCATAAATATACGCGTGAAACAACGTCTAAATCAATAGAGTTAAGAAATAAGAACTAAAACGTCTTGAGCTAAAGAGTTAAAAAGGAAACAAAAAGAAAACATTAATCAGCGAAGAAAAGAGAAGCAAGAAAAATCTCATGAAAATAAAAAAATGCCTTTACGAAATCTTTTTAGACAACGGGGTTTGTCTGACCTGCTCTTTGTTTTATTCTTCCATCTAAAAATTTGCGATGGTTTCGCCTAGTATGCCGTTTGTTCGCGTGACTGGAGAGAAGTACATCTATCTGTCCATTATAGCATGATCACGTTGACGCGTAGATTCCTGTCAGATCACCGAAGTTAAGCAACGTTGAGCCCGATCAATACTAAATGGGTGACAATTTGGAAATTCCAAGTGCTGTATCTGTTCAGTGTTGTTTTCATTCAGACTAGACTTTTTCGTGACATTGGAATCAAACAATGCCGATTCATGAAAAGTGTAGTTGGAAGTTGTGCAAGTACCTTAACATGGTATGTCCATTGCTTCTCAAGACTGAATGAAAGCTAGTGAACCTCTGTCCCATTTGAGGGTTATGATAAGGCACTGAAACGTATCTGTAATTTGATTGATCTCCACCCTTTCTTCTCTCTCTCTCTCTCGTACAGATGTGATGTTGCTAGTCTCAGTCTTTTCTATAAATATCATTATGCTATGTGTTTTTCATAATTATTAAATCTATTCCCAGCTTTTTGTTTGGCCAGATCGGTCGACTGGTTGGGCTAGTTGTTTCTATCAATTCGCTGTTTTTATACTTCCTTATAATACACAATTTCCAAGTAGCTTCGTTCCAAGAACTGCTGGCGTGTGAAATTCTTCCCCTGCTGATTGTTTTCCTCCTACCTATAGCCTTGACTTTTTAAAAGATTAAAATCAATTGCCATCTTCTGTCTTTGCGGTTATCATTTTTCATTCTTTGTTAGCTCCTTCCATCAAGTGGCTTTACGCCTCCTGTGCTTCGATTACTACAAAAAAAATAAAACTTAATCTGAGCTTACACACACAAACAAACACGAGAACGTTCATTATACAATGAATTATATTCGTATATAAGAATTATACTAGTATTTCCTAAAAGAAAACTTTGGTAATTTTCGCGAATAATAGAACCCATTCCCCACTTGAAATCTCGCCAGCGAGAGAATGAAGGTATATTTCGGCGTTCGAATAGAACGTTATAATTTTGTTCGATTTTTGGGCAGCTCCTCCGCGAGAACAAGAGGCAGGTTAAATGCAGATTCATTCTAGTCGAATACGACGCTGCTCTAATCGAATGTTTATCTGTGACAGTTCAATAAAGGATTAATTTGTACCTATCGATTCCGGTGAAGGAGAGCCGACGGAGCTGTGTGTCCCAGGTTTAATAAAGGAAACGTCATCATATGAAGAAAATAATCTTAAATGGACAATAGTTTAATTTACTCTGACGCGGCCATGTTAATTGAAAATGGAAGCTTCTTGCTTTCGAGCAAAAGGAAGACAAGATGAAAGTACGTATAATTCTGAGGAAATACGAAAATTCATCTTGCCAACTGTGATATTTTTTCGCGCGGAATTTCGGTACACGGCTGGCCAAAGGTTATACCTTGAGATATAATATTTTTATTGGAATCCTTTGAGATGAGTAATTTGTGTATATATTTTATTCATTTGCTGACTGTCATCCTCATCTTCATAGCTGTTGTTCTTTCACCACGTTTCGGCCAACTCATCCTCTGGCCTTCTTCAGGAGATTCGGAACCCGTGGCGCAGCAGATAAAAGCGTTGAGTCTGTACGGTTCCAGGTGAACTTTGTCTGAAGATAGAGGTTTCTATCCTACCCAAAGCAGGCCAGAGGATTAGTTGGCTAAAAACGTGGTGAGACGACAACTGTGGAAGGCAGTAATTGCTGAGGATACAGTTACAATACTCAGCATTCTTATCATGTCGCGGTTAATTACTCGAAGAATACCTGAAGGATGATATGGCCAAACTCTGGTGAAAAAACAACTATGAAGATGAGGATAAGAGTCCGCAAATAAATAGGCCAGAGACATACAGTAAGTAAATAGATGAGGAGCGAATATTTATTTTCGAGACCTCATGTATTACGTATGAGGTTATAAATAAAATAAGCGGTTCAGTAAAATGAATTATCGCTGTTAAGGATGTAAACAGTATTGTGATGCGAGTGAGAGTACTTACTGGATGGAAAGTAAAACAGTTTGTACCTTATCCATGTGGGTATGTTTTTGAGAGGGGCAGTTTGTTCTGAATAAATAATATTTTTTAAACCGGGGCATAATGTACATATTATTTACTTTATTATCATATGTATACACTGCTTCTTGTTAGATGACTGAAGTTAACCAACGTTGAGTCTGGTCAGTACCAGAAAACTAATCATTTAAGAATACCAACCGCCGTACGTAGGAGGACAACAACACATCCCCGCAAAAAAATAAAACTAACGTTACTATCTTTCCTGACGAATAAGGACCGCTTGTGAATTTGATATCACATGAAATTGCCTCCTGGGGAGGAAAAAGGTTCAAACCACCTAGTGTCAATGCCGCTTCGGTGCGGTACAGATACGATCAGATATCTAGTTACATAATTGGCAAAATACGGTGGTGTTCAGCTCAGCGATAATATGGAATATTGTTATCACATATTGGAAGGTGCCTCCGAGAACACCATTGCATTTCTCAACGAAGAGACTTTGCTAGTATTTATCGACTCTATCGTTATTTCACTGGAAGGAATTTGACTAAGCTCAAATATCTGATTCCTACTAACCCTGCGTTAGTCACTCGGGGGTTCCAAACATTGTTAGTCCCATGGAGTGTTTATATACCTCAATAAAAATATTTTTATAGTGTTATAATTTTGTAAAATATAGTCATCCTCCTAGTTCAACATATATCTACAATCCCTGTTGAACAGTTTGAATCACTTATATCTTGTTGATATCAATATAAAATAATACAATAAAATAACTTTTAAAACTAATAAAAAATTAACATATTACATTAGCTAAGCTCATAGTTAAAGGACTGAAAGAGTAATAAATTGTAAATAAAATAATAATCCCATCAAAACTAATACTAAAGAAAATACAAAAAAATATTAATTCCATATTAAATAATACAGAGTAGCCTAATTATACATAATATGCACTTAAATCTACAAGTTTTCATTCCTACTGGAAAATAGAAAAATATATAAATCATAAAACCATACATACGTTAGTCAAATGGGATGACTTGACACTCCAAAAGGACAAAGCGACGTCTACCTCCAAGGAAAACTGAGATGCAACTGCGCCATACCACGTGTAATATACTGTCACTGAGTCAGGAGAGTACTAGGAGGGAGGAAAAGAAATAAGTTGCCAACTAGGAATTATAAGCACTTAAGGAAAATAGGAGTGAGAAAACACCACATGCGACTAACGCAGAGTTAAAAAGACATTCACAGCAAGAACTTTTTGTTGTTTAAGAAAAGAATAGTAAGCAGAAAGAATAATTCAGAAATTTAAAAAAAAAGTTAATCTTTTGGATTCTGTGATTTTTAGTAATCTCCTCCGACTGCAATGCACTTGTTTTACCGTTCCCCTTTTTTTTAGTTGCCGTTGTTGAGCATCATTCATTTCGAATGAATCAGATGATTGCTGTTGGAATTCGTTTTTCCGATATCTTTCTAGTTGAAATTCTTCCCAGACAGACTTCACCCATAACATCTATTTTCGAAAATGCCCGGAAAATTGTCGAGAATATCCATTCAGCCTGCTGTTACGCGAGTAACACAATCATGGCAAACCACCTCCAAGTCACACCATCATAAGGTTCTTACGTAGAAAACCTGTCACAAAATATCCAACCCACCCCCAAAATGAATTATCGTTGTTAAGCATGTAAAACAGTATTGTGATGTGAGTGAGAGTATTTACTGGATGGAAAGTAAAACAGTTTGTACCTTATTCATGTTGAAACGTTTTTGAGAGGGGCAGTTTGTTCTGAATAAATAATATTTTTGTAACCGGGACACAATGTACATATTGTTTACTTTATTATCATGTGTATACACTGGTTCTTGTTAGATTCAAATTCCCAGACAGACTTCACCCATAACATCTCTTTTCGAAAATGCCCGGAAAATTGTCAAGATCTTCAAAAACAATTTTGCTGCATGGAAACTATATAAACGCGTAAAGACAAAATCCAGTCACGATAAGCCACATCAACGATCCTAATCCAGACACAAACAAGAAAAAATACAAATGAAACGCTGGAGTTACGTAACAGTTGGTTGGTTGGTTGGTTGTTTTACGGCATATCAACCCTTTTCAGGTTATTTAAAGAACAATTTTTTAATAGAATATATATATTTTTTCAGGTTGTTTCTATTTAACCCATAGTTGGGACCCTAATAGGTACTACCACTCCGGGTCAGAGTGGACCTGGGAGCAATGGCAATTAAAGGTTTGCTCCACACTCCCCAAAGCCCACAAGCTGGGGCCTCACCATCGGATATAGTTTAAGGTCATATCCAGGACCGTTACGTAACAGATATAGCACAATAGAAAAAATAGAATTGAAAGAAAACCATTAAAATTCCACAAAGAAATCTTATTTATAAAACTTACTATGTATGTCTGTCTCCATATTTTCAAACCCTATCTCTCTGAAACTAAAAGTCGCAGAGCAGCGCTATGGGACCTCAATTTAATTGCTTTTTATAGACCGTTCTTTTATGGGTCTTTAGCCGGTTAAAATAGTTTTTAAGTGGTCAAAAATGGGTTAAAATTGAAAAAAAAAAGCAAGAATGTTATACATTTTGGACATTCATGTTAATTAATTTTTAATCAGTTCAAATGCATGCCACGTTGGTACAGTGGTAACGCCACCAGCTTTGACTGCTACAGTTTTGCTTTCGGTTTCGATTCTAGCTGATGGCACCCAAATATTTTTTTTTTAGTTTTGAAATCGCAACTCTATAATAATATATACGAAATCTTGACAAATTAAAATATCATATTTAAGCGTATTTTAGGACCGGGCAAAGCCGCTTTCCCTCCACTAGTTCCATATAACAGAAGATACGCAAAATCCCAAAATCTAACAAATAGAAACAGGGTGGGGGTGGGGTGACAAAACCAAACATAATACAAGGAAATTACCCGAGGAACTATTTATTTTTTAAATGTACGAATTTTGTTACATGTATAAACCATATCTGACATAGAATGACATCTTTCGAATAATTTCCCGTAAAACCAAACTCCTATTCATTTATCTTCGTAAAACTCAATCATGCTCAGCAAAACCTAAAACAGAAAAAAAAACATTTCCATTAGAAAACAAACAAACCAAACCAAACACCCTGAATAAATATTTGTAGAGATAAAGAATTTGTAAGCATAAAACATTTCACCAAAATGATCGGAAAGAGTTTGAGATGCCGTAAAACAAAATTAAACCAATCATGGGTAATCTCCAAAAATACCGTTAGGGCTTACAACATGGCCGCCAGAAGAGTCACGTGATCATGTCTACGAACGTGCGTAGACATTTTGTAAACATTGTTTTTAAAAAATAAAAAAATAATACTTCTATTATGTTTTAAACGACTGTAATAGTTTATTTTGGAAGTATATTTCATAAAGAAAATTGACAACCCACTTTAAAAACAGAAATTACGAGTTTTATATATTTTATTCGCAGTTTTTTGTTGGGGGTGTCAAAAATTCCGCCTAAAATTCTGATACACCTACCGGATCACGTGACTCTTCTGGCGGCCATGTTGTAAGCCCTAACGGTATTTTTGGAGATTACCCAATCATGTCATCCAATAATAATTAATACATTTCCTAAAACATGCTAATCCAAAATTATAACAAACTGACCAAAGATATCCTAGGAGAATTTTATCAGAAAATCTTGCCCCTTCATTTTTCTGATGTAGTTATCTCGGATTATCAATAATTTCAAGGATTACGAAACCATTTAGCGAGCCTTAGGTTAATATCACTAGAGGAGATTGAAAAGGAGTTAGATTCATATTTCATCACATTAAAACCTAAATAATCTTACAGTCAAGGAATTTATTAGCTCGTAAACATGGAATTAATACTCCGAAAAATGTTTTCTTTTGTGTTTGATATTTATATTAAAACTCTATTTAAAAAGGAAACACAACTTTGTTATATATGAGTCGCAACTTTGTTATATATGGGCCGTGGAACTGCATTCATCTGCAAAAGATCTAGCTAATTTGTATATCATTTTAAACATTCATTTTAATTCATTCCCTATTTTTCGGTTTTCTTATGGGATGATCATCTTTAGTTAACTATTACGTGTAATTATATTCATGCAGATATTCTACATGATTTATACTTGCATAATATTTGCGTAAAAAGTTTATAGTAAACACATCTTTCTTTATATATTCATGTATGCGTATATATATTCATTTAAATAATTTTGCCTACCAAACTCCTCAGTCCGCTTTTGGTCTGCAGACATGGAACTTAAAATATAGGGCTTTTGAATCCATTCAAAACTTTATATTTGACTTTTAGCCGGGGGAAAATTTGGTGCAAAAGTGAGAAAATTAAAAAAAAAAAGTAGAATTTGCCAGACGAAAATCGAACGACAGCATTAATAATATGCATGCTTAACGTAATAGGTATTGGTTCATTTTTTAACTTTTAGCCTTGCAACAAACATGTCTTCATAGATCAGGCATTAACGTCAAAGGAAAAAGTAAATCGAAAGCTAAAGGTTTTGGTTTCGATTCTCGGTGGTAGCGCACGAGTCTGTTTTTTACAACTTTTAAAATCATTACTATGTATTGTGTCCAATATAATATAATATAATAAATAAATACGAAATCTGCTTTAATTAAAAAATCATATCTAAGCATATTTTACGACTGGGCAATGCCGGGCGGTCTTCTAGTCAAGTTATAAAGACCAAAGGTCGTTATCATCATGAGTAAAGATTTTTCAAAAGGCACAGTTTTTCATTTCATAATAAAATTTTAAATGGACAAAACGTTTTACACCGACCCGAATAAAAAGTAAGTACCGGTCACTGAAATATATTAATACGATAAAAGAAGTGACCATGTGGCAGACCTTGATGGATTTATTTCTCATCGCGAGAAAATGTGACATTAGTTTTAGAAAGTGGGGGTTGAAGAATCAGTATACCGAGGAGGAGCACTCTGGCCTGCAAAAAATACCTACGCAACCGCATCCATATTTCCGGGTAGAGGCGCCTCAAGCGATTAGCAGTAAACTAACACCTTATCAGTAAATCTTGATGGGTTGAGCCTCCTAGAATTGCACTTGACTAACAATATTCTGTAGTCAACAACAAAAAAATGTCATAGATTCTTGTTGATTTTGGTGGCGACGGAATAAGTCTCACGACCTGTGTATCTGTCAGAAATACTGCATTGCTTAGGTTGTTCGGAGTTCAGCGAAGAATACAATGGACTAAATCGATACTTTTCTCTGCAAAGAATCCTGACTTTTTTCATTGCGATATGAATCGAGACAATGTCTTGCTTTGCTAAGAACGTTCGAATATTGGTCGATGAAATATTCCATTTCACTAAATTTTCCGATTTTATTCGCTCATTGTAAAGCATCGATTCTAATATGTTTTACTTGTTAATGCGATATTACCTTCAATGGGATTCAGCGGAGCACATATTTACGCCAAAGTCAATTCAGTCAGACCCTATCCACGATCAAGCGCATCGTAATACAGCAAGAAACAAATACAATCAACATTTAAATAATTTAAAAAGAATGGCCCAAGTAATATCTCAAGCAATCAAAAACATACCAAAATCTAAAAATGAATCATTAACCCCCACATATTTCAATTTTATAATTAAAGCCAAATATTTCAATTTTATAATTAAACCCACATATTTCAATTTAATAATTAAACCCACATATTTCATTTTAATAATTAAACAAAAATACTCACATACTAAAATCTAACAGTTAAACAAAAACACCCACATACCAAAAATGCAACAATTAAGAAAATATCCACGTACCAAAACTTAACAATTAAACAAAAGCACCCACATATAAAGTTTTAACAATTAAACAAACACTCATATATTAAAATTTAGCAATTAAACAAAAACATACACATATAAAATTCTAACAATTAAACAAAACCAATTAAAAAGCCACATATAAAAATTTAATAATTAAACACCAAAACCTACATAATAAAACTAAAATGTAAACGAAATATCCACATATTAATTAAAACGAAAACACACATTAAAATTTAACAATTAAGAAAACACCCACATATTAAATTTTAATAATAAAACCAAGATACCCACATACCAAAATTTAACAATTAAAAAATAAAACACCAATATACCAAAATATTACAAACAAAATCACCTACATACTAAAGTTTACAATTAAGCAAAATCCTCCACATACCAAAATTAAACAGTTACACAAAACATCCCTATATTAAAATTTAACAATTGAACAAAAACACCCACATACCTTAATGTTATAATTAGAGAAAAATACTTACATATTCAAAATAGCAATGCACCTACTCTTAAATTACCTAAACAAAGTAGAAACTAGTCATGGGACGATTGCTCCCCCCCAAAAAAAACGCTCTCCGTGTAATTATATATTCTGATCTCGATTCTAAAATCGCCTAAAAATCTATTTTATTAGAAGATAAATGTAATTTCTACAAAGTTGACCATCTTCATGTTTTCCCTTATGTATTGTATCCAAGATTTCATTTCCATATCTATTTTTCACTTGTGCAAACAACAGAAAGTTATGTTTATAGAAAAGCAAACAAACAATAACTAAATGACGCGTTTTTAGAACGGGAAATTAGGACAAAACTTTCCAATTTTTCCAATTCGGATTAATCGTTTCAACACCAATAGAAATATTATAAAAACTGTCTGGATGAACTGAGAAGATTTTACAATGGTTGAATGGTCGTTAAGCAAAAACAAACAAGCAAACATAACAATATTGCGTTGTAATAAAGTGTTAGTAGCACTAAATACAAATGTAATAACACAAAGTTATTAAAAAAAAGCAACAACTCCATTATTTGCTCTGGGCCGCATCTTATTTTCTTATCGATTTAGTTTGTTTTACAGCCATTTAAACTAAATGATTAAGGGTGATGGTGGAGTCATAAAATATGCACGTTCACCATTCACAAAAGAGAGAATATATATATCTAACTTCTTTGTAATTTTGACTTTCCACCATCGCGTAACTTCATGTACACGTTAACTTAAACTCTAAAGTAACTTTAATGGAAAATCCACCTTTCTTATTTATTACTCTCATTTCTTGTGCAAATTTCGTTTTTATCTTTATTTTATTCTTAGTAATAATGGCCTGTTCTGTGGATTGGACCTCTTACGTTCAAAAGATTGTTCATTAGAACGGATCGGTATTCACTGCTTTATTTATTCATTTCGTTTGAACCAGATGATTCTATTGGTGGCATTCGTGTCTTCGATATCTTTCTAGTCAGAATCATTTCTAGAAGGACATCATACATTTAGGGAAGGGGCCACAAAAAGGTTGACAACATCTTAAGTGATAATCTTTTTGTGGAACGAATTAGATTCGAAGTTAGAACATCCAGGTTGTCAATAACTTAGTTTTCTGACTTGAGGATTGAGAGGTGCAGACGAGCAGACATCGAAGTAACATTGGGCTTGGATTATTCACATTATTTGGCCGTGTCCCATTGCAACGAATGTAAGGTCGAGACTTATTTTTAAAAATCTTTTATTTCTTTCACTCGAAGGCGTGATATTCTCACCTCACCATATCGTTCGACTATTATGTTTAGCGCGTTTGATCTGTTGATTCTACTCTGTCTATCATCTTATATTTATCTTGAAAGCCGTCTGTTTAACAGATCTATGTGACTCTTATCAAAATTTACGCTAGCTAACTTAATCGCTAATTATTACTAACGTTCACAGGAAACATGAGCTGGAACAATTATATTGAAAACATTGCCAGGGCCGCTCCGAAAAAGGTAGGCTCTCTCTACCGTGCTAGAAAACTACTGACACCTGAAAGTATCCTGTACCTCTATAAGGCCATCATTCGCCCATGTATGGAGTATTGTTGTCACATTTGGGCAGGTGCATCTGCTACTAGTCTCTCGCTCCTAGACAAGGGTAAAAAAGAGTCGCCAATCTGATAGGCCCTGAACTGGCATCTAAGCTTCAGCCTCTGTCCCATCGACGAAACGTTGCATCCCTCTGCCTGTTCTACAAGTACTTTAATGGTGAATGCTCTGACGAACTGCAGATACTTGTGCCCCCATGACGTAGACACCCTCGACAAACCCGACAGGTAGCTAAATCCCACCCCCACACAGTAGAGATCCCTAGATTTAAAAGATCTTTCTACTCCAGTAGTTTCTTCCCCAGAACCGCTAGACTCAGGAATTCCATTCCAGGTTCCTGCTTCCCTAACTGTACTGACATGCAGAAGTTCAAGTGCAACGTGAACCGACATCTTGCTGCCCAAATCCCTACATAGTGCCCCAGTAGTTGTTGCCCCTGATAGTAGCCGCCTACACCAAAGTGGCAATGTGCCTTGTTTGGGGTGAAAATGTAAAAAAAAAAAAAAATTAGTGTAGGGTCCCAAATATATAAAATTCGTAAATTGATATAACACAGAAATCCTCAAAGTGAGTTCGCCGATGACAGAGTGCAGCATTTACTTCGTAATCTATTAGTAGATACTTTCTTTATTTCCTGACACTTAAAATCGACGAACTCCTCTCCTAACTATACTGGCATCAACTGCATCGGCTTTGTAAAGGTTTAACAGGTGCCGATAAATGCTAATCGGTTCAATTTTTTTCTGCATGGACGAATTCAGTGACGCCTCTCTGCTTCTAACGCACGTCTATGACAGAGGTTGCTTTCTTAGAGTCTCACACCGTCAATATCTGCAACAGAAAGATGAAACGTTCATGGTAGGTACTCACTTGAGCTTTACTCTTTTGTTCCTCGCTGTAAAACATTTACAACAACTTGTTAATTTGAATTATTGAAGCTAATGTTATTCTTAAAACGTTTCAGCCGATGTAACCTTCGACCGTTTTTCGTTGCGATCAAATCTATCTCGAGCGTTTGCTTCGTGTTTTTGCAAATAAGTCAAAACTTATCAAGGGCCGAATACTACTCAAGGATAAGTATAACAGAGGGCATATGAGCTACTGTGAAAATATCAGCAGCAGCCAGAGAATAGATGGCTAACGAAGGTATTAGCAGCAGCAGCGTTTGAGCACGTATGCAAATTAGCAATATGTGTGGGCTTGCGTGACAATATAAAGAAAAAGAGGGCAGCCCATGGTGGGAGGGAGAAGTAGAAGGCCGGGAAAGATGGACGTGTAAAGTCGAGGACGAGCAATGGCTGGCTGTTACGAACGTGAGGTCGAGAGAAGCAATATGAGAACCGGGAGAGATGGATGTGTGGCCCCGTGGTGGCGGCTAGAGATTTTTAGTTTGTGTTGAGATGACAGGGTTTTGTTAATCTCATGGAAGACGAAATGAACAGTTAGAAAAAAAAAGCAAGAAGCAGGGATTGCTTGGAAAGTAATGGTTATAAATGCCTTTTGTTAAAACAGAAAAAAAACACAAGTTAGATTTATTTATTTTTGTTTATTTGTTTGTTCCTTTGCGACGGTAGCAGACGGCGTAGGGGGCTCGAGAAAGGTTTGAACCGTAAGGAACATGGTTCAAGCTTAACGGTCAGTTTACACTACTGTATATTATCCTCGTTCCCTCTCTTTTTTATTTATTGCATTTTCACCCAAACATGGCACGTATCCACTTTGATGTAGGGGGCTACTATCAAGGACATAAGCTACAGGGTCACTATGTAGGGAGTTGGGCAGCAAGATGTCGGTTCACGTTACACTTGAACTTCTGCATGTCAGTACAGTTGGGGAAACAGGGGCCGGAAGGGAATTCCAAAGTCTAGCGGTTCTGGGGAAGAAACTACTTGAGTAAAAGGCTCTCTTATATCTAGGGATATCTACTGTGAAGAGGTGGGATTTAGCTGCTTGTGGGGTTTGTCGGGGGTATTTACGTCGAGGGGGTACAAGTGCTTGCAGTTCGTCAAATCATTCACCGTTAAAGTACTTGTAGAACAGGCAGAGGGATGCAATATTTCGTCGATGGGACAGAGGCTGAAGCTTAGATGCTAGTTCAGGACATATCAAATTGGCGACTCTCTTTTGAATCTTGTCTAGGAGCGAGAGACTAGTAGCAGATGCATCAGCCCAAATATGACAACAATACTCCATACATGGGCGAATGGTGGCCTTACTGTTTCATTCTCTCTCTTCTCCCTTCATTTCTCTCTTTTATTATCTAGTGCTTCTCCCGCCATCTTGTTTTCATAACATATATAAAAGGGATAGAGAGCGGAGAAGAGGAAGATGGTTGAAACAAGAGCACTCGGATACGTATTATGTGAACCAGAAACCTACTATGAGAATCGTCAGAAGAAAAAGAAGAAAAAGAGAGAGAAATTCACCACGTAGCGAGAAGCAAGGTGCGCGTCGAAAAAGAACTTGAAATATAAAACTATTTTATTTAAAAAATTATTTTAGTTTTAATATTTTTTGTTTTACGACGAAAAAATAACTAAAACAAATTTATTTAAAAAAATGTAAAAAGAAATAAAAGTTTATTATTTTCTATTGTTTCATGATAACACAAGAAATGTCGAAACTAATATGATTTTTGAAATAAATTTTTTCTATATAGTTTCGTATTTCGTTTCATGCTTAGTGACTTCCGTTTCGTATTTACATCAATTGTATCTATTTCCACCGCCTTAGTGTTGAGAACGCAAGTGTTAGATATTGTTTACCCTTTTACCAGTGCACAGTCACCAATTTTAATACTGAGCAGGCTGAACGTTGCTTAACTTCGTGACAAAAACCAAAAAAAAAAAATAAAAATAAAAATAAAAAAAAAAACATCTCACGGCATTTTTACTGTATAGTGCGCACAGTCACCAATTTTAGTACTGACCAGGCTCAACATTGCTTAACTTCGATTGTAACGTAGCAACCCCCCCCCCAAAAAAAACAAACGAAAAAAATCCGACTCGGCATTTTTAAAGTGCAAATGAAACACGTTTATTCGTGGTTCTTCCAAAACAACGCATTTCATTTTCTTTCCAAAATCTTTTCCCACACACATGTGCTTTTTTAAAAGTCTCTGCTTCCTTGCTACTTGACGTTGTCGCTTGTCAGCGCTTTCTCGCCCTTATATATACACGTCCATCTCACCAGGTCGCAACTTGCTTCTTCTTTCGACCACGTGGTGAGTTCTTTCCTTTTCGTGTGACGCAAGTTCGCGCACACTAACTAATTTGCATACGTGCTTTAACGGCTGCTGCTAATATTTTCGCTAGCCAGCTATCCTTCAGCTGCTGCTGCTAACGCAAACAAGTATGTCAACGTGATTATACCGTATAGATACCAGTACCAATGCTCTTTATCAGTGCGTAGTCACTCATTTAATAATGACCAGGTCAGTGTTGCTTAACTTTGGTGATCTAGCAAGAACCGATGTATCACTGTGATCGCTATACGGTATACCACATAGGTACGTGTACCACTAATCCTCTACCAGCGTATAGCCACCCATATTAGTACTAGCCGGGCTTAACGTCGATTAACTTCGGTGATCTATCGAGGATCAGTATGTTAACGTGATTATGTCGCATCTTTCTCGAGATCGATCGAATATATATCGATCGACTATTGCCTTTCAGTAATTTTTTCCCTGATTTTGTTGTTTTATTGTAAGATATCAATACTAATATTTTCTTCCGGCTTTTTTTCCCCGATCGATCGACCCTCGTTGTTATCGACAATATGGTATCGCAGACCAGAGAGATATTGCCTACAATCATTATTTAATTCTATAGGACTTTCACATCGACTATTATTATATTATGTCTCGAAGCATACACCATAATGACATTAGGGTGACGGACGAGAATGGAAAATCGAGTCTGTGTCTTTTCTAACGTATTTTAAGAAAAAATAAAGAATGAAAAGAATAAATGTCATAAACACGTTCGTTACACGTGACAAAGTTTGTTAATTTCCTTTCTTTCCATCGCCGTATTGAGCGGGCTGCCTGGACCAAATTGACTCTTTCCTCAACAGGTCTCTATCTTCCATGGCCTTAGGAAGCTCTTCAAGTTGTAAGCCAGTGTCTTCTGTCAATAATTTTGTGTATGTCTTTACACGACTTCCTACTTTAGTGAGTCCGTGTTTCGGATCCCACAGTATCACTTCAATAACGACCTCATCTTTTCTTCTGTAGCTATGTCCGTTTTGCTTTCTCTTATTACTGAAAGGATCCTGAGAAGCCTACCATACAGAAAAATAATGGTTGGCCGTGTTTTTCAGTTTAAGGTTAATACTGTGCGGATCATTCTAGTGTAAGTTTCATTTAACTTACTTTCAAGTTTTTTTTTTAGAATCCATGCTGGTGAACAATAAATCAGCACCGTCTCCACTTTGGCTCTAAAAAACTTTTTTCTGAATCTGTTCCGAGAGAGCAAATTTCTATATAACTTACACACGATTAAGTGCACACCAAGCCTTGGCAATTCTGACATGAATGTCTTTTTCGGTGGATGCGACGTGGCTGCTGATATATTAGAAGTCATCCACTGGTGTTCTGTCTAGTGTTTAAATTGGTTCGGTTTGGTGGAAGGACCTATATTCTGTTTTAGTTGCGTTTCTATACAGCCTAATTATGACAGATGACTCTTTTAGGATATGTAGCAACCTTTTGTGCATTAGCATTGTCATCAGAATACAAAGCAAGATCATCAGCATAATCGATATCGATAATCTTCGTTGCTGGATATCGTCTGCTTGTTGGAGACAATGTTAGGCCATATTTACCATATTGATCAACAATGTTTCAGTACGCAATCGAGACAGATGACAAAGAAGAATGGAGCCAGAGTGTCACCCTGTAGTACGCTAGCTTTTATTTCAAAGTAGTCGGTGCCGTATTCCGGAGAGTGCATTATGGATTTAGTTTATATATATATATATATATATATATATGTATATATATATATATATATATATATATATATATATATATATATATATATATATATATACTAGCAGTTAAGCCCGGCTTTGTTCGGGCCCTATGTACTGTTCATAACTTTATGTGCATATGTATATATTAAAAAGTGTGAATATGTACTGTAATGCCTTTCTATATAATAGGCTTCCTTAACTACCATATAGAAAAGTTGGTAGAGACAGCAGAGGTCTAATTTTCTTTTTAACTTTGACCCCAATTTTGACCTCTTTACATTTAGTTTTGGGGCTCAAATCAAATTAAAAAGTGTGATCCATGTTCAAGTAACCTACTTTTAAAATTTCAAGTGTTTAGACCCAAAATTGGCGGAGGTATTTGGTAGAGTTTTCAAAGGCCAAATCTCAATACTCTTCATGTCAAATTTCGAGTCTCTAGACTGAAAATTGACAGTTATTTGTTAGAGAAATGTACACAGACACCCAGACAAACACACACAACGACATACATTTTCATTTTTATAGATATACTAGCATTTTAGTCCGGCGTTGCCCGGGTGTTTGGATGTGTATGTTGAGCAAAAAAAAAAAGTGGTAGTAGGCAGGCAGGCTCGAACTTGTACCGCGAAAGAGGAAAAAAAACCCAGGGAAAACACCTGACGTCTTTGCGGTTACGACCACCGCCAAACATGAAGTGACTCATGTTTAAATTAAGGCTAGACAATCGAAAGGAGAGGATAACTTTCAAAAATATCGGCGAAAAAAGCGACCCCCCTGTAAAAAAGTGCCTAGTTTAAGGTGAAGATATTAATGTTTTTAGCCAATTTTTCGATATTTGTCGTATGAAAGGTCGAACTTCAAAACGATACTGATCTTGATAAAATCCGTCGCCTTCCGCGAGAGTTTTAGGTAGACATGCAAACAGATATACATACATACATTTATATATTGGTAACTGAAAATTTTCGATCCAAACCGATGAAAAAACTTGCCCCATCTCTGAATACACTTTATGTAAAATTTCAAATGTTTAGACCAGAAATTGTCTGAGTAATTTGGTAGAGACCGCAGAGGTCAAATTTTTAAAAACTTTGACCCCTATTATGACCCCTTAAAATTTATTGTTTTGGGCTCAAATCAAGTTATTAAGTTAGATCCATGTCCACAGAACCTATATCTAAAATTTCAAGTGCGTAGACCCAAAATTGTGGGAGGAGTTTGGTAGAGTTCTCAAAGGTCAAATCGTTGAACTTTGACTCCTTAATCGCCAAATTTCTGGCCGAAAACGGATCACATAGATTTTCCCAAATCTCAGTACTCTGTATATCAAAATTCGAGTCTAGACTAAAAATTGACAGAGTTATTGCGTAGCGAAATGTACACAGACACACAGACACACAGATACACAGATACGTTCACTTTTACAGATATATAGACTAGCATGGGTGCCCGGCGTTTCCCAGGTGTTTGGAGGTGTATGCTGAGCAAAAAAAAAAAAAAAACAAGCCAAAAAAAGTGTCAATTTTTTAAACTTTGACCACTATTATGACCCCTTAAAATTTATTGTTTTGGACTCAAATCGAATTAAGTTAGATCCATGTCCAAGGAACCTATATCTAAGATTTGAAGTGTTTAGACCCAAAATTGTCGGAGGAGTTTGGTAGAGTTCTCAAAGGTCAAATCGTTGAACTTTAACCCCTTAATCGCCAAATTTCTGGCCGAAAACCGACCACATAGATTTTCCCAAATCTCAGTACCCTGTATATCAAATTTCGAGTCTGTAGACTAAAAATTGACAGAGTTATTGCGTAGGGAAATGTACACAGACACAGACACACAGACACACAAATACACAGACACGTTTACTTTCATAGTTATACTAGCATGGGTGCCCGGCGTTGCCCGGGTATTTAGAGGTGTATGTTGAGCAAAAAAAGAAAAAAAAAAAAGAAAAGAAAAAAGCGGTCAATTTTTTTTTAAATTTGACCCCTTAAAATTTATTGTTTTGGGCCCAAATTAAGTTATTAAGTTAGATCCATGTCCAAGAAACCTATATCAGAAATTTAAAGTGTTTAGATGCAAAATTGTTAGAGGAGTTTGGTAGAGTTCTCAAAGGTAAAATCGTTGAACTTAAACCCCTTAATACCACACATTTCTGGCCGAAAACGGATCACATATATTTCTCCAAATCTCAGTAACCTGTATATCAAATTTCGAGTCTGTAGACTAAAAATTGACAGAGTTATTGCGTAGGAAAATGTACACACAGACAGACACACAGATACACAGACAGACAGATACACACACGCGTTAACTTTTACATATACATATATATATATATACATATATAGATATATAGATAGATAGATTTGTTTAACAAAAATATATACGTATACATAAATATATATGGAAACAATTTTGTATTTATTATAAACTTTTTTCGCAAATTTTATGCAAGTATTAATCATGTAGAATATCTGCATGAATATAATTACACGTAATAGTTAACTAAAGATGATTATCCTATTAAAAAACCGAAAAAACTAATTGGGAATTAATTAAAATGAATGTTTAAAAGAATATGCAAATTAGCTGGATCTTTTGCTAGTGAATGCAATTCCACAACCAAGATATAAGAAAATTGTATTTTCTTTTTAAATAAATGGAAAAGCGGGATTTTAATATGACTATCGATACACACAAAAGAAAACCGAATTTATAGGAGTATAGAAGATAGATAGATTTTGATTTTGCTTACTAGATTGTGTACGGCCGTTTTGCCGTTTCACATTGTGAACACTTGTTATGACAAACTAGTTATTAATCCACGCATTTTACTTGCTTGATTGCTAACGACAACTTTACATTTGAACCTTATGAATACAGATTTGAGATTTGTTTACATTTAAAGTTTTTATAGAAATCGCTCCAAACAAAGCGTGAAGACACTTGGTGCAAGGAACTAACAAGAACAAAAGGTAATTATTGAAAGGAGATGACTATTATTGAAAGGAGATGCCTATTATTGCAAGGAGATGCCTATTAAAAAAGGAGATTCCTATTATTGAAAGGAGATACCTATTATTGAAAAGAGATGCCTATTATTGCAAGGAGATGCCTATTATTGAAAAGAGATGCCTATTATTGAAAGGAGTGCCTATTATATTGCAAGGAGATGCCTATTATTGAAAGAAAATGCCTATTATTTAAAGGAGATGCCTATTATTGCAAGGAGATGCCTATTATTAAAAGGAGATGCCTATTATTGAAAGGAGATGCCTATTATTAAAAGGAGATGCCTATTATTGAAAGGAGATGCCTATTATTGCAAGGAGATGCCTATTACTGAAAGGAGATGCCTATTATTGCAAGGAGATGCCTATTATTGCAAGGACATGCCTATTATTGCAAGGAGTGCCTATTATATTGCAAGGAGGTGCCTATTATTGAAAGGAGATGCTTATTATTGCAAGTAGATGCCTATTATTGCAAAAAGATGCCTATTATTACAAGGAGATGCTTATTATTGAAAGGAATGCCTATTATATTGCAAGGAGATGCCTATTATTGAAAGGAGATGCCTATTATTGAAAGGAGATGCTTATTATAGCAAGGAGATGCCTATTATTGCAAGGAGATGCCTATTATTGCAAGGAGATGCCTATTATTGAAAAGAGATGCCTATTATTGAATGAGGATGCCTATTATTGCAAATAGATGCCTATTATTGCAAGGAGATGCCTATTATTGAAAGGAGATGCCTATTATTGCAAGGAGATGACTATTATTGCAAGGAGATGCCTATTATTGAAAAGAGATGCCTATTATTGAATGAGGATGCCTATTATTGCAAATAGATGACTATTATTGCAAGGAGATGCCTATTATTGAAAGGAGATGCCTATTATTGAAAGGAGATGCCTATTATTGCAAGGAGATGACTATTATTGCAAGGAGATGCCTATTATTGAAAGGAGATGCATATTATTGCAAGGAGATGCCTATTATTGAAAGGAGTGCCTATTATATTGCCAGGAGATGCCTATTATTGAAAGGAGATGCCTTTTATTGACAAGAGATGCCTATTATTGCAAGGAGATGCCTATTATTGCAAGGAGTACCTATTATATTGCAAGAGATGCTTACTATTGAAAGGAGATGCCTATTATTGAAAAGAGATGCATATTATTGCAAGGAGGTGCCTATTATTGCAAGGAGATGCCTATTATGGCAAGGAGTGCCTATTATATTGCAAGGAGATGCCTATTATTGAAAGGAGATGCCTATTATTGAAAGGAGATGCCTATTATTGAAAGGAGATGCCTATTATTAAAAGGAGATGCCTATTATTGAAAGGATATGACTATTATTGAAAGGAGATGCCTATTATTGAAAGGATATGACTATTATTGAAAGGAGATGCCTATTATTGAAAGGAGATGCCTATTATTGAAAGGAGATGCCTATTATTGAAAGGAGATGACTATTATTGAAAGGAGATGCCTATTATTGCAAGGAGATGCCTATTAAAAAAGGAGATTCCTATTATTGAAAGGAGATACCTATTATTGAAAAGAGATGCCTATTATTGCAAGGAGATGCCTATTATTGAAAAGAGATGCCTATTATTGAAAGGAGTGCCTATTATATTGCAAGGAGATGCCTATTATTGAAAGGAAATGCCTATTATTTAAAGGAGATGCCTATTATTGCAAGGAGATGCCTATTATTAAAAGGAGATGCCTATTATTGAAAGGAGATGCCTATTATTCAAAGGAGATGCCTATTATTGCAAGGAGATGCCTATTATTGCAAGGAGATGCCTATTACTGAAAGGAGATGCCTATTATTGCAAGGAGATACGTATTATTGCAAGGAGATGCCTATTATTGAAAGGAGTGCCTATTATTGCAAGGACATGCCTATTATTTAAAGAAGATGCCTATTATTGCAAGGAGATGCCTATTATTGCAAGGACATGCCTATTATTGCAAGGAGTGCCTATTATATTGCAAGGAGGTGCCTATTATTGAAAGGAGATGCTTATTATTGCAAGTAGATGCCTATTATTGCAAAAAGATGCCTATTATTACAAGGAGATGCTTATTATTGAAAGGAATGCCTATTATATTGCAAGGAGATGCCTATTATTGAAAGGAGATGCCTATTATTGAAAGGAGATGCTTATTATAGCAAGGAGATGCCTATTATTGCAAGGAGATGCCTATTATTGCAAGGAGATGCCTATTATTGAAAAGAGATGCCTATTATTGAATGAGGATGCCTATTATTGCAAATAGATGCCTATTATTGAAAAGAGATGCCTATTATTTCATGGAGATGCCTATTATTGAAAGGAGATGCCTATTATTGCAAGGAGGTGCCTATTATTGAAAGGAGATGCCTATTATTAAAAGGAGATAACTATTATTGCAAGGAGATGCCTATTATTGCAAGGAGATGCCTATTATTGCAAGGAGATGCCTATTATTTAAAGTAGTGCCTATTATATTGCAAGGAGATGCCTATTATTGAAAGGAGATGCCTATTATTGAAAAGAGATGCCTAGTATTGCAAGGAGGTGCCTATTATTGCAAGGAGATGGCTATTATTCCAAGGAGATGCCTATTATTGAAAGGAGATGCCTATTATTGCAAGAAGATGACTATTATTGAAAGAAGATGCCTATTATTGCAAGGAGGTGCCTATTATTTAAAGAAGATGCCTATTATTGCAAGGAGATGCCTATTATTGAAAGGAGATGCCTATTATTGCAAGGAGATACGTATTATTGCAAGGAGATGCCTATTATTGAAAGGAATGCCTATTATTTTGCAAGAGATGCCTATTATTGAAAGGAGATGCCTATTATTGAAAGGAGATGCCTATTATTGAAAAGAGATGCATATTATTGCAAGGAGGTGCCTATTATTGAAAGGAGATGCCTATTATTGAAAGGAGATACGTATTATTGCAAGGAGATGCCTATTATTGAAAGGAGATGCCTATTATTGCAAGGAGATGCCTATTATTGGAAGGAGATGCCTATTATTGAAAGGAGATGCCTATTATTGCAAGGAGGTGCCTATTATTGCAAGGAGATACGTATTATTGCAAGGAGATGCCTATTATTGCAAGGAGATGCCTATTATTGAAAGGAGATGCCTATTATTGCAAGGAGATACGTATTATTGCAAGGAGATGCCTATTATTGAAAGGAGTGCCTATTATTTTGCAAGAGATGCTTATTATTGAAAGGAGATGTCTATTATTTAAAAGAGATGCATATTATTGCAAGGAGATGCCTATTATTGAAAGGAGATACCTATTATTGAAAGGAGATGCCTATTATTGAAAGGAGATGCCTTTTATTGCAAGGAGATGCCTATTATTGAAAGAAGATGCCTATTATTGCAAGGAGATGCCTATTATTGGCAAGAGATGCCTATTATTGGAAGGAGATGCCTATTATTGAAAGGAGATGCCTATTATTGAAAGAAGATGCCTCTTTTTGCAAGGAGATGCCTATTATTGAAAGGAGATGCCTATTATTGCAAGGAGATGCCTATTATTGGCAAGAGATGCCTATTATTGGAAGGAGATGCCTATTATTGAAAGGAGTGCCTATTATATTGCCAGGAGATGCCTATTATTGAAAGGAGATGCCTATTATTGGCAAGAGATGCCTATTATTGGAAGGAGATGCCTATTATTGAAAGGAGATGCCTATTATTGCAAGGAGGTGCCTATTATTGCAAGGAGATACGTATTATTGCAAGGAGATGCCTATTATTGAAAGGAGATGCCTATTATTGGAAGGAGATGCCTATTATTGCAAGGAGATGCCTATTATTGCAAGGAGGTGCCTATTATTGCAAGGAGATACGTATTATTGCAAGGAGATGCCTATTATTGAAAGGAGTGCCTATTATTTTGCAAGAGATGCTTATTATTGAAAGGAGATGTCTATTATTTAAAAGAGATGCATATTATTGCAAGGAGATGCCTATTATTGAAAGGAGATGCCTATTATTGAAAGGAGATGCCTTTTATTGCAAGGAGATGCCTATTATTGAAAGAAGATGCCTATTATTGCAAGGAGATGCCTATTATTGGCAAGAGATGCCTATTATTGGAAGGAGATGCCTATTATTGAAAGGAGATGCCTATTATTGAAAGAAGATGCCTCTTTTTGCAAGGAGATGCCTATTATTGAAAGGAGATGCCTATTATTGCAAGGAGATGCCTATTATTGGCAAGAGATGCCTATTATTGGAAGGAGATGCCTATTATTGAAAGGAGTGCCTATTATATTGCCAGGAGATTCCTATTATTGAAAGGAGATGCCTATTATTGCAAGGAGATGCCTATTATTGGCAAGAGATGCCTATTATTGGAAGGAGATGCCTATTATTGAAAGGAGATGCCTATTATTGAAAGGAGATGCCTATTATTGCAAGGAGATGCCTATTATTGAAAGGAGTGCCTATTATATTGCCAGGAGATTCCTATTATTGAAAGGAGATGCCTATTATTGCAATGAGATTCCTATTATTGAAAGGGGATGCCTATTTTGGCAAGGAGATTCCTATTATTGAAAGGAGATGCCTATTATTGAAAAGAGATGCCTATTATTGCAAGGAGATGCCTATTATTGCAAGGAGATGCCTATTATTGAAAGGAGATGACTATTATTGCAAGGAGATGCCTATTATTGAAAGGAGTGCCTATTATATTGCCAGGAGATTCCTATTATTGAAAGGAGATGCCTATTATTTAAAAGAGATGCCTATTATTGCAAGGAGATGCCTATTATTGCAAGGAGATGCCTATTATTGAAAGGAGATGCCTATTATTGAAAGGAGATGCCTATTATTGCAAGGAGATGCCTATTATTGAAAGGAGTGCCTATTATATTGCCAGGAGATGCCTATTATTGAAAGGAGATGCCTATTATTGAAAAGAGATGCCTATTATTGCAAGGAGATGCCTATTATTGCAAGGAGATGCCTATTATTGCAAGGAGATGCCTATTATTGAAAGGAGATGCCTATTATTGCAAGGAGATGCCTATTATTGAAAGGAGATGCCTATTATTGCAATGAGATTCCTATTATTGAAAGGGGATGCCTATTTTGGCCAGGAGATTCCTATTATTGAAAGGAGATGCCTATTATTGAAAGGAGATGCCTATTATTGAAAAGAGATGCCTATTATTGCAAGGAGATGCCTATTATTGCAAGGAGATGCCTATTATTGCAAGGAGATGCCTATTATTGAAAGGAGATGCCTATTATTGCAAGGAGATGCCTATTATTGAAAGGAGATGCCTATTATTGCAATGAGATTCCTATTATTGAAAGGGGATGCCTATTTTGGCAAGGAGATTCCTATTATTGAAAGGAGATGCCTATTATTGAAAAGAGATGCCTATTATGGCAAGGAGATGCCTATTATTGCAAGGAGATGCCTATTATTGAAAGGAGAGTCCTATTATTGCAAGGAGGTGCCTATTATATAAAGGAGATGCCTATTATTGCAAGGAGATACCTATTATTGAAAGGAGATGCCTATTATTTCAAGGAGATTCCTATTATTGCAAGGAGATTCCTATTATTGATAGGAGATGCCTATTATTGCAAGGAGATACCTATTATTGCAAGCAGATGCCTATTATTGAAAGGAGATGCCTATTATTGATAGGAGATGCCTATTATTGCAAGGAGATGCCTATTATTGAAAAGAAATGCCTATTATTGAAAAGAGATATCTATTATTGAATGGAGATGCCTATTATTTAAAATACTTTTTTGTCAGCTAGCCTAGTAACCTCTTCCATCGCTATTGGACACTTTAAGAGCTTTTCGTTTTGTTTATATTCGTTCGAGCCAAGGAGATTGAATGCTGATGGTGGGGTTTCCTTTAAGCTTTATTTGTCTTGAAGTTTCTCTCGTTTTTTACTTAAAAAGTTTTATTATGCCCTCTATAAATCTATACAACTTGCTGCTGATATACTTATATAATTTGCTAGATTGTTTACGACCGCTTTGCATTTGAACCTTTTGAACACTGCCGATATCTAATAATGTTGGCGTTTTTATGGAAATTTCTCCAGACAAAGCGTAAAACCACTTGATGGAAGAGACTAATAAAGAACAAAAGGTGATTATTTCAAGGACAGGAAGAGCTGTAGGTTCATGAATTTTTTCTGCATAGACAAATTCAATGACGCCTGTCTGCTTCTGACGGAGGTTACTTTTTTAATCTCACACCGTCAATATCGGCAACAGATAGATGAAACTCTTATGGTAGGTACTCGCTTGAGCTTTAAACATTTGGAAAATTGTATTTTTCTGAATGAAATGTATATAGAAAAACTGTAAATTTTAATTTGCTCTATCTAATATTTGGACCAATTTTATTTGTCTGAGATTGCCATAGCTGAAAATATTACGTCCCGAAAACATTTAATAAGACTTGAAACCAGAAAATTAATTAATCTGGTATATAATTACTCTCATTATTCTTATATATAAATATATATAAAGCTGAATGTGTGTGTGTGTATGTGTGTGTGTCTGGTCACGAATAGTCTCCTATATGTTTGACTATTTTAAAAAACTGATTACATATAATGATAGAAGATGTATCGAGACACAAGAATGGGTACGTTTGATCTGGCAGAAAGGTGGTTCATTAAAATTGTGGGGTCTGCGTTCGCGCCTGGTCCACAAAGTATGGAAATAAATTTAAAAATAAAAAAAAAACGTTTACAAGTGTTTTTGATATAAATGTGCATAATAATACTTTGATAAATATGTTTTAACTTAAATAGGGATAGTATAATAAAATTGTGGGGTCTTTTGAATAAAACAAATGAATGTTCCCTTCAAAAGCACATAATCTTCGACCGATCCTTCGATCTTCATGAATATATATTATATATATAAATTATATATATAATATATATATATAATATATATATAAAATATATATATATAATATATATATAATATATATATAATATATAATATATATATAATATATATAATATATATATATAAAATATATAAATAATATATATATAATATATATAATATATATAATATATGTATAAAATATATATATATATATATATAATATATAATATATATATAATATATATAAAATATATAAATAATATATAATATATATATATAATATATATATATAAAATATATAAATAATATATATATATAATATATATAAAATATATAAATAATATATATAATATATATAAAATATCTATATAAAAAATATATATATAATATATATTTAATATATATATATAAATATATAAATAATATATATAATATATATATATATAATATATATATAATATATATATAATATATATAATATATATATAAAATATATAAACAACGTATATTATATATATAATATATATATATAATATATATATGATATATATATATAAATAATATATATAATATATATATAATATATAATATATATATATAAAATATATATATATAATATAATATATATATACACACATATATATATACAAGTATATATACATGTGGTTTTCTCATTTTACTATAAGTCATCTTATATTTTTCTATCTTCTTGATTAATTATTTATTTAGCCCTATATACTTACATCTCTTTAGTCTATTTTCCCGATTTCTCTTTCTCATGTGGTGTTTTGTCAATTTAATCAAGTTTAATACCTTTTCCTCTATAATTTACTCACTTAAATCTAACTGTATATCTATCTTTCACTTATCATATTTTACATATGGTCTTCGAAATTTTTTCACGTCCCTATCGGGCGCTTTAAAACCTTTCCTATTTAGTTATCCTATTAAGAGTGGGGTTGAATGCTGATGGTGGGGTATCATCGGAATTATTTGTCTTTAAGTGACTCTACTTTTCGCTTACTTATTTTTTCTTTTATTATGCATCTACAAATCCACAATTTTTTTTTATTTGCTAGATTGTGTGCGACCGCTTTGCATTTGGACCTTTTTAACACTGATTAGTAACTATGATGAACTTATTACAGCAATATGTATTCTACTTGCTAGATTGTTTACGACCGCTTTGCCGTCGGTCTTTTTTAACATACCATTTAAACTACTGTTGGCACGTGTACTAATTTATTTTGACCATCACTTAATACGCATTTTGTATGCACTTTCATATCGAATTATTTGGAATCGTTGTATTACTGTTCTCGTATTGTCATTTTCATAACCTTTCGGTCGATGTAATCTCCGACCTTCTTTAGGTGTATCTTGTTGAACCCGGGAATCTTTCTCTCCAACGCAAGGACCCGTGGCGAGGTAGTTAGAGTACTTGAAAAATTCAGTTGTAAAGTGACCTTCTCCTGAAAGTGGAAGGTTCAATCCCCGGTGTGGGCGACCAAAAAATACTATTCTGAATTACTTAGGACTTCTATCCAATCATGGGTGACGGAACGAGAGCGTGCAAACCCTGTGAAGTAAATAAACGGTTCATTCGAAATTCCGTCTAAATTCGAAATGATTACTAAAAAAAGATGCCTTGATAAAGCCAGGTTCGGGTTGAAAGCTTACTTCATATCTTTAAAAATGAATAAACATCTCTTAAAAAACAAAAACATATCGGTTGGATTTCTGTAAAAAATATTACGGAGTGGAACGATAAAATTGTCGCCTTAAACCAGCATTTACAGCTTTATTTTCAAACTTTTATTGAAAAAACTTCAATTCAGGTAACTTGATTATGTAGTAGAGCTGACATCTATACAATGTAACCGCCTTCAGCCTCAATAACCCGCCTAAATACGGGTCTGGAATTGGGATCATACCTTTTCCACAAGCGCAGGTTGGAACTCAGTGAATACTCGGCGGACGGTGGCGAACAGTATTGTGGGAGGTCATGTTGGTGATGTTCTTGACGTATGACCATCTCTCTCTCTCTCTCTCTCTCTCTCTTTATATATATATATATATATATATATATATATATATATATATAGTAATTTATAGTAATTTATAAAATATATATGGCGATTAAGCTACACTGAATATTCTGCGTTTCATCCACTATAGGATTCGTCAGGCTTATGCGCGAATTCTGTGGTTGCTTCTTGTTTTTATATATGTTGAGGATATTTAGTTAGCCAATCAGCTTTCTAGTATCCACCGCGCCCCTGATTGGCTAACTAAAAATCCTTATGTAGCTTAATCGCCATATATATTTTATAAATTACTAACTAGCTCTACCTACGTATTAGGCACTTTTGAAGGAAATACTTAAAGTTTACCCATAAATCTATACTTTCGTATATTAAATTTATGTGAGTAAATGAAGTAGTTATATATATATATATATATATATATATATATATATATATATATATATATATATATATATATATATATATATATATCTCACTCTCTCTCTCTCTCTCTCTCTCTATATATATATATATATATATATTCAAGTAAATATTATTAAATGCAACGGAGACACTTTTTTTTAATTGTCCATTGTAATTTTTTAATACTCGAGCTTTTAATCGACTTTTCATCGATTCTATATATTTTAAATTTTCACCTAACGCCGTTTACTGTATATTTTAGTTTTCACTTTTAATTCTCATTTTCGCTCCTTCGGACTTTTACTTCAACACCTGAAGATGATTTGTGGACGAATCGGAAGCGCTCGTGACAACGACAACTATGGGATTTATTAATAGTTTTGATTTTGATACATAAAAGATTATACGGACAATCGCAAAATTATGGAAGCATGCCTTTCCCACAAAGGAAAACGGGAGCTCGAAGAATACTCAGCGGATAACATCTATCAGGCTGGCTTTGATGCAAACCCGAGGAAGGTGTATGAAAAAGTGTTGAATACATGTCTGCGTGAGATGCCATGGAAAAGCATGTGAGAATACGAATATCATAGATATGTGATCTCTCCGCCCGGTCCGCAGTGACAGACACTGTGCACCACTGATGAATGGGAAAACTCTTGAGAATAATGCACCATGAGATAGAAAGGTCAAATAAGTGAGTGAGAGAGAGAGAGAGAGAGAGAGAGAGAGAGAGAGAGAGAGAGAGAGAGAGAGAGAGAGAGAGAGAGAGAGAGAGAAAGACACTCATGCCGAGATAACCTGAAGAATGTTTGTGAAAAGGGAAACCAAAGAGGGATTGAGAGAAGTATACCGATCCTTAGAGAAATAGAAACCGGCGGTATTGATACCATTCTGATTTTGTAACGAATAGAAGCTCTCATAAGAATAAATTAAACATGAAGTAATGATTTGCCTGAGATTAGTTGTGAAACATTTAGACTTCAAATAAAGGGAACGTTTAGTTGGAGAATTTTATTAAAATTAAAGAGAACAAATGAAAATTGATAGAAACGTGGTATTGTGGGAGGTCATGTTGGTGATGTTTTCGACCTATGATACAACGAAGTTGTTCAACGGGTTCAGGTCGGGGGAGGAAGGGAGGCAGTGAGAGAAGGACACAAAGTCGTAGCACTCCTTCTGAAGACAAGCCTGGGTCTCTGTGGACTTGTGAGCAGGAACCGAGTACTACTGCCTCACCCAGTGTCTGTCAGCAGCAACCTGATTGCACCAGGGGACCAACACATCCAGGTACACTTTAGTGCTGACTTTAAAACCGACTTCGAAGATGTGAGGTGGCACGATGTGGCCCTCACTTGAAATC
>NC_136497.1:139107977-139132977 GCF_053919585.1 Euprymna scolopes
CACACACACACACACACACACACATATATATATATATATATATATATATATATATATACATCGATGCATAACCAGACATATATATATATATATATATATATATATATATCGATACATAAGTATATATATATATCGATACATAAGTATATATATATATCGATACATAAGTATATATATATATATATACTTATGTATATATATATACTTATGTATCGATATATATATATATATATATATATATATATATATATATAACTATGCATATATATATACGAGAGGCGTTCCAAAAGTAATGCCTGCTATCTTTCCGCCCGAATTGATATAAAGTGATTGCATAGTGCATTGTTATGCTGACTTCACTTATGCATTCAGAACCTGTTTTTCTGAGGAAGCAACCTCTGTCAAGGGAGTGTGCCAGAAGCAGAGATTCATCATTGAATTCCTAGCAAAAGCGCATTGTGAATGATGCTGACTATGTAGAAAAAGAAATTCTGAAGCACAAAATGTAACTCGTTTTAATGGTAACAGTCAACACTCCCGTCTTCGTAACTCTTCAAGTTTTTAGTTTAAATTATGGTTGACTTTAGAACTTTAGAACTACTCTTATGTGACAAAGCCCGTTCCAGAAGCTCATGGGCAATCATCGTTTATCGCTGGCAAGCGTGTATATTCAAAGGGAGACCAACATATCATATTATATTCAAATTTGTAATATATATTTAATAAGAACATGTTCACAAAGTCTCTTGTTCAAATTTCGCCGAGTCCGCCAATGTAGAATGTCACAATCAAGACATTAAATGGATTATACAATGTATTCAAATTCCTCTTCTATTAGGTTGAGAAGAAAGATCTTGCGGAAATTTTTAATTCTGATTTCAAATGATGTATTTGCAAATAAGTTTTCGTTATAATACCTTTACTTTATGTATTATATTAAACAGGTATTTCGTTCTATTTAATCGTTTGAATTACAATCGTTTCAAAACCATTATATCTTTTCAGAACGTTGAATACGTGATAGAAAAAAAGCAAATACGCACAACTTTCTTATTTTAATTCAAGCTAGGTCGAAAAGCTGCTGAAACAACTCGCGATATCAACGAAGCGTTTAGTCGAGGAACCACTACTGAACACACAGCACAATGGTGGTTTAAGAAATTTCGGGGCGGCGACGAGAGTCTTGAAGACGATGAGTGTAGTGGTCGGTCTCTTTGACAGCGATCAATCGAGCCTTAGTCAAAGCCAATCCACACACAACTGTTTGAGAATTTGTTTCTGAATTAGCTGTAATGTATACGACGATGTCCAACAATTTGAGAGAGATTAGAAAGAACAAACTTGATAAATGAGTGCCTCACTAATGGAATGACAACCGAAAGGAACACCATTATGAAGTGTTATCTTTACCTTCTTTTGCGCAACAAGAAGGGCACGTTTCTCGACCGGGTTGTGACTTGGGATGAAAAGCTGGTTCTTTATGAAAACCAGTGACGCTCATCTCAGTGGTTTGATGCCGACGAAGCTTCACGACACTTCCCGAAGCTAGATTTGCACCTAAAGAAGGTTATGCTGACTGTTTGGGGGTCTGGGACCGGTCTCATCCATTACATAGTTTTTTGAATGCAGACGAAACTGTTACGGTGAAGTACTGCGAACAACACCCAACATTACTCAACAGAAAAGGTCTAATTCTTTTCCCTAACAATTCCCGACCGCACGTTGCTAAACCGACCCTGCAATAGTTCATCGACTTGGGCTTTGAAACTGTTCCATCCGCCATACTCTCCAGACCTCTCACCTACCGACTACCATTTTTTCAAGCATCTTGACAACTTCTACATAAGAAATGCCCCGAAAACCTGAGCGACATCAAAAACGCTTTCAGCGACTCCATCGCCACCAGAACGCAAGATTTTTACGTTACTGGCTTTAATTTGCTTGTTTTGAATCGGCGAATGGGTGTTGCTGCTGATGCTGCTTATTTCGAGCAATAAATTTTTGTTTAAGCCAAGATATGTTCATCTGAATCTAAAAGTTAAAACAATTAATAACATTGAGCTAATTATACAAATAGAGTTTACCTTTTGCACATATTGATTAAATTGTGAACAAACAAACAAACAGACAGGAATACGACTTTATTATAATCTCAACTATTACATAAAAAGAAATTGTCGTGTGAATTCGTTCCCTATAGACTCAGAAAAGGCTGGTCCTATTTTAATGAAATTTCACACAAAGGTACTTTATGTATCTTGTAGTGTTCTGCGATAGGTTTTGGATCAGAATATCATCAATAAGTATCGATAATCGAAAATCGAAAAAGTCCAATGAAATAAGGAACAGCTGTTTTGACCAAAGTTAACACCTTATACTGCCTAACACCACAAATACATTTGAGATGTTTTATTACCGCACAAGGAGAAAAGTTCTGCATATAAAATAAACAGTAAGTTTTGTGATATGCTAGGGGCGCGTTCGAAATAAATGCTTTTGCTTAGAGCACACTAAAACCATGACACTTGTCTTTTTCATTTTAAAGTTTAATTTAAGCCATTATCACAACACAAGTAGAAAGGCCCGGGATATAAAATCAACAGTAGGTTCTTTGAAATAACAAGGATGAGTTCGGAATGAATGTTTCTGTTTAGAGCACAATTAAAGCATGATACTTGACTTTTGCATTTTAAAATTTAATTCAAGCTATTATATATAAAAAATAATTTTATAAAATTGACAATAGGTTCTCTACAGTGCAATGCAGAGAGGCATATAAAGATTCTTCCCAGTGCAATACGATTACTCTCCAACTAGAATCGATTTGATTGAAACATGGGCTATTTCACCGATTTCGATGGTAATATAAAAATGGGGCTGTGAAACATTCGTTAATCGTTATTAGGACTATGACAACAGATTATTCTTTTCATTATTTTGACTCTCGAGTATATATCAGTTTATATGTTATATGTTTTTAAATGGAGTGGTGTGGTTCTCGATTGATTAACTGTGTCTAACTGTGTCGGATATATATTCGAGAATCAAAACAATGATAAGAATATTCTCTTGTCACAACACCAATCATTATTCAATCCCGGGCAACATCGGATCTCCCTGCTAGTATATATATATATATATATATATATATATATATATATATATATATATATGATTAGTTTTTTTGGAAAAAGAATTCCAGCAGAGTGCTCAATTAAAAGGAAAATCCAAATTTTAAGAGCGTACTTATATTTTTATAGACGAATATTGGCTGAAGAGAGCTCGATAAGGATACCTTAAACGGGCCTTATTATCGGGCTTGAAACCGACGGTACCAATGACCTGTCTCAACTAACAACTTTCTGTACACAATATATATATATATATATATATATATATATATATATATATGTATGAGATAGAAATAATATAATAACAAAGTATTCAACGTAATATCTCGAGTAGATATGTAACAGACACGAATGCATTTGTTCTCTTTTCGTTAATGTTTATGTATGCGCACAATATGGAAATAAACATTGAAAAAATGTTGCTGTTTTTTGGTCACTCAAGGAACAATTTCTTGGTCCGTTTTATTTCAAAATATAAAAAAACACAACACGAAATAAAAATAGAGTTAAAACAACAACAACAACAACAACAACAACAAAAAAGAAAAACAGTCTAAAAAAAATGATAGGTTTGATTTCTTTCATTTCCGTTTGTATTATTATTATTATGTTTTTTGTTTGTTATTTTATTTTTTTACCTTTTTTGTTGTTGTTGCTTTGCTTTCATTTTATCCTCGTCGACTTTCCAGATAATTAATTTCCCGACAATCGCTAGAGGGCGCTGATCGCTGTTTTAGTTTTCTTTCTTTGTTCGCCGCCATTTTCACTTCCAGCTTTATCTACGTCTCATTTTTTTGTGCGAAACAAAGCAAGAGAATAAATTAGCTTGCAACGGATTAATTGAAATATGACGAATAAACGAAGACGGAATACAAAGAAAACATCGCCTCCATGTTTGTTTTTTCTAGCTCCATTTTGTTGATGAGAATGATAAAAGAAACCAGTGAAACATCTCGAAAAAGTGTCAGCAAAAAACGAAAACATTCGCCAAATACCTATATCAAGAATAACAACTTAACAATAAAGACAATAAAAAAAGACACATCGTAACAACAAATATTACACTTTTGACTTTCATTTTAGATAAGGATTGATTATTCATATTTAGGCTGTTCGGACTATTGTTCTCATCGTGGGTGTGTCAAGATCGAATCCAGCCAGTTCCATAAATTCACTTTCATAGATGGATATTATGTTTCAAAACAAAGTCATTTATTTGAATATAAAATCATGAAAAAAGAACTATATATGTTTTTTTTTACAAGATTGATACGTTAAAAACGATTAAAAAAATAACGATATTTATTTCTTTATGCTACGGACATTCAAAGATTGTTTTGTTTTGTTAGTTTTTTTTCTGTATAGACTAGCAACTATTTTGCCGATTAGCATAAAAATCATAAACTTCCAAGTTTGAATTATTGACGGTTTTCTCCCTTGTTTTCACCTTGTTTTTAAACTGGCTTTGTGACATCGTCGCTGTTTGCTTAGCCACAAAGTAACATTTTTATATTTTAAAATAGAACTCTCTACTTAACTCTATCGTTTTGTCTCTAAGAATTTGTGCTAGTCGTAACATTGTTGTAGAAATTATTACATAATGAATGGACCTCTGTTTAACAGAGAGTACATCAGCTATTATTTGACGAGGATTGAACTAAGTGCAGTTCGAAGTGACACGAAGTTTGTGAAATAATGAAGTACACTGACCATCTGAAGGTTCCAAGTCCGAATTTAGTTGTGGTTCATAGCGCAGTCAAATATTTAGATGAAACATTTATGAATGGCATCTTTTGAGAAGGTTACATAATGAATAGCTTTATGTCGTATAACGACTATATTAGCTCTGATTAATTTTGATATGTCCCGACCTAAGTTCAGATCAAAGTGACACGAAGTTTGGGAAATAATAACGCGAACTGATGATTTTGATGTTCCAAGTTCGGATCTAGTCAATTTCAAAGATATAATCTCATAGCGAAATCCATTATTTAGATGAACAACTGCAAATTAGACTTATTTGTGAGTGTGTTACATAACAGATAGCTCTATGGCAAATATCGATTACATAGGCCAAAATGGCGTTGTGATATCGTCGCTGTTTGCATAGCATCAAAGTAAGAGGTTTTTTTTTATTTTAAGATAGGAGTAACTACTTAACAGTATCGTTTTTTTTTAAAATAATTTGTGATAGTCATAATATCGCTGTTGCAAAACATTTCTGACGATGTAACCTCCGACCTTTAGGCAATTTCTGCGCGAGGACCTATGATGCAGTAGATAAAGTACTTTATAAAATTCAGTTGTAAAAATTACATTCCTGGAGATTGAAGGTTCAATCCTAAGTGTGGACAATACTAAAGAGTGTAGATACGATTAATTAGGAATTCTATCCAGTCATAGTTGAAAAAGCTAGAACATGCTACTCCCGTGGATTAAATAAAGGATCGTATTCGAAAGTATGTGCAGATTCCAGAGTTCGACAAAATATAATTGAAGAAAGTCGGGGGTTACATCGGTCGAAACATTGTACATATAACACTCAAGATTAATCGAAATATTACGAACAAACACCATTGTATGTTTATTGTTATTATTGTTATTGTTGTTGTTGTTACTGTTATTGTTATTGTTATTATTTATTATTGCAATTATTGTTATTATTATTGTTGTTATTATTATTATTGTCATTATTGTTATTGTAATTATTGTTCTAATTATTATTGTTATAGTTATTGTTGTTGTTATTATTATTGTTATTATTATTATTGTTATTGTTATTATTGTTGTTATTAATGTTATTACTGTTATTGTTATTATTATTGTTTTTGTTATTATTATTATTATTATTATTGTTATTGTTGTTGTTATTATTGTTATTGTTATTTTGTTATTGTTATTGCTATAATAATAATAATAATAATAATAATAATAATAATAATAATAATAATAATTATTATTATTATTATTGTTGCTATTATTATTATAGTTGTCATTATTATTATTATTATTATTGTGTTATTTTTATTGCTATTGTTATAGTAAATATTATTGTTATTATTGGTATAGGTATTGTTATTATTATTTATATTGTTGTTTCATATGTTATATATGTAAGAAAAAAATTATTTGTAATAACTAGGATTATGAAACAGCAAATTCTTATTCTTTTGACTCTCGAGTATATATCTGACACAGTTAATCAGTTGAGAACCACTTCATTCTATATAATAGCATATAAGATATCAACGGATACACACTCGAGTCCAAACAATGAAAAGAATATGCTGTTGTCCTATCCCTAGTAATGATAAGTGAAGGTTCTGCCACACAGAAATAGAGAGTATAGGAACGGCTTAAATACAATGCGACATAATGCGGGTGTGTAAAATATCTCTACTGGAAAAATCTGTAACAAGTTGAATATGGAATGCAGCAGCAAACTCTGGGAATATGTTTACCAGTACGAACAGTTGGAATTAAGTCATACACCATCCATTATGGCTATGTAACCCCTACATCTACGTTCCTAGAAAACGGAGCTATTAAACCTAACATAGTGAAATGGGATAATGATGCTGAGTTAAACAGAACTGAGGGAAAAGATAATAAAATACCAAGGTCTTAATTATGACATGGAAAGAAACTGGAATATTAGGAAGATCTCTATAATCTCAATAATTTTAGAGGCGACTGGACCCATAAAGAAAGAATAAAAAAAAAACTACCCGGAAAATATACCCAGTAAACCAAGTGCAAAAGAGATTCTAACGATTGCACTTAAAGGGAGGTTAGATCTTAAAAATAATTTCTCGGTTGGTATAAGATAATTGGTGTATTTGTTCGGTATGATCCATTTCCACATTGAACGAACTAAAATAAAAAATTAAAAAAATATAAAACATATCATGTGTCATACATATTAGAAAAAACATTTCATGTATCATACTTATAAAACATTTCATGTGTTTTTTATGTAAGAAAAACATTTTATACATCATACATATAAGACATTTATGCATTGTTGCAATATTTTGGACGATTCTATTTATAAACGATGCTGCTAAGAACTGAAGAATCAAATAAATTCACGTTCTGCTACCAACCAATCAGAAACCAGAATTGCTTCATAAATATTAAACCTTTTCTGGAACAATTTCACATGTTCTTTCCCGGGTTTCGACACGGTAAGAATATTTTGTTCTGTGGAACTGTCTACTACAAACAAGTCCCCTCCCAGGACTTGTGTGTAACAGCGAACCATCTGAAACTGTTCTGAAACTCAAAATGGCTTACACTTCTAGATGCATCATGCGTATAAAACATTTCATGTGTTATTCATGTAAAAAACATTTTATGTATCATACAAATAAAACATTTTGTGTTATCCATGTAAGAAAAACATTTCATGTATCAGCCATTTAAAACATTTCCTGTGTCATATGTATAAAACATTAAATTAATTATCTATATAAGAAAAACATTTTATGTGTGATACATATAAGAAAACATTTCATGTAATATATCTAAAACATTTATACAAGAAAACATTTAATGCATCATACATATAAAACATTTCATGTGACGTATGTATAAAGCAGTTCATGTATCATATATCTAAAACATTTCATGTGTAATACATTTAGAAACATTTCATGTATTTCATATAAGAAAACATTTTATATATCATACGTATAAAACATTTCAAGTGTTATCACGTAAGAAAAACATTTCATGTATCATACATGTTAGAAAAACAAGTGGTTTTAAAAGCTATATTGAACAATGAACTATTAAACAAAGAACATTTTATTGCACTAAAAGCTATATTGAACAATGAACAATTGAACAAGGAAACTTAAACGAGACTAATAACACAGAACAAGGCATTTACTTTAATAAATGCTTAGGATGGAATCGCATTCCCTTTTGATTTTTTTAAAAGATCAATCCTTTTAGACATGCTCTCAATTAAAGTGGAACACTATGGAGAGGAGATGCTATTCCATTCGCTTTGCACAGCTTCGCATAGTTTGTCATTGTTCGAAAACGTTCTTCCAGCCAATGTACGAGATATTATGGACCAAATATTCTCGATTGAGTTTAAATCGGTGCTTTGATCTGGACAAAGCATAACATCAATTGAATTATCAGAAAACAAATTTTTTTGTGACTTTAGCAGTGTGTGCAGGGGCATTATCATGTTGAGAAATAATCTCCTGGAATATTACCAGCTTCTGGATACAGTCTTGTTTCTAATATTCGAATGTATTCCTTTGCATTGATTGACTTCTCACATCTAATAAGTTCCCCAACTCCTGATGCAGTAAAAGTCCTCATACTATTATTCCCCCATTCATGTGCTTAACTGTCGTTTTTGTGCAACTTAGCGAAAATCTTTCTCCAGTTCTTCGAATGCACCGTATGGGAGCATCACTAACAAGACAAAATCTTGATTCATCTGACCAGAAAACATTCCTGAACCAGTCTATATCTTTCTTGCTATAACACGAGAAAAATCTCTTTCTATCGTTGATGTTCTTCTTAGATAAAAATGGCTTCTTTGCACACCTTTTAGAAGAAAATCCCGTTTCTTTCATTCGTCTAGATATTGTATATCTAGAAAGAGAATTTCCAGCCCCTGTTTTGAATTCTTTGCTATGGTCAACATAAGTTTTCTTTCGATCCTTCAAAACAGTTAATTTAAGCCTGTGGTCGTCCTTCAAAGTGGATGTTCTAGGGCCACCAGATCCAGATTTCCCTTTTACCAAGCATTCGACTTCGAACCTTTGACCAATTCTCTTCACTACAGAAAGAGATATTTTCACATTTACTTTTCTTAAAATATCAAAAATCTGCTTGTAAGTCATTTTAGACTGCCTTAATCCTCTAATTCGTTTTTTTATATCCTCGCCAAGATGCGGTCTTACAATTTTTAGGTTTAATTTTTCAACTTATTATTATATTCTATAATAATAATGTCTGCAAAATAGAAATTTTCAGTTAAAATTAACAAAAATTAATCGGAAAATATTGAAAATCGATTTTTTCCTTCTTTCACTCTTGGCCTCCATTTTGTTTTTTTTTGCTCATGAGTATACATTCGCTCCTATCAGGCATTTGAAGAAGTCATGCTAGGCAAGTGTTTAACAACACGGACTGAAGACCTAGCCATTTCAAGTCTAGAAAGAATTCTGGCTAGAAAAACATATCGGGGAAACCAATGCCAATAATTAAATGTTCGGATTCATACGATATGATGACGATCAGAACTTTCTTATTAGATTAGTAAAGATGGATGACCCTTTGACCCTACAAAGTTGTGGGAGCAATGCGTTATTTCATGCCGCGTGTCTTTGGCAATAATTATCTGGCGACACCCATCATTCTCCAAGCTGCATTTGTTTTTTTTTTACAAAGGAATCACTACTTCTCAAGGCCCGGAGGCCACTCGAGTATAAGAGTTATTGAGTGTACAGTAGTCAATGGGATAATATCGTAGTAATTGTTAGTAGGGGAAATTTGGTGAATTGGATTACTTAAGAGGACGGCTCATCAAGAATTTGTTTACGTTAGACTTGAAGACTACTAAATTGTAGTCAGCTGGAAAACTAGCAAACGGAAAAGTGTTTCACAGGCGTGCAGTTCTAAAAGAAATGGGGTCACCGGTAAAAAAACTGTAAAAAATAAAAAAGAGCACGTGAGAGAAAACGATCATGTTAGAGACGTGGATCACGTTCGAGAATTTAGTGACGTCACGGCCGTAACGAGAAGGTATGCGTGGCGGGAAAATGAGGAAAGGGGTTTTGTTATAGCGGGAAAAAGCGAGTTAAATTTCTTTTCTATTCTTTGTCAACTTTACGAGTCTATAACGTGCTAGGTAACGTTATATTCGGAGCACCTGTTATTACCAAATCGTCACCCATTTTAGTACTGATCAGGTTCAATGTCGCTTAACTTCGGTGGTTTAACGGAAACCGGTATGTGCACCGGCTACAAGATAAAAATTCGAACTGATGGTAACACTAATCCCTAAACGTTGCAACGAAATTTTGTGATGACACTCGACGTTCGTGGCGAATTATCTAACGTAGTTAGGGCTTGGAATATCTTGAAATATTTATAAATGATGAATTAGGAGAAATTTCGAAGCAAGAAATCGTAGAAATGAGAAATGGCGGAAGGAAATGTGAAACACGCGGGAAACGTTATAATCTAATTAATCATAATGTCAAAAGATATTTACTATAGTTCGCCAAATTTTGCTGAGGCTTGAAAAATGGCTACGGAACAAATTAAGAGTTATCGCCCCCTTTTTGTGTTTATTTCAATTTTTTTTTTTTTTTTTTTACTTCTACACCTAAATGTGTTATTTTCGACAAGATGGTCATTGACGGATAAGCAAATAATACCGAACTATTAGAAGAATCGATGATGAACAAACTGAAACTTAACATCGATCACGGTACCCTACCATTTGCTCTATTTGTTTGGTAAATCATTTTTTTCTTTTTTGTTTAGTTCGATTTTTTTTTGTCCGCGCACAAAAAAAAAAAAATCATTTTTTTTTGTCAATATGGTCAGTTTCAATAAAAAACGGTGTTACACAACCCTGTCTACGAAAATACGAGTAGAAACAATTTGTTTAAATTAATTAAAGGTTTCTCACTATCGACCAACTCCGACCTCTGTCCCATCGCCACAATGTTGCATCTTTGTGTTTGTTTTACATGTACTTTAATGAAATGTGCCCCCTCGATGTACATACTCCCGACTAACCTGACAAACAGCAAAATCTTACCCCTTCATTACTGAGATCCCGAGATACCGGAAAGCCTTCTACTCGAATAGAATATTCTCTTAGAATGCTAGTCTTTGGAAATCCGTCCCTTTTTCCTGCGACCCTGACTATATTAACCTGCAAAAGTTTAAATATAATGTTAACAAAAATCTTGCTGCTGAATTCCTCACAGTCCTCTATTAGTTATTATCCGAAATTTAATCCATAAACTCTTACAAATAAAATACTAATCCTTACTATATCTCAACCAAATCGCGACGGTCAAGGAAGTGGAAGGAGGGCGACACCCCCATGAAAAAAAAAATGCCAAAATCTCGTCATCTCTCCTGACTGAGATATCCGTTCAAGCGGAAACCAATTGTGAATTTAATAATCACTGGAAACATCCTCATCAGGTCCAACTGCCAGGGTAGATGTCATACCAGATATTGGAGTCTACATCTACATTTCTAAATTACATAAAAGTTCACAGACATTCACGTCTGGTTTACAGGTAGGTGTGACACAGATTTGAGTATTGCTGTCGCACGAATAGCTTCTCACATTCACACAACTCAGTATTGACATCTGGAATAGAGGCTGAGATTACTTTCGATTTGTAGTGGTATTGTTCTTCATGATACTCGGAATATCAGCTAGCAGAAGTTTAAATATAATGTTAACAAACATCTTGCTGTTTAATTCCTCACAGTTGCTAAGTTATTCTTTTTTCAAAAGAACCATATCATGCAAAAGTGTATTGCTGAATATTTTAATGAGTTTCTTGGCTTTCGAAACGCTTTTCTTTTAGGCTTTTGTGTTAAGTAGTGAACATTCTGACCCAGGGTTTTTTTTTTCGTAGTCGCTACTGTGACAACCATCTTTCATCAAGGTTCTTGCCTATGTATTGCTGCATCTATTTTGTAGATGTCCTTTTCTCTTCCCTGCAACCTCTATTTCACAGAAGAGATGTTGCGAGTTTGTCTCTGCTTTATCGTTATTTTCATGGCAAGTGCTCGACTGAGCTTCAATCTATGATCCCCTTCGCCAAACTTTCACAAGAAACACTCGTCTAGCTGAAAACACCGTCAGTAATTCCCCCTACTCTTTATCTGTGCCTAAACCTAAACGTAGATTCCATGAACAAAGCTTCTTTCTTAGAACTGCACGCCTATGGAATTGCCATTTTCCTGCTTTCCAGGTGACTACAATATGGTTATCTTCAAGTCCAACGTAAACAAGTTCTTGATGAGCCGTTCCACTTAAGTTAACAAATTTACCGAATTTCCATTACTAACGATTACTATATTGTCCAATTGACTACTGTACACTCTTAAACCTTATCATCGAGTGGTCTCTGGGCCTTGATAAGTGGTGATGCCTATGTAAAAAAAAAGAAGAAGATTATCTGCACATTTCATTGTGCAGAGAGTCCGAATATCAGCTACGATCTTTCTGCAAGTTAATGATTCTACATGTCGGTAACAATTCTAGAACTTACATCTCAAGCTATTCAAGAAGTAATGAAATAATGATATAATCTGCGGACTTTTGAATCTGGCTTAAATGATGATGCAGGTCATTCTCTTCCAATATACTAGTGGAGATCATACGTTATATTCTATAATTATTAAATACTTCTTAATTAAGTTATTGAATTCTAAATCTACCTTTCTAAATTACATAATTTTTTGAACAAGTACCCCTGAAAATCGTACGTGGAAATAACGCGTTACTTGTGTGTGTGTGTGTGTGTGTGTGTGTGTGTGTGTGTGTGGGAGGGGAGGGGGTTAAAAAAAGAAAAAATATATAAATAATAATAATAATACAGGGTGAAACGATAAAATTGTCGCCCTAAAGAAAACAACACTACAGCTTTATTTTAAAACTTTTTATTGAAAAAATAAGATTCAGATGACTTGATTATGTAATAGAGCTGACATCTATTCTATGTAACCGCCTTCAGCCTCAATCACTACCTCGGTACGGGTCTGATACTGGGAGCATACATTTTCAACAAACGCCGGCGGGAGCTCGACGAATACTTGGCAGACGGCGGCGATCAGGCTCGCTTAAGTGTTGTGGAAGGTCATGTTGGTGATGTTCTCGAGGTATGACAAGCGAAGTAGTCCAGTGGGTTCATGTCGGGGGAGAAAGGGGGGGGGGCAGTGAAAGAAGAATACAACGTCGTAACAGTCCTTCTGAAGTCAAGCCTAGGTCTCTTTGGACCTGACGACCGGCGCCGAATCTTGTTGCCACATCCAGGGTCTACGAGCGGCTACCCGATTGCACCAGGGAATCACCGCACTCTTGAGCACATCCAAGAACACTTTGGTGCCTTTCAAGCCGATATCAAAAATGGTCTGCTGTAGCCCTCACTGGAAACCACACCATCATGTTTTCATGACCCTGGGCAGGTATATAACAATCTAGATGGATTTTGAGGGTGCTGGCAATGGTCCTCTTGTCATAACTTGGATCAGTAAAGAGCAGGAGTTGTTCAGTGGCGCATCTCTGATCTCGCTCGTTGAACATTACGTCACTTTCAGATATGCTAGCAAACTCCTATCCCTCTTGGGATTTGAACACCACTAGCCAACTAGTAGATAGTCCGCAACAAAAAAGAAAACCGGTTTTCATCAAACGGAAATGGAATCATGTCATCTTTTATAGTGCGACAATTCTATCGTTCCACCCTCTAATTAAAGACAAGTTAAAGTTTCTATTATTTTTTTTTACTTTAATCTTACGTGGGACAATACTGTTTTATATATCCAAATGTAAATATCTACAGTATAGGCCGCTTGCCATCAGGACTGTCGTGCGTAACTCTTTTGAATAGAACAAAAATACTATTAACGAGCCGATGATGAAAAAAAGCCATTGGGTTACTTTTGTAACAGTACAGTATAGTTAACAATCGAGAAATAAAAACAAACAACAAAATATACAAAAATTTTTACCAAACGCTTTAAATAATAAAAAAATGACCTCCCTATCGCTTACCCTATGTCCGAGGGGCAAAAGTGACAATCATTTTCTTTTTTTCACAACGTTTCAAATAAAATTCGCCCATGATATTATCGACATACTTCATCTTTGATTTTTCTCGCATGTAATTAAAAGGGATTTAAACGAAATCTAATATTGCTATTTAACAATTTAACTATTTCCCTTTTCTACGCTTGTCATGATAGCAGTAGTAGGTGTGTCAGAAATTTCGTGAAAAATAGTGAATAATTCCACCCCGTCTTTCCAAGCTTATAACTCCTCGAAAAATGTAATTCAAGCCCTAATTCTTTTTTCAATTAAAGGAGCAAGGACCAAGGTTTCATTAAAAACAAAAAAAAAAATCAAACAAACAACGTGTTTTTTTTTAAAAAAGGTTTTAAACTTCGGACTTTACAGGTATATTTCTAAAAACACTACTTTTTGTTTTGTTTTAAAGTTGAATATATTATTTATTGATCTTTTATCTTCAATTTGTGATTTATAACACTTTGGTGAGTAAATTAATTATTTACTTTTTAACAGACTTTTCAAAATGGGAGGCGTTAATTAATTCGACCCTCTGTCTTTCCAAGCTTATAACTACTCGAAAAATGTAATTCAAGCCCTAATTTTTTTCAATTAAACGAGCAAGGACCAAGGTTTCATTTAAAAAAAACAAAAGAAAAAACAAACAACGTTGTTTAAAAAAAAGGTTTTAAACTTCAGACTTTACAGGTAAATTTCTAAAAAACACTACTTTTTGTTTTAAATTTGAATATATTATTTATTGTTCTTTTATCTTCAATTTGTGATATATAAAACTTTGGTGAGTAAATTAATTATTTACTTTTTGATAGACACTTAAAAATAGCAGCGGCCATCTTTCTGTCTTCTTTGCACTATAAACTGACAACCATTTAATAATAAGTGCTTAGCAAAGGAACAAGGCCGATAGCCATTAGTCGTGTGCTCTCGTGTAATGAATTAAATACGTGAATATAGGATTGACATGAAATTCTTAAAGATAAACTTAAATGACCGAAAAATGGGCTGAAATGACTTAAATAAATAAAAAATAAATGACTTAGAATGACTTTAATGAACTTAAGGATGAATTGAATGACCTTAAGAATGACTTGAATGCTTAAAAAAATAACTGGAATCCTTCAAAAACAACTTGAATGATCTGGAGAACGACTTGAATGGCTTTGAGACTGACTGGTTGGAAAGTGGGTGATTATTTTACATTAAATTAATACAGAAAAGTAATCCCCGACTTTATATCACAAAGTTACAAACATAAGTACAGCATGTAGTAAGAACAGAAACTACATTTTGATCTTGGCCAAAAGGCAAAGAAAAGGGTATTTATTTGCTCCCCCACCGAGCAAATTAGGCACAAGGCCGATTTTTAAAGTGAGGAGTGAAGGGAAAATGGGTATCAACTCCCCGGGGAGTAGGGGAGCTGGATAGTGACAATTGGTATGAAAGGTTGCCCCCACATATGATCTTTGCTTGCAGTATCTGTTCCGGCAGATACTACACTTTAATCTTGGCCAAAATCAAAGAAAAGCTTAAAAAGCTTAGAACAACATCTATTAAAAACAAACTTTTGATCTTAATCAAAAAGGCCAAGCACAAAAGTGTTATGGACAGACCGGCCGACGGACTGACGGAGTGACTTATAGAGTCGCTTGCACGCGACTAAAAACTTGAAAACAGTTTTCGAACAGTAAAAGTATATAGGTTCGTAGAGGAATCAATTCTAATGTATATTTTGTATTTATTTTCAACTAGCTGGACGCTTACCTTCATATTTTAATTTTTGCAGATTGCGTATGTATTATGATAGAATCAATCCTCTATTGAATATTAGATATTACGAGGAATAATTTGCCCGATGGACTAATTCACAGAAAAAAAAATGATAATGTCGTTCATCGAATTCCGTCTGTGTTTGTTTACAATATCACGTCAGCTGATATTTTACGATGTATGCCCCGGAAAAGTCATTTCTGATTAATGTTTGGTTTTAAAATATGCAAGCGAAGAAATGATTTGTTCGATGGCACTTTTCTTTTATCCTAAATTAGACTCATTAGTAAGAAAGATGAAAGTATAATGTTGAGGTACACCAGGGCTTGAACTGGAGACCAGTCGGCCAGTAGTCGAATACTCTACTAGAGTGCTGTATCTTCAGATGATAATGGCTCTGTTTATTTTTTGGAGAAGAAATGATTTGCTGAGAATTGAATATCCATTGAATAATCTCCCTTGACCGATGAAGCGCACAATATTCTCCTCTCAAGATTATTTTTTAGGATGGGATATTTTCGATTTTCGATACTTATCGGATGAATTTCTGTACAAAACATATCTAAGAACACTGCCAGATATATAAATTAGCTTTGTGTGAAATTTGCAAAAGACAGCTTCAGCCGTTTCGGAACCTATGAGGAAGGAACTCGCACACAGACAGACACACACAAAGTGACTTTTATATAACAGTAGCAATTTCTCGACTCGCTTTTACCCAACTACATTTTGAGAAGCAACTATACGTTCCCGGCGGATTACTCCACGCATTTAGGACCAAACGAAAAAATCATCAATCAGAATTAAAATGGTTGTTCGTTTTGTAAATTTTTAAATTTTTTTGCCTTCGTTTTCTGGCTTAAATAGAAACATCGATTTTTGTTAAGATGGTCAGTGCAATGAAAACTAGCGTTACGGACTTAGTCGAGTGTATTTACGTCGAGGGTCACAAGTGCTAAAAGTTCGTCGGAGCACATTCTATTAAAGTACTTGTAGACGATGGGACAGGGGTTGTTATTTGTTTGATACTGCGGCACCTATTAGATTGGAGACTCTTTTTGGACCCTGTCTAAGAATTAGTTTTCTAGTACGGCAGAGAGAGAGAGAGAGAGAGAGAGAGAGAGAGAGAGAGAGAGAGAGAGAGAGAGAGAACAGCTTATTTGCAGCAGCCTTGGCAATGTCTCTAACGTATATGTTCTAATTCATGTTGTCTGTGAATGTTAAGGAGTTTGAACAAAGACTATCATTGCATTTAAGAAAACAGGGCACTTGTTCTTATGACACATTGATTTGCATTCGATGACAAACGTTTATTTTATAGCGACATTAATATGAAGCTCCCCTTTGAGGAGAGACAATAAAATACGCGAAGAGATTAAATGTTTATTGGGTTCTTGAGTCTATCCATGAAAAAAAAAAGGCATTTTTATTATGGAGAATAGGCTACTCTTGCATCCTCGCATTTTCTCGTTTATTTTGTAAATACAATGAAGCGATGTTTCCGACAAATGGGGGACAATTGCTCTTTATATGTTCGGCTGTTGTTTTGAGTCAGTATTATCCGGAGATTTTCAATCATCTCGTCATATATCATCGTCGTCGTCGTCGTCGTCGTCGTCATCGTCGTCGGCATCATCATCATCATCATCATCATCATCATCATCATCATCATCATCATCAGCATCATCATCATCATCATCATCATCATCATCATCATCGGCCAATAAGGAAAAGAAAACTTTCATTTTCGCCACGTTTCTGTTCAGACTTTCTGTCCGCGACGTCATATTTTGACACGTGGCTTTAACTCTAATTTTCGCATTCTAATTGAAATTTTCATTCCTAAGCTTAATTTGAGTAGTAAATATTTCTGATATAGAGAAAAGAATTGTAATGACAGCCCACAGTTTGCTGTAGTTCACATTGCACTGTAGAGAACCTATCGTTGCTCTATAGAAGACAGCATCATCATCATCGTCGTTATTCTCCTCCTCCTGCAAGTGTCAATTCATTCATGTTATTAACTTTTCTACTGATACAAGTACCAAACGATTAATTCGTTGTTGTTGTTGAGCATCATTCATGATGCTTTTGTTGGCATTCGTGCCCTCGATATCTTTCTATTAAGAATTCTTTCTAGAAGGATATAGGATACTTACGGGAGAGATTGCCAACCTTCTTAAATGAAAGTGTTTCTATGGAGTGAACTGGGTTCGAACTTTGTCAGGCTATATAACTCGCGTCGTTTACGACTGGGCCATGATCACCTCGATGCTGTTGCTGCTGCTGCTGCTGCTGCTGCTCTGAATTAAAAAAATCAAGTTCATTTGCATACTCTCGTCAGTCAATATAAAACACGGAATATTTTGCATTTGTTTAAATGTCCTCGCATCAGAAACGGAACGAAATGAAATATTTTAGCATTTATCAAACGTTTTCATTTTCGAAACTGATTAAATTACCAAGAAAAATATATTTAAATGAAGATCGCTCTACATAAACTTAATCAAGTGAACTGCTTTTTTTTTTATAAAGATTCATTTTTAAAACTCGATTAAGTTATTTTATTTTCATTAAATTAACATTTTTATTAGCCTTCTTATCAGTATACGTACATTAGACGTACTCGTGACCCGTTGGGTCACAACTACTATCTATATTTCTTTTTATTTTTATTCATTTCTAAAAATCTTGTGCCATATCTGTTCAGACACTCATCTCATACTAGCGGCATTTTTCATATGTAATATATTGCTGTCGGCCAGTCTATGGACGTTTACCATGAATGGAGACCCTGGGATATTATTAGAGCCCTTTTGTTGAAACTATAAAAGTACTTAGCTAATTAATCTGGTTAATGTAGTGTCAGAACATATCTGGTTAGTACAGTTTATCTCCAATATCCTTATAGGAGTCTGTGACATATTCCCATTGTATGGACGCCCGGCACGAACGGAAACCCCACGATATTATTATACTATCTTTAGACAGAACAGATACAACTCTTGGTTCCTAGAGACCAAGATGGTATATTTTAGTTTCACATACGGTCCAAAAAGACATCATTTAATTTTTTACATTGCGTCGTTGGTGATCGAGGGATCCTATTTATTCAAAAGAAGGATAGAATATACTACGAACATTAAATTATATATATATATATATATATATATATATATATATATATATATATATATATATATACTAGCAAAAGTACCCGTCGTTGACTGGATTCCAAAACAGTCTACAGAAAATGGACTCTGATTTATTAAAGTATGATAGGTTATGAAAAGGAAGGGTTGTAAAGAGATAGCTTCAAATTCAGGGGTATCAAAACCAAAGCAAAATATGATGAAAGTAAAAATAAAATAGATAAACCCCATAATTTATTATACCATACCTGTTCACACTGAAACACTTATAATACAATATTCTATGGATCTATATTAAAAAAAAACCTAGTTAAACTTTGTGACATATTTCCATTCTATGGAGGTCAGGCGCAAACGAACACTCCATAATTTTATTATACCATATTTCTTCAAACTGAAACATAATTATCAAAGTATATAGATATGAAAAGTCTTTATTAAAGTTTGTGCCTATTTCCATTCTATGGAGGCCAGGCGCGAACGCAGACCCCACAATTTTATTATACCATCCCTATTTAAGTTAAAACATACGTACCAAAGTATTCTTATGTATATCTATATAAAAAACACTTGTAAAGGTTTTTTTTTTTAATTTTTAAATTTTTTTATTTCCATACTTGGTGGACCAGGCGCGAACGCAGACCCCACAATTTTAATGGACCACTGTCCTATGTCTCGATACATCTTCTATCATTATATGTAATCATTTTTTTTAAAATAGTCAACCATATAGGAGCCTTTTCGTGACCACACACACACACACACACACACACACACACACACACACACACACACACACACACATTCAGCTTTATATATAGATATACTAAATTAATGTCCGTAGTATGTTATTACCTTCTATGCTTCTTTTTAATAAATAATCACCTGATCGAATAATCTATAATCTGGAAACCGTGACGAACGTACGTACATTCATTAAAGGTACTACGGTATTAATATATAGACAACTAAAAGGAATAATTCTCTTTACTTTTACATTTTTATTATGTACTCGCTAGGAGTTCTCGCATATCATATTCAGTCATTTATCACTTATAATAATCGGTAGTGTTCCCTGGAATTTGAGTGACAAAATGTCTCCCCAGAATTTCAGTACTCTCAATCTCTTTCGATATCCGTTGCACATAATTTTTCGTTATGGCAACAGCCGCTTACGGTTGATTTCTCCATTAGTCTTCTTTAGAAATCGAATAGCCATCTTCCAAGACCAAGTTAGAACTCGCTCTCCTCTATCTTTTTATTTTTCTTGATTATTCGGTGGCTAAATGGTTAACGACACGAACTGAAAACCTGTCTGGGCCAGGTTCAAATCCAGGTCACCCCACAAAAAAGCTTTCATCAAAACCACAACTGACATTGTGTCAAACCTGGCAAAGGGGTAATTTATTTATAATTATTTTCTTTTATCTCATGGTCTATTTTAAGCACTTGGTGAACTAATAATTGAAAGTGTTTGATGGTAAAATAACATCAGTAAGTTCTCGCTCCATTAAATAGTTTAGTTTTGGGGATGTATAGAACACGGAGGGCGAATCGTGTATATAAGGCGTGTATAAACGAGTCACTATTTACTGTTGACGTGTCCTCTATTTGTGTTCATGTATTTCGTGTGATCGTCTCTAGTTATTTATAATTTTTTGTGCATGCGTGTGTTCACATGTAACAACAATAAGAGGACGTATACAATTGTATGAAGTGTACATCGTAGAATAGGGAAACATACCTTCTATCTGGAAAACATACCTTCTATCTGGGAAACATACCTTCTATCTTGAAAACATACCTTTTATCTGGGAAACATACCTATCTGGAAAACAGACCTTCTATCTGGAAAACAGACCTATCTAGAAAACATACCTTTTATCTGGGAAACATACCTTTTATCTGGGAAACATACCTTCTATCTGGGAAACATGCCTTCTATCTTGAAAACATACCTTTTATCTGGGAAACATACCTTTTATCTTGAAAACATACCTTCTATCTTGAAAACATACCTTCTATCTGGAAAACATACCTTCTATCTGGGAAACATACCTTCTATCTGGGAAACATACCTATCTGGAAAACAGACCTTCTATCTTGAAAACAGACCTATCTAGAAAACATACCTTTTATCTGGGAAACATACCTTCTATCTGAGAAACATACCTTCTATCTGGAAAACATACCTTCTATCTGGGAAACATACCTTCTATCTTGAAAACACCTTTATCTGGGAAACATACCTTCTATCTTGAAAACATACCTTCTATCTTGAAAACATACCTTCTATCTTGAAAACATACCTTTTATCTGGGAAACATACCTTCTATCTGGAAAACTTACCTTCTGTCTGGGAAACATACCTTCTATCTAGAAAACATACCTTTTATCTGGGAAACATACCTTCTATCTGGGAAAAATTCTTTCTATCTGGAAAACATATCTTCTATCTGGAAAACAGACCTTCTATATGGAAAACATACCTTCTATCTGGGAAACATACCTTTTATCTGGTTGATCTTGCATTTACGGATCCTTGGAAGAAACTACAATATGAAGATAGTTACAACAGAAGTTTTGCTTGTATTTACAGACTTTATATTCTAACGCTTACCCATTGAAAAAGGTTCGCATGTCTCCAGTTTTACATTCTAATTATCGACTCCACCCTGGATACATCCGATTGCCAACAATAATATTATCCTGCCGATTTCTTCAGATAATTCAAGTCGAAATAAAAGATTCTTAAAAATTACAAATTAGTATTAAAAAAAACAGGATTTGGAGTACCTGATAGAGAGGGGAGGGAGAGGAGTGAAAGGGAAGAAAAAGAAAACGGAAAGAAAGGAAGAAAGGGGGGAAATATAGATTATATATAGTTAAAGTTAAAGGTTAAGGACTAGAGAGAAGTTATATTCAACTCTGCTAAAGTATGTAGCACTTTTCCCCCTGTTTTTTTTTTTACTAAATATACCACCTAATATACCTCCTAATATATATACATACATACATACATATATATATATATATATATATATATATATATATATATATATATATATATATATATTTAAATAAGGGAGTAGTCACCAACAATGTGTATTTTTTAACATTATTTTATTATTCCGTGTCTTTGCTTTTCATTGAGAATTATGTTTGGATCATTGTAATAATGTTTTTAAGTCATTGAAATCGTTTACGCGCGTTTCAGACGGTCTGTGATGCGTCCTCGTCAGAAATTATTTTCAAATTTCACATTCACATTGTTGGTGACTACTCCCTTATTTAAATATACATCTTTCTTTCGTTGGAATTTATTAACCCATTTTTTATATATATATATATATATATATATATATATATATATATATATATATATATATATATACATATATATATATATATACATATATATATATATATATTCATTACGGCATCACTCACGTGACCAAAGAATCCAAAATTATCGCCTATTGTTTTTTCCCAAAATCTATTTGCTATTATTTCCTTTGTTTGCAAAATTTCTAAACTGCCTGATAACATTCTTAGTGTAACGATTCATCTTATCTTTTGTTTTTTCAGTTTTTCTCATGATATTTTTTGTGTAAAAATGTTAAAATTTCATGCATGCTGAATCTAATATTAATGTAATAGAATGTAACGGTAATTTTGGCGGAGAGTAATTTAATTTTTAACGGCTTTCCTGGAACTGTGCGAGGTCGTTATTTTAGCGCCTAACTGACTCTACGAGTGCTTTCTCGTCGGCGTTTTAGAAATTCTCTTCTTTTCCGCAGCTTTTCTGTTCATTTGTTTTGTTTTTTTGTCACCTGAGGATGATCTGACAAAGGATCGAACACGTTCATGATACATATCGAACATATATTAGTTCTTTTGATATTAACACAAAAAGATATTTAGAAAAATTGAAAAAAATAACATGTCTAATTAAACAGATCTATTTTCTTATTTTGATGCACATCTGCTCACACACACACACACACACACACACACACACACACACACACACATATATATATTTATATATATATATATGTCAGTTTATTAAAGTATTTTCCGGTTTTGAGTTTGAAATGAAAATTTTCGATCTCTGATCCAATTTACAATGAGAATCTTCCAACGTTATTACAGATGTCGTTTTAAGGAGGGGGGGTTCTTTTTATGATTATCATCTTTAAAGTAAAATTTTTTTATTTTTTATTTTCCATTTTTCTCTTGTATTTCGTTTAAGGAAACTGTGTGTCGGTTTTTGTTGATATTTAATCTATGTTTTTATCATGTGTTAAGAAACATGCGGAAAACGAAAAAGAAAAAATATAGGCATTCGCTAAAACTTAAAACAAAAAATATTGCATTGAGAATGGTGATGATTATGTAAAAAAAATAAATTCTGAAGCAAAAAAGTTTTAATGGTACCACTCTCGTCTTTGTAATTCTTCAACTTTTGAGTTTAAAAAAATAGAAGTCTTTAATTTTGTGAACGACCCTGCGAACAGCTTCCAGACGTCCATTCACAGCCATTGTTCATCACTGGCAAAAGTGCATTGAGATTGCTGGTGACTATGTAGTAAAAATCAATTTTGGAACACACAAGGCCGCTCGTTTTAATGGTATCACTCACGCCTTCGTAGCTCCTGAACGTTTGAAGTTAGAAATAAGAAGCTTTACTTTTGGAACGACTCTTTTAGCCTCAGAATGAACCCCTTGAACCTTCTGTAATAATAAATGATTTATATGATATTTCAGTTTTCAAGTTCGGTACGGGTGTCCGTAGGTGTAAGGTTGACTTAGCTGTAGACATGCGCAGAGACAAACAAGTATAATCAATTTCAATGAATCGATAATATTTTTTCTATCAATTAAATATTTACGAATCATTTTTATTTGTTTCTTTTTTGGACAGAAATTATAAATGTCATTTCGAATGATTTTGCTTATTGATTTATTTAAAAAAAAAACGAAATTATATTGGATTTTGCAATTGTTTATGTAAATTAAACGAATTATAAATGAGTTTTTTTTTCCTAATAACACATTTTTGTTGCACAATTTATCAAAATATGGACATTTTTCCAGTATTCCACCATTTTTCTTTCATTTCAATATGAAGAAAGAAAACCAAACAAAAAAGAGAACAGAAAATAATTAAAACATAAAAAAATATATATATAAAACGTTTCAACCCTAAAACGAATAATTATTAAAAATACCAATTAAAAATCGATACAATATTTTGATAAATGAATATGCAAATATTTACAATCGTCAAAAACGATTTTCTAAAAATATCGCATACTCGTATTTATTTTACTGTCTTTCTCATTGACTCACCGGGGGGGGGGAATTAAAACAAACCTCTATAATATAAATGATACGCAAATATTTCTTTTTATGAAAATCGCCCCAAACAAGGGATGAAGCCACTTGATGTCAGGAGCTATGATATAAAATTTCACAGGTAAAAACTAGCCAACGATGAGATGTTAGATAGATACATTTCGAGCGATAAAACAGCAATTTTTCTTCCTTGGTCAGAATTGTAAGAATGGGTTTCTAAATAAAAAGTTGTTTTTTTTTATTTTAGCACGGTAATTTCTCTGTAAATAATAGCACATGTAAATATCTGCTAATGTTTCAGATTTTTTAATGAAAAACTAACAAAAAAAAATAAATTTAAAAACAAATATGAAAGACGTTTTTGTTGTGACGTTTCTAAATTTTTTAGATGAGGATTCGTATTATTTGGATTCATCTGTTCTAATTTTGAGTGTTAATTATAAATAAAAGATAATATATACAGCACCAAATAAAGAAACAATTATATATATATATATATATATATATATATATATATATATATATATATTTTACAAGGTCGTCACCACTTATCAAGGCCTGGAAGCGACTCGGGGATAAGGGTTATTGCGTGTACAGTACGTTAGTGTTGAGATTTGATAAAGTGTCTTACTTAAGGGGGCGGTTCATCAGGAGTTTGTTTATGCTGGACTTGAAATGTCCAGGTTGTAGTCAGGCGGGAAACAGGCAAACGGAACAGAGTTCCACAGCTTTGTTCATGGAATCTACGTTTTGGTTTTGGCACAGATAAA